>NC_142588.1:88033618-88352099 GCF_965207765.1 Zootoca vivipara | reverse complement strand
AAAGCTTTAGCTGAAAGTTGTTGAATTTTTATATGAATTTATATTGAATTTTTTAAACCTGGTTATATTTCAGGTAAATCACATAGAGATTTATTTTGTATATAATTTTTTTACAGATCTCTTGTTTACACCGAGACGTGTATTAATTATATAGATAAATATAAATTATATAGATAAATTCCATGCATGAGGGGCACCCAGGGAGCATATGACCAACTAAGTGCAGTAGTAATGAGCTCAGATACAATCCTGACACACCATCTCAGAAATGTACGGGTCTGAAGAGGTGTTTAAATGTATGCCATTCCTCTTTGGGACCATATGGCACCAATTGTTTTATTGCTGCCATAAATTCTAACTGGGTAACATTTCTTCAGGGAAAGTGGCCTCGGGTTAGCAAGTTGGAAGAGCAATAAAGTGAACTGAGAAGTAATACCAGTTTGCTTGGACTTTGAATATATGTTTATTTTGGCGGTGGTGTTTGCGAAGAAACTGAGGCAGGTAAGATAAGATATCTTTATTGCCATTGTCCCCTTGCGGGAACAACGAAATTACTCGGTTGCTACATCCACTCAGATAAAGCATTCCACATAATCCAAAATTACAAAACCTAATTAAAAACAGTAAATATAATACAAATAACAAATAAAATAAGATGACTTCAAAGTCCAGGCTTTCCATTTAAGGCCAAAATCGCTCTAGAGAAGAAACTGTTCCTGAGACGGCTCATTCTTGCCTATATAAATAGCATGTAAGGGAACAGTAGGTCGGGGTGGCTCAGAGGCAACGGGTGGGACTAAAGACCTAAGCTGGCAAGGCAACCCCCGTAGGGGGTTGGACTAGATGACCCCCAGGATCCCTTCCAACTCTACAATCCCATGATTCAAAGTTGGGGTTAACTCCTTATTAGCAAAAGCAGGATCTGCACAGGAGCACCGGCCCTGATGAGCACAGCAACTCATCTTTGGCAGGTCTCGTCCCCAGGAAGCAGTTGCAAAGGCTGAAGGTCCCTGCCTGCCCATAGCTGCCCAAGTCGCCTCCTCTTCAGGGTTCCCCCCAAGGAATCTGAGACTGTGTCTGTGCATCGCCATACTGCTGCTTCACCAGCCTGATCATCTTCGATGCTGGCTGCCGCTGAGGAGGTGAAGCTTGCAATGAGTTCTCTGGGCCTAATTGAAATCAAGAGCTTAGCTCAGTCGGTTAGAGTGTGGTGTTGACAATGCCAAGGTTGCAGGTTCGATCCCCGTAAGGAACAGCTGCACATTCCTGCATTGCAGGGGTTTGGACCAAATGACCCTCGGGTTCCTTTCCAGCTCAATAATTCTATGAGATAGCAGGGTACGTTGAAGATGCAGGACTGTCTTATTCAGTGTCAAGCTGTATAATATATAAAAGGATGTCATATAGAGGAGGGAGAAAGGTTGTTTTCTGCTGCTCCAGAGAAGTGAACATGGAGCAATGGATTCAAACTACATGAAAGAAGATTCCACCTAAACATTAGGAAGAACTTCCTGACAGTAAGAGCTGTTCAGCAGTGGAACTTGCTTCCAAGGAGTGTGGTGGAGTCTCCTTCTTTGGAGGTCTTTAAGCGGAGGCTTGACGGCCATATGTCAGGAATGCTTTGATGGTGTTTCCCGCTTGGCAGGGGGTTGGACTGGATGGCCCTTGTGGTCTCTTCCAACTCTATGATTCTATGATTCTATTCTAAAAAGGTAAAAGGTAATGGTTCTCCTGACCATCAGGTCCAGTCGTGTCCGACTCTGGGGTTGCGGCGCTCATCTCGCTCTGTAGGCCGAGGGAGCAAGTGTTTGTCCGCAGACAGCTTGACAAAGCTGTGGCCAGCATGACAAAGCTGCTTCTGGCGAACCAGAGCAGCGCACGGAAATGCCGTTTACCTTCCCGCCGGAGCAGTCCCTATTTATCTACTTGCACTTTGACGTGCTTTCGAACTGCTAGGTGGGCAGGAGCTGGGACCGAGCAACGGGAGCTCACCCCGTTGCAGGGATTCGAACCGCCGACCTTCTGATCAGCAAGTCCTAGACTCTGTGGTTTAACCCACAGCGCCACCTGGGTCTATGATTCTTTAATTGAGAAAGGGGTTGCTCAGCAGCGGATTATGTGCTTGCACACAAAAAAGTCCCAGATCCAAACCTGGCATCTCATCCAGATAAGGCTGGGTATGAGTTTTTGTGTGCATGCACACTTCTAAAGATACCTGAAGTATCTGAAGAAGTGTCCATGCACACAAAGCTTATACCCAGAACAAACTTAGTTGGTCTCTAAGGTGCTACTGGACAATTTATTTTGACTGCGTCAGACCAACACCTGAATCTAGATAAGGCTGGGTAAGACTTCTGTCTGAAACCCTAGACAGCCACTGTTGGTCAGTGTACACACAGTAGATGGACCACATCCATACGAGTTTGCATCGCACATTCCCATGCAGTTCGTGTAAGCCACTTTGTACATGGACCAGGCAGACCTGTGAGCCACAGGTGTAGTTCTCCCTGCCACGTCTGCTTTGCCCCTTAGTTACCTCTGGTGAGTAACTGCAGAAAAGAGGAGGAAATTTTGCAGCAAGACACTACTGTGCCTTCCTACCTACCATTTCAGAGAGCAGCTACCGTATTGTGCTGGTGAGAGCAAGAAGGTTTTTTTGAAAAAAATAATTTTTATTAATTTTATACATACAAAAACATAACACACATATTCAAAAACAAAAACAACAATTATTTAAAGAAAAAAATACAATAAAACAATACACACAATAACAATACCTATAAATTCCATTTAACTTTCTTCTAACCTTCAAACCATTATTTCTGGGACTTCCCCAGGTCCCTCCTAAATGATTTCCTTTTCAAATCAACTTTAGCAGTTTCTTACACATAACTTTAAATATTTACCATAACTATCCCATCTCCTTTACCTCAATCAATTAAATTGGAATCATTTATCTATTCCCCCCCCTCTTCTGAGAGCAAGAAGGTTTATGCAGCCTCTATGCACATGAATTGGGCGTGGGTGAGCCAAACTGCTTGTGTGAGCAGTTCAGTAGTGGGGATGTTTTCCTTTGACTCCAAAGCAGTAACTGCTGTTGATTTGCATGTCCTGCACTCTGCTGAGAGCCCTGCTGGCATTTGAGCCCTGCAGTTTGTAAAGAAGTATAATGGATGCCTGTTCCAGAAGGCTGGCTGCGTTTCTGGTATCTCTGCACTACATGTTTAAACTATTTTAAACATTCATTCCCTTTCACCAGAGAATCCTGCAGCCTGTCGTTCCCAGAGGAAGGCAATAGAGATGGGCAAATATGCCAATTTCAGTTTCTCTCGTTTCTCCAGATTTAAGTTCAGTTTGGCGCATCAGTTAACAATAGAGTTGCCATATTTCAAAAAGTAAAATTCCTGACACCCGCAAAGTTGTTGAGCTTTTTAAAGGAAACTTAACCCTAACATCTTTTTGAGCTGTTTCCGCTGCTTTTCCCATCTGGTTTTTCCCTGCTGTACATTGGCGTTTCCCCTGACATTTTGCTGATTCGACGTATGGCAAACCCACTTAAAAAACTTTTTTTAAAAAAAATTCTCATGAAAAATTGTCAGCATTTTCATGCATGTATCTCCTGGTGTTCACATTTTTGCAAGCAATCTCCCTTATTTAATGCATTTTGGCTTGTCATTTTCACTTATATGTGCATAATTCACACTTTCCTCTAATATATGCTCTCTTTTTTTGTACACATTATTGGTTGGATAAGTTTTGCGTTGCGAAATTTGTAGAGGTGCAAATTTCAAAGGATAGCTTCATTCCAGTTCGTGTACTGCATCAAGAAAATGGGACTTAAGGAAGTTTGCATTAAAATCTGAACCAAACCCAAATTTCTTCCCCATCCGCTAGTGCAATCTGCTAATTTTGTGAATGGTTTCTCATCTATCTAGTTGGTCCACAGATGACTGAGCCTGGCTTGCTGCGCTTATTTATACTGTATTACCATGCTCATTATATGCCCAGCAAATTCTCTTCCATCTCTCATTGTACATTTTTACAGTCAAAAGCTCACTCTGACAGGAAGGTTTTTAACCTTCATGGTGAGATGGGGAAACTCTGCAACAAGAGGACCATTTCTGATGGTGCCACGAGGGCTGGGCTTTAGGGCAGAGGACCTGGGCAGGAGGGCCCCCAGATGTAACAGGGCAAGTGGAATAACAGGCACCCGGCACTCTGGAAAGGACCCTCCCCATAAGAGCACGAAGTTCAAAGTCTAGAAATGGCCTCAATGCACCATTGCACATCGATGCCCTTTTAGTGCCTATTTTAACAACGCTTGTTGCATTTCTTTTGTCTCTGAAGGTACGGCAGGAAGTCCTTGAGTTTGTGCGAGAACAAATCTGAGCTCTCAAGCCTGGAAATGTCCAACAACCGGGACAGGAACATCAGCCCCAACGCCAGGCAAAAAAGAGGTAGGCAGTGCAGAGACGGAAGAACTCTAAGGCAGAGACCGAGAGGAGATGGTGCACATGCTGTTTCTCTCTGCAAATTTCAGCAGCAAATTTCTCCTTTCTCACACCAGCAGTTTGACAAGAGGGCAGAAATTTGGGGTTCAAAGTGACCTGCGTGAACTGCAGGCTGCCTTCTGGTCCTGATCCACACTTTGCAGGCATAACGCACACAGGGATTTCCGGAAGCACCCTTGAATGACAACGCAGGGCTCGCCCTCACTTCTGCTTGTCCCATGCCTAGAAAGCACGGGTTCAAGTGATTTTCCACTTGACCTGCTCCTTTCCCAGGGAAAACCCACTCTTTGGTGCTAAATCAGAGCAAGCATCAATCCAAAGAAAACTTGAATTGCTGATTGCTCTTGGGGGGGGGGGGAGAAGCAACAGGACAAGAAGTGTGAACGAACCCTTACTGAACTCGCCTTGGCTGTTATGCAAAGTGCTGGGTCGCTTCACACAGGACATCCTTTCATCTCTTATGACTTGATTGCATGATGCTTGGGACTTTTATCACTTGGAACATCAAGTGATGAGTGCAAAATCAAGCGATGGCTTGGGCACATAGTGCTGGACTTTCATGCCGCATTGTATGTAGGCAGACTTTCCCACTCAAGGCGCTTTTTAACTGGAGTTGCTGAGGATTGAACCTGTGGCCTTCTGTGCTCTGCTACTGAGCTAAAACTGCTCCCTGATTGGTTACGATTTTGACTTAGATCAGTCGGCCCTTGCGCAGAGGGGCCATACTGACACTCTGTATTATCTCAATCAGTATTGTCTCCCCTGACTAACAGTGGCTCCTCAGGACCTCAGGTAGAGGTCTTCTGAAGCTAGCTGAGCATCCTTTTACCTGGAGGTGCCAAGGGAGCAGAAACTGAATTCAACTGGCAGCTCATTTGCATGGTGGAAAGTTTACATCAGGCAAACATTTCTCTAGTTTCCAGCAACTTGTTTTGCAAACAAGGCAAACCACTGACCATGTGGTCGTGTGAATTCTTCATTCATTCTCCAGTGAAAAACATGTCCTGCAATTCCATTCATTTGTAGATTTGGAGAGGAAGAGTGCTGTTACCTTAGGAGTTTTCAAAATATGAGGCTACACATTATGCATTTAGTAAGCTAGCAGTTTCAGCCGTTTGAGGTTTGGTCAGTCTTGCCAAGTAGCATATTCCAGACATTCTGAATAGCGGGAGAGCGGCTCCACAGTGTTATGTTATTTTTCAAACCACCCGTCCAATAGTTTGTGTGCACCGTCTTACACACCATCTGCTGGCTGATTTGGGATTTAATTTCATGTTCAGGTCAGGGATCCTCAGTCATTTTGTGGCTGAAATTCCATGAAAAGTTGTGAAAAGTTTGAACTTAGTTCACAGGTGTGTCATAAGGAAAAGCAATGTGTTTCCTTTAAAAAGGGGGGGGGGGTAAATTAGTGTGCAAATGATGGCACTCTGGCATGAGCTATGGTGGTTAAGCGCGGTGGACTCGTAAACTGGTGAACCGGTTTCGCTTCCCCGCTCCTCCACATGCAGCTGCTGGGTGACCTTGGGCTAGTCACACTTCTCTGAAGTCTCTCAGCCTCACTCACCTCACAGAGTGTTTGTTGTGGGGGAGGAAGGGAAAGGAGATTGTGAGCCGCTTTGAGACTCCTTAAGGGGAGTGAAAGGCCCCCTCTTCTTCTTCTTCTTCTTCTTCTTCTTCTTCTTCTTCTTCTTCTTCTTCTTCTTCTTCTTCTTCTTCTTCTTCTTCTTCTTCTTCCTTTTCGTATGCAGAAGCGTACAACATGGACACTGTGGTTATACAGATTTGTAGATATTTATCTTGATTTCAGTTAACATATTCTTTTTCTTTTTTGGTATTGAGTTTCCCCCGTGATTTTTTTCCTTCAGCATGATATTATTTTTTGTAAGTAGCATTGTGGAAAGTCACTCAAACATTTGTAAAAATAAATAATATTTTGGGAGGATTTGCTGCACCAGGGGCACCTGCAAAGAGACAGCTTTGCTTGGGCATGGCTGCTGGTGAGCGCATCATGAAGGAGGGCTTACAGCTTAATGCTTTACATGCAGCTCATATTGTTGCACTGGAAGCCCTATTTCAGAACAATCCCTGCATCGGGAATGGGGAACCTCAGGCCCTAAAGATTCTCCCCCTAGGCTACCACCCTCACCAACCCTACTCCTCAAGTCCCCTCCTCAAGTAACTGTGACTATGCCTGTTGCTTGCCTGGTTGGAGGATGGAGAGGTGTGAGCATTTGCAGAAACCCCTGGCTTTAGCGTGGTCTACTGTACAAAGGTAAGAACCACACCCATTGCTCCACCCACTTTTGATTCTGGCTCCGCCCACCCTGGATGGTTGCCAACAAGGGAATGTGGCCTTGATGCTTTAAAGAGTTCCACTCAATGGTCCATAATTCTGTGAGCAGCCTTCGGTGTTTTGTGGACACTAGGGGTTTTTTGTCTTTTTTTTTTTTACTATTCTCTTTTCCCTTACTTTACTGCTGGCTTGTCTTCCTTTTGGAACTGTGTGTTCCCTCCCTCCCCACAAAGCACCTTCCTGCCTTCTCCATTTTGCTCCCAGGTGAAACCTAGCTAGTCAAATCTATCCCTTGCATAACAAGAAGGATGTTTGGCTCAGCTAGTTTGCATCCTTGTTTCCACAGCCACCTTCCCAGCTAGTCACTCGCTGCACAAGCTCACGGCTGGCCAAGCGTTCCAAATTTTTAATCACCTCCCCCTTCCCCCCCCCACAAGCTCTTAACTTTGCTCTCTCCACAAGCTGCAAGGCTGACCCCCTCTGCCCTGCCTCACCTCTCTCTTCCCTCTGCCTCTTTCTCCTAGCTGATTATTCCACCAGCCTTAATCTTGAGCGCTCAGCTCTTGCTAGGAAGCGGTTCACATTGCAAGGTCTTTCCAACCGCAGAGCTCCACCCAAAGGTAAAACCACCGCCACTCGCAGCGCTTGACCGCCAGCCACATGTCTCCCGAGCACGGTGTCCATCCCATAACGTCATCCATCGCACCCTGCAAGGGTGACCGCATCCCATCATAATGTCCTCGTCCGTCGTACCCATCCCCTAGCTTCACCCGGGCTGTGTTCATATGACCTGCTTAAAACACAGTGATGCCATTTCCCCACGCTGTGTTTCAAGCTGCATTTGCATGCTGTTGCACAAAGCAGTATGGCAGGATGCTTTCCCCCCAAGTTGCCCACTTTTCTGTCTGTACCACCAGTGGGTGGAGAAGGTTGTGCAGATGTCTTCATAGGGCTTATGTCTCCAAATCGGATTGAAGCTACCTAGTTTGCAGGGGAATGCATCAAAATGCAATATTTCTCAAGGAACTACAGGGTAGATGTGAATTGTGGCTTCAGAGCAATGGGAACACTCTGGATCCAGAGAGAACAGGGGTGTGTACACAGCCTTTTCTTCTTCTTTTTGATAGCTACTAGGTGGTGTTTTTCAAAGGTACCAGCTCTGGATTTAGGATGGTGCAGGTGGCCGTGAGCCGAGGGGATGCAAAACTGAGAAGATCCAAAATTGAGAAGATCCATTTGGGGGGTGCCCATTTTTGGCCTCGCTCAGTGCGCCATATTACGAAGGATTCCCAAATCTGGGGGCACTCCCTGGTTTTACTCACCTGCCTCAGACATACACAATAACTTCGCCTTCTCAATTTCTGTGGAAAGGCTGCTGTTAAAGGCCTGTTAAGAGGAGCGGCAACCCAAGCTTTTAAACGAATTCCCTCCTCTCTCTTTTTTTAGAGCTGGAAAGAGCAACCGAAATGATGGAGGGGCTGGAGCATCTCCCCTATGAGGAAAGTTTACAACTTTTGGGGACATTTTTAGTTAAGAGAAAGAACAAGTAAGAGGAGACACAATAGAGATCTAGGAAACCGTGCATTGGGGGGGGGAAGGGGAGGGGAGGAAATGAATAGGAAAGAAGTTTTCCTTTGTCTCTCATAACACTATAGCCTAGAGCTGTCCAGCAAAAGTGCTTCTTTACAAAGCATGAAGTTAATTTATGGAATTTGCTCCCTCGAGAGGTAGCGATGTTCACCAACTTGGATGGTTTGAAAAGATGATTAGATGAATTTAGTAGGTGTAAGGCCACCGTGACTGTGAGCCACGATAGTCATGTTCCACCTTCACTGTGTCAGAGGCAATAAGCCTTCGAATACCGTGTTTCTCATATTTTAAGTCATCCCTACAAAATAAGCCATGGCAGGATTTTCCTGAGTTGAAGAAATATAAGACATACCCCCAAAATAAGCCGTAGTGGTGGGAGCAGGTCTGGATGGCGCCATGGAAGAGGAAGATGCCTGTAAGCGCCCGGAATCGGCTGCTGCTGCCCCTCCAAAATGTCCAGCAGCATGCACCGCGCCAAGCGCTGACCCGGCGGCGGGACGCAGCAAGAGCCGCAGCGCACGCTGCTCCGAGCCCCGACCCGGCGGCGAGACCCGGCAAGAGCCTCAGCGCGCGCCACGTGGAGACCCGACCCGGCGGGACCCAGCAGCGTGCCCTGCTGAAGCGCCGGCAACGCGCCCAGCAGCGCAGCAGCAGCCAGTTCCGGGCGCCGGACAGGGGAGGTACCATACTGTAATTTTTTAAAAAAATAATAAGACACCCCCCCCCCGAAAATAAGCCATAGGCTTATTTTCTTGAGAAAAAAAGATTATAAGACATGACTTATAATATGAGAAACACGGTACCTACAGCTGGAAATCGCGGACGGAGTGTTATTGTGTTCATTTCAGGTTCTACCTGTCCTTCCCACAGGCTCCTGGTGGGTCACTGTGAGAACAGGATACTGGGTCCAGCAGGGCTATTCTTATGTCCTGGAGATGTTCTAGCAATGCTGCAGAAAAAGCTGGAGCAACTGCTATACGAGTAAAGATTAGAGCTTTTGTATTTGATCCACTTGCAAGCCGTACAGTATGTTATATTAGCTGTGTAGCCTAAAGCCCCAATCCATATTGGGACTCTGGAATGGGGGCAGTGGAGCTCTATGGAAAGGGCCTGGCTCAGGAGCAGAGCATCAGATTTACTTGCAGAAGTTCCCTAGGTTCAATTCCCGGCGTCTCCAGGGAAAACCTCCGCCTGAAAGTCTGGAAAAACATTGCCAATCAGGATGGACAATCCTGATCCCCGGTGGGCCATAGAATCTTAGAACTGTAGAGTTGGAAGGGACCCTGAGGATCATCTAGTCCAACCCCCTGCAGTGCAGGAATCTCCATCCAACTTCTACGAATGGTCTCAGTCAGTATGAAGATAGCTTTCCGCGTTACTAGTCTGTATTGGACCCCCTGTACCTCTAGTTTGCATAAGGAGGGGAAGATCACATTGAGGCAAATGAGAGAGTGTTCCCACCCCCGATGCAAATCACAAATATGCCGGGGGAGGGGGGGGCTGATCCAGATTGAGACCCTCCCTCCATCTCCCAGCTACCTAGCTAATCAAACGCGTCATTTTGCCCTAAAAGTGATGGCCCAGCCTCCATGGTGGAATTGCAAGGTGTGCCATTGTGTGAGGTACACAACTTAGGGTCCATCTCATGGGAGATGCAGGATCAGATCTCCCAACATCCTTTTTTTTTAAAGCCTTAAGAGCACCATTTAAGACTTGTTGTTGTTTAGTCGTTTAGTCGTGTTCGACTCTTCGTGACCCCATGGACCATAGCACGCCAGGCACTCCTGTCTTCCACTGCCTCCCGCAGGTTGGCCAAACTCATGTTCGTAGCTTCGAGAACACTGTCCTCGAAGCACCATGAAGACTTAAGAGCACCATAAGATGGCCTCTTCGGTAGTGGCGCCCGCCCTGTGGAACACCCGCCCATCAGATGTCAAGGAAATAAACAACAATCTGGCGTCTAGAAGGCATTTGAAGGCAGCCCTGTTTAGGGAAGTTTTTAATGACTGATGTTTTAATGTATTTTGAATCTTTTGTTGGAAGCCGCCCAGAGTGGCTGGGGAAACCCAGCCAGATGGTCGGGGTATAAATAAATAAATAAATAAATAAATAAATAAATAAATAAATAAATTCCAACGGGAGGGGACAGGGACAGGCAGGCACACCACAGACATTTGCCTTCCTCTTATATGTAGCTATTATTATCAGCTTTTTCGGTGGGAGAGGGGTTGATTTCAGTCACAAAAAAGTCACGGGGTGGGGGGTGGGTGGGGAGAGAATTAACCTCCTCTCTCAGACCTCTGATCGAAATGGATTTATTTAGAGGTGTGCCGGCTGAGGCCAATGCGAGTTGTAGTCCAGCAACATCCAAAGAGCACCAGGCTGGTGAAGGCAGATTTAGGACACTTTTAGCTGGCTTTTCGTGAAAATAAATTCCAGAGTCAGGAAATAAACTTGTGGCTAGGAGGGCATCGAGAGATCTAAGCAAGGGATCTCCTGTGCTTCAGTGCTTCACTGGTGGTAGTGCTACCCAAGATAAGAACTGAACGCCTGGGCTGCGCTCTGTGGAGCCTTGGGAGGCAAAACATGGTGGGTTGGTGCTGGGAGCTCACTGGACAGTAGATAAATGCAGGGCTCAGTGAAGGAGGATGGAGGGGAGACAGAAATAACTTGGCATACAAATTTTATTTTCAGAACTCTCTCTTGCCAAAAGGCCTGTAATAAACCCCGAGCCAATTTCTATTTGGCCTTTCCAACGTTCCAAACAGATACTAAATCCAGACCACTAGCTATAAACATGCATGGGGAGTGTATTCAAGATCTTGCACAGATACTGGGCTGGCACAATAAATCTTTTTAAGTTGCCAGTAAATATGAATCCTCGCGGCCGTACTGCGAAGATGTTCGTTTGCCGTGCTGCACAAATCCTGCAGTTGATCAGCTTTTTCATGGAGCGTCTGTGAACAAGGCTGCAATCAGGCAACCTGTCATTTAGACAGCAATAAAATACATTTCACCCTGGAGAAGGTGAATTGAGTGCCTGCTTCACCTGCTGTCCGAGTACTAACTATTGATGAGCAATTTCAAGGCACCATTGCTCCCCCTCCTTAAGGGTCTTTACCTTTAAACTGGACTTGGATTGGCCAGCCCTTCAAACCGAGAACTGTAAAGTAGGACAAATGGCCATAGAGGATGACATTTCAGTGACACAATAGGTCCTTCACCAGCAGAGATCAGCTGGGCTGAGTGGAGGGGTGCCTTTGTATCATCCAAACCACGTCCAGGATTGCTCTGCCCCAACTTCTGGGAAACCACAATAATTAAACTGGCATGAAACAGATACAGACTTTTGCTGATCAAATTGATTGTGAAAAAAAAATGCTGCTCACCCTCTAAAGACCCTGCGCAGAACTGATTTTGCAGGCTTACTGCTTTCAGGCGTTCATTTTCTCTCACACACATGCATGCACAAATAAATCATTACGAGTTCTCAGTACAGGCTTCTGGCCTGCTAGATTTCCAAACTCACAGCTCAGTGTGTTACAGCATAAAATTTGATAGTATCTTAATGCTCATGAGAAAATGGCTTGTTGAGAAACTTTAGATGTTTGGAGACGCACTGGTGGTAATAACAGGATCAGCTGCAATCGCATTGCATCCGATTCTCTTGTTAGTTTGTGCTTCATCAGCTTTGAAAGGCCAGAAAGCAAACATTCCCGCTGGCAAATTTTGAAACCTGCATGCAACTGTGTAACAACATGTATCAACTTGGCTGTCATGCTCATCTTCATGTATTTTATAGGGCTTCACTCATGTTTAACACAAAGTACTGCCTGCTGTGATCTTTCAAACTGTCCCTGCCTATGCAGCTGGCACCAGTGCTGTTTTCAGAAGTAATCTTTTACTGTGATCGCTACTCCTAGCACTTGTTTACATGGTCACTTATTCTGAGAGATGAACCCAGCTCACTTCGATAGCAAAGCAAGGGCCATATCAGAGTTCGGAGATGGTTGTATGTGTAAAACAGAGCTCCGGATCATTGTGAGCACTCCTGATTCTGGTTGTGAAAAATGAGAGGAATTCAGGATTCAGTGACCTGTTAATGACTTGGCATTGGATGAAATCTGGAACCATTTACCCAAATGGTCCAGATGTTGTTGGGCTACAACTCCCACCATCCACTGACCACGCAGATTGGGAGTCCAACAAAACATCTGGAGAACCTCAGGTTCCCCTTTCCTGCCCTACATGAACGGAAATGCAACTGTCCTACAAAACATGGGCACCTCCAACTTTTGTGAAGCAGTTCTCCAACCCCCCAAAATAGGTATGAAAAGTCATATATGAGGGGAAAAGATGTACGTTAGTGAAAGTTAGAGGTTGTGTTCAAAGTAGCGCTAAGGAGATTGTTCTGTCGGCCCAAGTGTCTCTGCTTGCCTGGTGGAATAATCTCCTCTCTCCTCATAAGAATAGCTGCATCAGGCCAGTGGCCCATCTAGTCCAGCATCCTGTTCTCACAGTAGCCAACCAGATGCCTGTTGGAAACCAGCAAAGCAGAACATAAGCACAATGGCCCTCTCTACCTTCCCGTGGTTTCCAGAAACTGGTATTTGGAAGCATTGCTGCCTCCAATTGGGGAAGCAGAGCAGAGCCATCATGGCTACTTGCTATGAAAGCCCTCTCCTCCTCCATGAATATGTCTTATCCTTTTTAAAAACCATCCAAGTTGATGGTCATCACTGCCTCTTGTCATAGCTGACAAGTCTCCCGCTGAAAAATGCAGGACCAGCAGCGGCGCGGCACCAGAAGTCACTTTTACGCATGTCCGGACACGTGTAGAAGCAACTTCCGGTGCCGGTGCTGCCCGATTTCCGGTGCCCAGACATGGGCAGAGCGGCACCCGAAATGGAGCCTTGCTGGCAGGTAGGAAATCCGGGGGATTTCCAGGATTTCTTTCTATTCGGGATAACAGCGGGAAACGGATTAAAATCCGGGAGGGTAACTGTGAAAAACGGGCGACTTGGCAGCTATGCCTCTTGTAAGAGCGAATTTCAGTATGTGCTGGGTGAAGAAGTACTTTTAAAAATCTGTCCTAAATCTTTCAACGTGGATACCTATGAGTTCTAGTGTTTCGAGAGAGGGATCAAACCTTTTTCTCTATCTACTTTCTCCACGCCAGGCGTAATTCCCCCGCCATGCAGTGTCCTCCCAACCCTCTGGAACAGATTTGGGGAGGGGGTGCAGGGCACACGCAGGGTTAGGAGAGGGACAAGTCCCTTTGGGAAAACAGGAGTCATTCCACTTGCTCCCACCTGCTGAAATATTTAGTTAAATATGACCCAATGTGTGTATAAAAGCCTTGTATTCAGGAATAATGCTTGCAAAACTGCGAATATCAAGACAACGTTGCAAACAAAAATGTATATATTAGGAGAAATGCACACAAAACTGCACTCAAACTGAAGATTGGAAAAATTAGAAAAGGAAGGAAAGCAAAACGGACAGATTAATAAGTCATCTCCGTACACACAGTGTGTGCCAGTAATTGCGCGTGAAAACGGTGGTTTCTATTATCCTGCCTAGTGGATAGGAATTTACACACCCACCCACCCACTTTAGCACCTCATTAGAAATCTCAGGAAATGAAAGAGTTGCAACATTTGGCAGGACAGCACAGCTGATCAGTTTACCAAATGACCACAGGCAAACGGTGGTGGTACGTTACCACTTGGTAGCTACAGGGGATCAGTGTATCTGGTCATTAATAGGCCATTGATGACCTCCTGCATCCCTCTGTGGCAAACCAGGGGGTGGGGTTAGAACCCCCAGGGACTCCTTGGCCACATAGACAATGCATGTATTCATCACAGTTCTGTTCAGGGCTTGTTGTATTGTTTGCTGCAGTTTTCCATGGAAACAAGCTACCTTTCTCCAGCCTTCTCCCAGTTGCTGTTGTTGTTCTCCTCCTCCTTCCTCGTTTCCTTGCTTGCTTGCTCACTTCTAACCCTTCCCTGACCTGACTCTATCTGTCCTCCCAGATCCAGAATCTAAAGAGAGAGATGTAACCCGCCGCTTTTCCCTAGCTTCCTCCATCAGCACCACAACTAACACATCTGCTCTAACCAAAGGTACAGTCCCATTAACACTTTGCCACCTTCCTTCCTCTGCCGACGTTGGTACAAATGCAGTGGCGATTGGAAACCCTTGCAAGCCTGAGCCTGCGGTGTGCTTTGCAAGGCAAAGAGTCAAGGGCGTACCCACCATGCGGCAAGTTAGGGCAGCTGCCCTACTCTAGAAGCAGGGCTGGTGGGCAGAGGCGGAGCACAGCCCGGCGGAGCGCGAGTTCGCCATTCCCGCCGCACCGCGCCGCACCCTCCCTCCAGCTCCCCGGCGCGCCCTCAGGCAAGGCCAAGCGCGGCGGGGAACCAGGGAGCGCGGCGCGGTGGGCGGGAACGCTGAACTCGCGCTCCGCTGGGCTGGGCTCCGCCTCCGCCCACCAGCCCTGCTGCTAGGGAGGGGCACAGCCCGGCGGAGCGCGAGTTCGCCGTTCCCGCCCGCCGCGCTGCGCCCTCCCTCCAGCTCCCCGTCGCGCCCTCTGGCAAGGCCAAGCGCGGCGGGGAACCAGAGAGCGCGGCACGGCGGGCGGGAACGCTGAACTCGCGCTCCGCTGGGCTGGGCTCCGCCTCCGCCCACCAGCCCTGCTTCTAGGGAGGGGCACAGCCCGGCGGAGCGCGAGTTCGCTGTTCCCGCCCACTTTGTGGCCCTTCCCCTTCCGTGCCTTGGCCCCTCCCCTTGCCCCCCCCTAGTTTTGATCCTGGGTACGCCCATGCAAAGAGTAGAAAGGGTCGGGTGCACAACCCACTCCAAACATTGTGCGCTATGGAGGGATGCGAAGCAAGTCAGAATGGTTCAGTCTCTGGGTGCAACCAGACAGGCATAATTCAAAGCCTGCCTGGTGCAGAAACGCACTCAACTGTGCTTCTGAGAGAAGGGCTATCGTCTCACCTGGACTGAGCTCTTTGCAAAAAATAAAAAAATAAAAAAGCTCTTCTGGTTTGGAGCAGAAAGTGAATGTGAACACTGTTGATTGGTCAGCTCTTGTGTCAATAATGAAGTGGCCCTCCTTTCAGAATAGGGCTTTGCTCAGCACTGATTGGCTGTCTCCTGAGTCCATACGCCCACTTGTAACTGTGCTTCAAAGGGGGGTGGGAGGGAGATAATAATAATGGTAATGATAACAATAATAGAGAGGGGGGCAAAGGTTATGTTCTTTTGCTTCTCGCTATGGAATGCTGTTTGGCTATTGCAGCATATCAGATGTTATTTTGGGGTGGATTTCCATAAAGTTATTTAAAGATAGAAAATGGTGGTTCCGTGTATGTGACATCAACACTGAACAAACCTGAGTGGGTAAAAAATAATATTACGGCGGAGGAAATGTAACTTGAGTTCTTCTCCAAATCATAGCAGACACTTGCTGGGTTGTTGCCTATGGTCAGAATGATTTGTAGTCGTGCTCAGATAGGTGTATAGTTTTCATGTTAACTCAAACTCATCTCTGTGGGCATCATATATGCATTAGGAGTGGTAATACAAGTCCGTTATTGGGGGGTGGGGCTCTCTGCTTTCCTTCAGAATTGCAGTTATTATTATTATTATTTTAAAAAGCAAGGTATTTGGTGCTTTTGTTGCAAATCACAAGTATGTTCCTCCCCAATCTCGATAAGCTGACTTTAAAAAAATATTATGATTGCATTTTATGCTAAGATAAGCTAACCATTGCCCTCCGCTGCAAATCCTGTTCCTTTCCATGCCAAGAGAGCAAGGCAAAGTTCTAACTATATTTCGATTCTTGTTATCTGCAAACTTCACACAGGTCCCCTTGTTCCTGCAGTTAAAGTCAAGAGGCATGAAATTAAAAGCGATCCAACTCCTCTGGGTTTCGAAGGTATTTGATGCATGGACCATTTTGGTGACAGTCCCTTGATTATCCTTCATGGAATGCCTATTCTTTCATCATCACCGGCATATGACATATGAGAGAGTTTGTAAGGACTCTCGAGTCAGCATATCAGCCCATTTCCTGGTTTTGGAAGACCATGAATCATCCTTTCCTGTACGCATATGTTTGACCTGCCTGCCAAGTTCCAGTTAGGGCATATTGGAGGCTGAAACGAAGATAATCAGAAAGCCAACTCGACGCACTCTCTTCCCTCTCAGAAACGCAATGCTTCCAATGACTATTGGGATGTTTAATAATAATAATAATAATAATAATAATAATAATAATAATAATAATAATAATATATTTATACCCCACCCATCTGGCTGGGTTTTCCCAGACACTCTGGGCGGCTTCCAGCAGATATTAAAATGATTCATCCAGTATTAAAAACTTCCCTAAACAGGGCTGCTTTCAGATGCCTTCAGATGTTTCCCACGAACCACAGGATTGCAGGGTTAAACCACTGTTTTCCATTTCCCTTCTTATGGAGAGTGAGTGCAAAAGCTCAAGAGACCCAGATGTACATTTTATTTTAAAACTGGCCCCTTTCAGTACTATATATTCACAAGGGTCACAATCCTGCTAAAAGGTACTCATAGCATCATTGGTGAAAACAACAGCTGTGGGCTTGGCACAGTCCATTTACGTCTGCGGCCATTTCTTCATTGCTTCATCAGTTTCTTCTGTTCCATTCTTTCTCTCTTGAAAGCATGTCCCACAATTGTCTCGTGAGTTTGCTGTTGGCCATGTTTAGGTGGTTCCTGTGTCCTTTGCTGCATGCTAGACCTCTTTTTCACCTCAACCTTCTTTCCTTTATTAAACGACTCTAAAATGAGCATCGCTCTTGTATCCATGGTACTCTGCATGCACCCTCCATCACGTAATATCGATGAATGGTCTCCTCGTATACTTGGCCTACCCCTTTTATGCCAGGGGAGATAATGAGAGGCAAAAGCAGTGGGCACCCTTCTTTCAGCGCATGGGTAATTAATGCAGACCTGAGATGAGGAATCTGGACTACCATTCCCATCAGCCCCAGGCCAGGGATGATGGGAGTTGTAGTTAACCTCTGGAGGACCAAAGGTTCCACACCCCTATCCAGGCCAAACTGGGTTAAAGTTTTCTGTTCCCTTGGGAAAGAGGGGTGGGGTTCTCCCATTGCATTGGGCTAATGTCATGGGCAGCCAGGCACCCACTGTGATGTTTTAGGCAAATCTGGGGCGCCCTCTTTTCTTTCTGGGCAAAGGCAGGCACATCATATTATGAATGGTGGAGGTAACTTGCAAGTGCTGTTACTGCCATCTAAACCCAGGCAATTTTTGTTTCTGTCCTGTGGCAAGCTCTGAAGAGACCTTTCTGAACCAGGGAAAGGCTGGGTGTGGTGAGCTCTGACTGGTTAGCGCCAGTGATACCATCAACACCCACTGCAGCAGTCTTGCAAGCGATGTTTAAATGCTTGCAATTTTGTTTTAATTGGGCAAATAATGAATGTATCTATGAGCAGATACACATGTCCCACCTTTAAAAATGCAAATTAAAAGGTGTGCGGGCTTATCTGATGCACGGCTGGTTCTCCTTGCCGTGAGAACCAGCTTGCCAATCAGGTTTGTTGGTGAGGTATTCCTGAAGCACAAGTTGCAAAATCAGGTTCACACCATCAATGAAGAACCTGGTAGGAAGTTGCCTCACAGTGAGTCAGACCATTGGTCCATCTAGCTCAGCAATGTCTACACAGACTGACAGTGGCTCTTCAAGTTTTCAGGCAGGGGTCTCTCTCCGAACCCTACCTGGAGATGCCGAAGATTAAACTTGGGACCTTCTGCCTCTCAGCTATGGCCCATCCTTGTTGTGCTCATCCTTCGAACGCTGCATCTGCCTTCATCCTCAGCAGCAAAATCCTGCGTATGTCTAGTGACTCTAGTCGGAGTCAATGTGTATGAGTGCAGGCCTTTACAGAAGAGCTGGTCCTAATTTCAGGTTAACCCAAAGGGACAATCTTACGTACATAGCATCGATAGCATTACAAGCAAGGAAAATCTTCTGGGTGGGGTTGCATGTTCGGCCTGACATTTTTGAGATCACAACTAGCACCAAAACAAACAAACAAACAAACAAACACCCTACTTCCTGTCACAGATGCCTTTGAATGCAACCTCTTGGCTCAAGCTAAATGCAGTGCTGTTCGCTCTACGAGGCCAGTCCCTAGATCTGCTTCGCAGACAGGTAAATAGGAATCAAAATGTGTGTTGAGATGCAATGCCAGTACTGCTCAGAGCATATCTGAAGACAAAGGGCTCTACTAGTATGTATTGTGTGGGGTTTTCCTGTGCAAAGCTCTGCCAAAATGAATGGGAGCCTGTTGCTAAATGAATGGGAGCTTACGCAGTCTAGCATGATGCCCAAGCATTTTACTGAGGCTTCCTGCTGTGTTGTGCCTAAAATGTTAAAAATAAAATAAAATACTTGCTTCCAGCTGAGAGTGGAATTCTTTGTTCCATCCTCATTAGTTTTATTTTGCTTCCACTTATCCTTTGTTCACCCTTGTACCTCCCTCTTTCTGCTCCCTTTCCCCCCTTGTCGTTGTCTTGAGAGAAAATGGGGATGAAATCTACACACATCTGAATGTAGGTTTTAAATCGCCTCACCCCCCTCCATACCTAACCAGTCACTGCATCCCACAGGAGAGGGGACTCGGCAGGTACCATCCTATCACGACGTGCGCTTATTACATTGTCAAATTTGAGCCATAAGTGTGGCTTCACCTACCCTGTGGAACTACCCACCACTGCATATCAGAGAGGCACCTTCTCTGATGTTTTTCTAGCACCTGCCGAAGATGCTCATCTTTCATCAAGCTTCGTAAAATATCTGCCTCGTCTTTCTTTCTTGGATAAAGGTTGATTTCATGCATGCGCTGCTATCATTAAACATTGTTTTTCTATATGCAGTTGTTTTAACTGTTTTTTAATATATGTAACTGTTTTATATACAGCAGGCCCAAAACATGTACTGTACGCTGTTTACTTACATGATATCAGCCTTGTGCACTTCATAGGAAAATAAAAAATAAACAGAAAGAGGACAGGAAACTGGGGGGGGGAGGGGGACCCATCAGAAGCGGCTATGCCCGATAAGCGAGGTGGAGGATTTTAAAATTCTTTCTGCAGCAGGAAAACCCAGTGCGGAAAGAGCTTTTTAAGCACTCTGCCTTGCTTACCAGCCTCTAGGAACGTTGAGTGAGGCTTAGTGTGCACAAATGTGTGAGTGATTCGGGGGGAGAGGGGGGTATTCTTGACTTTGTGCAATTTTGCCTTTGTGTGCAGACCCCCAGAACATAATCCCCTGGTGAGTTTCAGGCCTACTGTATGTTATTGCAAATTGCTTTCAGGTGCCTTATAGGAAGCAATTTATAAATGACGTTGAATGATGCTGATGCTGGTGTCTTCTTCAGAGGAGGGAGCTATAGAGTACAGGCTGGTCCTTCTTCTTTTTTACAACTAATCCAGAGTGTGACCCTGGCTGTCAGTTTCATCCTCTGTAGCATCAGTGTTGCCAGGGGTGGACTTCGGTAATCTGTGCGAGGTCAAAATTTGGTGCCCCCAAATGGATCTTCTCCCACTAAATTTTGCACCCCTAAATTTGATGCTGGTGTTGCTACTGCAGAACTCTGCAGGGAGGAGGGTAGAAGCAAAATTAGAATTACGAGGCTCTGCTTATCATGGGCTCTGGCGCCACCTACTGGTGGGCTCCCTGCTTTCCACCCCATCAGCCACCATTGGTTAAGACAGTATGCTCCTCATGATGCTAGCTAAATTATCATGACAACGAACTTTCATGATTTGCTCTGCTGGAAAAATGTAAATCCACAGGGCTGAGTCTTACCAAGCTTGGAAAGCAACATATCGTTTGATCCTGAAACGCTGTGAGACAGATTTTAGAGGTGTATGTTGAAATGCAGATTTTGAGGGCAAGTTCCCACTCGCTTTTTAGGTGGGGTGTTGTTGTTTTGAACTGAATTGTTTTAAGCATCTGCACCACTCCAGTCAGTTCCACAACTTGGCTTTCCTTCTCCGAGGGCCAAATTTCACACGCTGCTCCTGTCAGGATGGGGAGCGGAGAGAGAGAAATCTGATTCAGTGCTCATTTAAGGGCAAAATTACCTAAGTCATACGTTCCCCCCAAAATGCATGAACCAAAACTCCATACATGAGCCTCTGAATTCACACTTCTCCAAACTTCACAGCACAGTTCTTCAGCTAAATAAAGTATATACTAGGGTAAAATGTGTGTAAAATGCATATAATAGTGAAAAGAACATACAAAAATATTAGTGAGTTTTTTTAAAAAAGTGTGTATATTAGGAGGGGTTGGCACTAAAATGCTGAACGATATCCATGATGGCTTTAAATAAAATGTCACAAACTGATATGGAAATGTGCAGCCCTGGTTTGGGAGTTGGCGGTTCGCTATGCTTGCCATAGTTCTTATTTGTCAGGATCAGATGAGATTTTAACAGGGAGCTTCTCGAGATGAGCTACTTGAGGCTAGCGAGTGGAAGCAATGCATTATAATGCTGAATGCCCAGGCCTCACCATTGTGCATCACTTCCAATAACCCTTTGCATCCACTTGACGTGGCTTGGCTGCCCTTGCAGGTTAGTTTTGAAGCTGTGCTGATGCTCCAAGCGAGCTTCTTGGAGGAAGGGATGTGATGCAGATGCAATAAATTAACCTCTTTGAGTGGGTCTCCTCCAGTAGAGAGCTGCTCATTTGTTTTTTTAAAAAAGGCTGGATTTTCACGCTGTGGAGTGCCATCAATTTTCTACCGTGTTTTCCAAAAATAAGACACCGTCTTATATTTATTTTTTCCTCAAAAAAACACAAGGTGGCTTATTTTCAGGGGATGTCTTATTTTTTATTAAGTATGGTACAGTTTAACTGCGTATCACTATGGCTTATTTTCGGGGTATGGCTTATTTTCGGAGTATGCCAGCTGCTGATGCCAAGCGCTCTCCTTCTTTGCAAAGGTTGGCCCAGCAGGCAGATGCCGTCGCTTGATACGTTTGAGGATTTTGAAGCCATCCCATCCAGCGCTGAGGAACTCTCCAACTCTTCAGATATGGAGGAAGAAAGCCAACCTAACAATGTAGGTAACACCTTCCAGAGCTTCGTAATGCTGTCATTAAGCTTAGCTAAAGCTGGGCGTAAATGCAGCAGGAGATGCAGTTTTGCATTCCCCAAAACTATGGGAATGTTTCAGAAGAAGACAAGGGGCGGTATCCAAGTAGCCCTTTGTAAACATCCTATCAGTGCAAGGATTCCTGATTGCACAAGGAAACATTTGCGCCCCCCTAAATCTGTTCTAGAGATTCCCCAACCATCTAGAGCAGGCATAGGCAACCTTGGCCCTCCAGATGTTTTGGGACTACAACTCCCATGATCTATAGCTAACAGGACCAGTGTTCAGGGATTATGAGAATTGTAGTCCCAAAACATCTGGAGGGCTGAGGTTGCCTATGCCTGATCTAGAGATTTGGGGAGGGCATAGGGCACATGAGGGGTGGGGGAATTCCTGCCTTGCAAACAGAAATCCTTATACCAATGGGGCATGTTAGTTGAATACCACCCATGGCATTGGGTTGGGTGGGTACCAGCAATATTTGGCTATCAACTTGTGCAGTTTTCTTAAATCCTCCCTATAGTTGTTGTTGTTGTTTCTCAGGCTGGGCAGTAGGTGAGGAGATAATTTGGGTTCTGTCTGTCTAATTACTTTGATTTATAACTTGCTCCACATTGAGGGATCAGCGTGGGGACAAGCTTTGCATGTTCTGCAGCTGCACCACACAAGTGGAGAAATACTAAAGTTAGCATTCAGCACCCTCAGGTCCTCTGATTCTTGTTAGTTAAAAACCTACCATGTTTCTAATCTACAAGGCCTAGGTCAGCTTTTTCTGAACTGGTGCCCTCCAGATGTTTTAGACTACAATTCTTATCAGCCCCAGCCCACATGGCCCAGTTCTTATACAGTGTCTGCCACCCAGCAATAACCTTTTTGCCTGCCAAAGCATTGGCCCCACTCTGTTGGACAAAGCTCCCTTGCTTTTGTTTGTGCCACTGTACCTTGTTTTAACCTTGGGAAGAAAGAAAGAAAGAAAGAAAGAAAGAAAGAAAGAAAGAAAGAAAGAAAGAAAGAAAGAAAGAAAGAAAGAGAAAATCATGATGGTTTGGTATTTTGCTTTGAGCACTTCGTGTTTTGGGGAAAGCAGTTCAGGATTTAAAAAATAAATTGGTAAGGTTTCAAAGATGAACTTTACAGTGCAGTCCTATATTTAGGGGTAAACCCCACCCAGTGCAGTGGGGCTTCTCTCCAAGCAATTGTAAATAGGGTTGCATGTGGGCTTTTAATGTGAAAAAGAATACGGACGTGCTTTTTAAAAACAGTCAAAGCAAATGCTTTTGCGTTGCCCAGTCCCTTGCACACCCCATACCTTTAAAGCACATTTAGAGCACACTCAGCCCCCCAAAAAAGAACCAGAGGAACTGTAGTTTACCCCTCATGTAACTACAATTCACAGCACACCAAACCAACTGCAGTTCTCAGGAGTCTTCGGAGAGATGGGTTTTGAATGTATGCTGTGCGCACAGAACATTAGGAAAATTAGAGTGTTTGAAAACCACAGCAAGTGCTCCTTTTCTGGATACGTTTGTCATTCTGAATGTCTGAAATGCATCCCTTGGGCCTTGTAGTAGACTATATTCCTGTCTTATCTCTGCCCATAAACTTTCCTTCGGCAATAACAGCACGTACCGCCTTGTTTCATTTGTTTTAGGCATCCAACCTTTACCGGGTAGAAGGCAGTTTTGACACTTGTTTCCCAGATTCTCTCACTCTAGAGGATGGAGATTTAGTGCAGTTTATACAGGAAGGCGAGGATGGACAATGGTAAGTATAGCTGCCAGAGAGAATGGCTACAGGGTACCATTTTCCAGTTGTTAGTTGAGTATTGAAACAAACCCTGATAAACAACAGCCAGAAGAGAATAGGGTGTGTCAATTTTTATGTGAACTCCATTAGTCCACAAGCTAGGTTTGCTTTTAGTATTATTATTTGCTGTAGAGATAAATTTATGTTGGGTGAGTTCAGAAACATACCCATAAAGCTTAGGGCAAGACTCTCCTCTCTTCCTCCCAACATGTGTTGAAAGCAATTTTTCTCAGTCCAGCATCCTCCAGCTGTTTTGGACAACAATTTCCATCAGTTGATAAATTTCCGTGAGGGCTTTTTTTTTTAATAAAAGAAAAAAGAAAAAACTTCTGCAAACTGATACAGAAAGGTGGAGACCTGAACTTATGATGGGAAGAGCGAAAAACAGAGAGAAGTTGAAATGGACAGATTCATCCACTCCTAGTGCCTGCATAGAGTTCCCCTTGCATAGAGTTCCCCTTGCCTCTGCTCTCAACAAGCAAATCAGTCAAAATGAAACATCGTTCTCTTATGTGAAACAGCTTTTCCATGTGGGAAAAGCACAGGATTTGAATGAAAGAGATAGGAGCATTGTGGAAAAGGCTGTACAGTGGAACCTTGGTTCTCAAACGGCTTAGTTGATGAACAAATCAGCTCCTGAAAGCTGAAAATCCGGAAGTAAGTGTTCTGGTTTTCGAATGTTTTTCGGAAGCCGAACATCCAATGTGACTGTCAGTTATTGTTTCCGGAGTGCCTGCACCACGCCTTGGTTTACGAACATTTCTGGAGTCGAACGAACTTCTGGAACAGATTAAGTTTGAGAACCAAGGTTCCACTGTATATTCCTTTTCCCCAGATGTTGTTGCTGTTGATGATGATGATAATTTGTTATTTCTACCTTGCCCTCCTCAGAGGACTCAAGATACACAAATTCCTCCAGAAACAAACTGGTGAAGGAAGAACAATTAGGAAAAGGGGATGGGAGGAGACCTTCCTTTTATGTTCTTAACAAGGTTGTGTTTTTTTTAATGATGATTTTAAAATTTATTGTAACCCCCTGGGAGGTTTTACTACAATCAAGGGGTATATATATTTAGTTTAATAAATGTCAAGGATAATTTCTTTCCTCCCCCAACCCCACAAACTGGCATCGCACGCTCTTTGCAAAAGCAGACAGGTGGGTTTCACAATGCGGATTTGAGACCCAAAGGCATGCCTCCAAGCAGTACAATGCAAAGCCAGGTCAGTGTTGTGAGGATAAACATGTACTGCGCTGCTATGCAACATCACCCTGTTTGCATACATTGCCATGTATCCTTTATGCAGTCTGTAAGACCCTACAGTGCTACACCTGCCCTAGAAACGAGCAGCAATTTTCTATGGGTGTCAGGCCTTCACATGGATTGCATCACCTGATAGCATCCAAGGGAAGAAAAACAGTTGAGTGTGCATGTACTCCCATTTTCAACCCATTTCCTTCCTTTGCCCAGGGCGGATGCATTTTAGTTTAGCTGCCAGTTAGCTTGTGTTTTGTGTTCGTGGCCCCTTGGGTTTTCAACCTAGCGGGAGGAGAAATGGAAACAGGAGGGCATTTCACACTTCATAGTTTTAGGTGTGCATAGGGCACACTTCTGAATGTTACGTGCGTGTATAATAAAAACCGTGTAGAGACATGTAGCAGATTCGAGTTGACCAATAAATGTGTTAGCCTGTTGAAGTTTAAAATATATGGATAGCGTTTTTGGAGCTCTAGACAGGCTATAGTTCCATGCCGAATATATACTTGGCAGCAAACTGTCTCACACTTTTGCTGCTGCATTGTGTGTAAAGTGGGCTTTACGGTTCTTTCCAGCAACTGGTTTTACTGTTGGGGTGCTGAGCCAATAAATCTTCTTGCCTTGCTTTCTCCACATCTCTCCTTCGTTGACAAACTGACCACTGGGGACATACGGTGGAATCTGACATTGTACTAAGTCTCCCATTCAATCGTCGCAAATATATATCTCCTTGGCACAAGATAACATTGTCCCCCTCCCCTCTGCCAGTGCACCCTTTAAAACTGTTCTAGAGGTTTTCCCTACCCTCTGGAGCACGTTTGGTGAGGGCACGAGGTCCACTTGGGGAAGAAAGGAAAATCCATTTGCAAAAATGGAAATCCTTGCACTAATGAGATGTGGAGGTTGAATACCACCCACTGGGTAACAGGCAACTTATCTCAGAGTGCTGGATATGGCAAAAGGGTGTCTAGAAGTTGATCCCCTACCCCTGGGGTCCTCAACATGATACCTCCCTTTGTGCTTACCAAGCCTCACTGCCCCTTCCAATCTTATTTAGAATTGAGGGGTTTGGGCTTTTTCTTTCTGGTTGAGTGTGGAGTTGCGGCGAGTGTTGCTTGCTCCCCCCCCCATTAAAAAAAAAGTATATGCACAAGCCCTCCAATTATTTTCACGGAGAATTCTTGATGGGGGTTGTGAAAACAAACTTGCAAAAATGTCACAATTGGGGGCATGCCTCTGAATGCATGAAAAACAGCTGATCAGATTTGCCCTGTTTTTGTCGTCCCAATGCCTCTCTGTAACAAGCTTCTTTGTCCAAATCCGGGGATATTGTAGGAATTTCCTTGGAGGCTACAGCAATAGCGGCATTACTGAGGGGGAAAAAGATGGTGATTCTATATATTTCCTTTGAACGTTCAGGTTAGTGAAGAAGTTGGTTTCTGAGAAAACGGACTGGGTCCCTTCCAGTCTGCTGCAGCCAGCAGATGGCGACACCAGCAACATTCACAATATCAGCAACGCAGGTAACCAACATTCCACAGTGTTTTGAAAGCTCTGTGCTGTTCCCTTTCTTAACAATCAGTGCTATTAACTCTGAACACTCTTGTGCAGTAGGAAATTGCAGGAGAGCTTTAAGAGCTCTGTTCAGGGGCGTACCCAGGATCAATACCGGGGGGGGGGGGCAAGCCATGGCCATGTGACATTTCAGCTCGGAAAAGGCGAATGAAACCAAAATTTTAAGAAAATTATATATAATTATAGCAGAGGAGGATTAAAATGCATTGGGGTTGACCCCCTCTTCCCCTTGCGTTTCCCACCCACCCACCCACCGTGGTCTCCTGCTTCAGTCTCCCAGATTTTTAACAGCTTCCCAGCTTTGTTCCACCCAGCCTTCTACCACCGCAGTATTTTAATTTTTTTTTAAAAAAAAAAAGACAAAGGGGGGGGAAGGGTGAGGGAAAAGGCTCCCCTCTCAAAAACAGTCAGACAAGCAGGTTTCAATTTAAAGGCAGGCCAACCAGCAGTCAAACAACAGTGACAAAAGTGGGAGTGGGGGGGGGATGAGAAGTGGGGTAGGTTAGGATGATAAGGAGGAGATGAGTAAGGGGGGGGGATTTGGTGTATAAAATGAAGAGGGGAGTCTATGTATTAAAAGTGGGAGATGGGGTGATAATAGTGTTGTAGAAATGTTGATATTGGGGGAGGGGGAAGGGGGATTTTTAAAAAAATGAAGTTAAAAAGTAAAAGTAATAATAATAATAAAGGTAAGAAAAAATGTGGGAAGAAAAAATTTAAACGGTGAAAAGTATAGCTAAAGGGGAGAAGAAAGAGATGAGGAGGGATGGGAAATAAAGTGGTAATAATACTAAAAATATTGGTTAAATTTTTTAAATTATCTATAGAAAGGAAAATGCATGAGGTTTTCACTAGCAGTTGCTGCACTTGTGATATTATTATAATTTGTATAATAAATTTCTATATATTTAATACTAATATATGTTATTGTGGAAACTAAACACATAAATTTACTATTGTACTGTGAAATTGTCCTGTGAAAGAGTTCTAGAAAAACAGCCAGGCCACTGGCCAATTCTCCTTTAAACCAAAGCAAAACATCAAAATAATAAGTATTTAAGTTAAAGCAAAATTAAATTTGAAAACACAACTATGTTGTCAAATGTAACACAGGCCACTCAGGTCAGGGATAAAGCAAGCTACGGAAAGCAATTTTTGCAAGCACGGGAACTAAGATAGATAGATAGATAAATAAATAAATAAATAAAGGAACTCAGCAGTACCAAATGAGAAGCAAATGAGAAGCTATTATTGTTGCAGACACAGGATCTTCAGGGGATAAAGTAACAATGTGGCCCTGATAGACCTTAAGTACCCAGCAAAGAGATAACAATGTGGCCAGCTAAATGTGGCCAGCTAAGTACCCCGCAGAAAAAAAACCAATTCCCAGCCAAGAACTACAGGTAACCAAGGAGTAATTAAGATATGCAGGGCAATCAAGCAGTACTGGGATGCTTGGAACCTTGAATCGGCTTAAAACCAAAACAAAATAGTTTTGTCAACTTGCATTACGCCAATCAGATTTAAAGTCGCTGTTTTAATTCCCAATAAAGATGCTTCAAGGTTAGGGAAAAACCAAAATCAACTTAAACTCTAATAACAACTTAAAAATGAATCGCCAGTTCTGAATATGTGCACAGTTGTTTAAAAGTTGTAGGAATCCAAAAATTAAAGGAGGCTGAAATACTAGCATCAACACACACACCCCCATCAATGACGCAGAGGAGAGGGCAGCTGCTGGCAAGGAATCCCCCAAAGCAGGGAATCCCCCAGACTCAAACAGCCGATTTTAAAACAATGGGCAAAGCAGGGAAAACCCACTAAACACGAAAGTAGCAGACTTAGGGAGGGGGGGCAGCTGGATTGAAGGAGGGGAACTGCGGAGATCCCTTGAGATAAAAGAGGCGGGGAGGCAGCAATCAGCAGCACAGAGCAATTAATGCGAGCCCAAAAGACCTTCACAAAAAGAAGCGCGAACAGTCAAACAGTTAGCCCCCCTCCCCCATGCTCAGCTGTGCTCACCCAGGCTTCTCCCCCCAGCCACACCCGCAGAGAGGAGACGATGCAGATCCGATGTGGTGCAGCAAAGAGGGTTTGAATGCTGCCGCGCAGGCCAAAATGTAGTCAAACCCCACCCCCCCAGCCGGCCCTATTGGCCAGCAGGGATAGGCTGGAGCAGGGGGCCGAAAGGAGGGGAGGGGGAGGGGAGGTCACGCAACTCCTCCCCACCGGCCTCTGCTCTTTTTACAGTGGAAAAAAAGTGCGCGCTCAGAGGCTGTTTTAAACCAATTTTTTATATGCCTCCCCCCCCTTTGTAGCTTCTAGGGAGGGGCAGCGGCCCCCACTTGCCCCGCGGTGGGTACGCCCTTGGCTCTGTTTCCTAGCTAGGAGAGAGAACTATAGTCTTCTGGTTTTGTTTGTTCAGGCATGGCCAAACTTGGCCCTCCAGCTGTTTTGGGACTACAATTCCCATCATCCCTGACCACTGGTCCTGTTAGCTAGGGATGATGGGAGTTGTAGTCCCAAAACAACTGGAGGGCCAAAAGTTTGGCCATGCCTGTGTTTGTTTATTGGATTTCTTACCCACTCTTTACCATAAAGTTCCAAGATGGGTTATAGAAATAGAAAAGTAAATCAGCTAAATCAGAAAAATTGAGTGGATGCTTTAAAAAAACACCCAGGTTGTTGTTTTATGCATAGAAAGCTAACTAAATAAATATTATAAAAGAAAAAGAAAAAAGCAAACAACAACAATCAGGTGTCAAAGGGCAGGATAAAAAGCTGTGTCTTCAACATATGCAGCAAAAGCGCTGAAGGTGCTAGTCTAGACACACCTCTTTGGGAAGGAAATTCCACAGCTTAGAGGCTGCCTCAGAGAATGCCATAGCTGCCAAGTTATCCCTTTTTTTAAGGGATTTTCCCTTATGCTGAATAGGCTTCCTCGCGAGAAAAGGGAAAACTTGGCAGCTATGGAGAATGCCCTTTTCCGAGCCACCACCTCCTGAACCTCTGGGGGCAGTGGCAATACCAAGAGGGAAATGAGGAGGTGTTAATCAGAAAATGCAGAATCTAGAACTTCGATTCAGCTGCAGATGAGGTCTGAGATGGTTGCTGTGGCATTCTCTTTCATGAAACTTGGGATCCATTTGGTGGGTGGAAAATCGTTCTGCAAATATGCACACACCACGCTCAGCCAGCATCTCTGCAAGAGAGTTCCTCATTACCAATAGAGATGCATTCCTCTTTCAGATGTCTACAGTGGTTCCTGCAGCACAGCACCCACAAATTCAGAAATGAAGGAGAGTGAGCTGACAAGAAGCTTAACAGCTGAACAGAAAGCTGGGAGTTGAACACACCTTGACGCATTTTATCCTCAGGACTCCATCTTCTTCTCTACTTACTGGTGGACGCTGGACCAAATCGCCTTTCCCACAAGTTCTGAACTTAAGAATTCTGTGAAATTTCATCAGCATGGAATACATTTTTTAAAAACCTCAACAACTTGCTAATCTAGGAAATATGGAGGATAATAGAAACTTCAGAGGTATCTTAGAACTTGACAAATGAATCGACAGTATGCTTTTTTTATACTGCATTTTTGGAACCATTGAAAAGGGTGTTGCCTAAATTAGGCTGACAGCATTGAAGGGTCACCATGCCTTCAGCTTCGTGGCTATGTTGGTTAAATGCTGGATTATTTAAAGAAAGGTCTGCAGATTCCACAGGTGATATTCTGTTGCAGCGGCCATCTCAAATTCCTCCATCCATTCAGATCAGCTGCTCATCCTCTCCTCCAGGCTTGATTTCCTCAAGACAATCATGGTCGGCAAGAACAACGGGAAAAGGTTGGGTGAAGAAAATACCGTTCCTGAACCTGAGCCAACTATGACGCCTTTGCACAACAGCAAAGGACGCAACCTGCTTTGAGATACGATCTTCTGTGTTTTGAGTGGCTGGGAAAAGATGGGCATCTTGGGACGAGTTAGGCAAAAGAAAGGAACGGTGACTGTGAAGGCAGTTTTGGGGTTTGTCTGTCGTTTCAAGAGGGTGCCTTTGTTTCCCCCAGTTTGTGATTGAGGGAACATATCCTCTGCATTTGGTGCTGACAGTTCTGTCTGATGCTGCCGTTCAGGGCTCCACACTTCATTTTGGGACATTGTCATATGCTGAGCTCTTGAACAGGATACACACACACACACCCCAGCAAAAAAATTAAGGCTTCCCCCATGTGATGTCCTCTACTTGTTTAGGTGCTTGCAAATGGACCTACGGCTGATGAGAATGTGTGGTCATCTTAAAGGTCTGTTGCCATGCCATCTTATTTCAAGGAAGACTGTACCATCCCTCTGCTGCGATGGACAATGTCACAACCCCACCACCACCACCACCACCGCTTTCAAATCCCTGAGACAGAAGGCACTTCCAGAAATATATAAAGGTGTTTTTGCATGAAGGCATATTGATGGTGATTGGGAAGTGTAGGTCCCACAAAGCTGCTATAGTAGTGTGATGTTTGAAATGAATTTTGATCTAGGAATAGGGCTACTTGATGGATGCTGTATGTACGGCTGGTAAACTGAGAAAAATATAAAGTCACCTCCACTTGGCATCTGGTCAGCCCCCCCCCCCATGCAGCTGCACCACATGATCAGCGATCTCTGGCAATGGTGCAAAGCAGGGTTGCGGGGGGGGGGGATGTGATTCTTGTGTTGTTGGACTCCAGCTCCCATCACCCTCAACCAGTGTGCGCAGCGATTGGTGGGACTTGTAATCCAACAATATCTGTAGGGCCATGTGTCACCCATTGCTGGTGCAAAGGGTGCTGGGATGCAACTCTCAGACTGCATGCTGCTTTACTGACCCACCCCATCAACTGCTTGTGCAGTTGGTCAGGCTCTGGCTGTGCTGTGGGGGAGCAGCCCAGAATTTATGTGAGTGTTACACCGACAGGAGGGCACTGCAGAAAGGCTTCTTTGCGTTGCGGTACTGTGGCTGAAATTTTAGGCCATTTCCACAGAAAATTCCTCAGCAGAATAATTCCAATTTAAAGTGTCTGTTCTGCTCCCACTTCTGAGCAATTTTTAGTATGCAGATTCAATATCTGATATGCAGCGCTCAACCAGTGGAAGTGGTACACTCCAGCACACTTTTTTAAAAAATCAGAAACAAGGATGGAGGAGCAAAATAGCCTCCTGCTGGTGAGAGCTGGCATGGCTTTGGATAATGTGCAATTCGGCCACCTTTGGATTTCCTTGCATGTAAACACAAGCCTAAAGTTGACACAGTTAAGAGCTAAAACAAAAAATAAAAAAAGCCTTCCAGTAGCACCTTAGAGACCAACTAAGTTTGTCATAGGTATGAGCTTTCGTGTGTAGAAGAAGAAGAAGTGTGCATGCACACGAAAGCTCATACCTATGACAAACTTAGCTGGTCTCTAAGGTGCTACTGGAAGGATTTTTTTATTTTTGTTTTGACTACGTCAGACCAACACGGCTACCTACCTGTAAACAGTTAAGAGCTGGTTTCTACATGTAGCAGCAGCAGCGACAGCGAAAGCCCTAAAAACTTGCCCATGGTGCCCACATTCTCATGGCGAGAGCAGCCTGCAAACAACTGGAGTTACACAGATACCCAGCTGCGTGTCATTGCTGCAATTGCAATAGCCTGTTTTTCGGAGGCTGCAACAGCAGGACATGCATGCAAACAGGTATATGTGTTGCTTCCGGTTCACACGGCACTTCACCCAGGGCAGTTGTGAGCCCACGAATGATTTGTATAGCGAAGTCAGCCAAACGGCCGTATTTAATAAAGTAGTGCTCCTGCACAATTGCAGTCGCTGACTGGGAGATGTTTATGATCATCAACATAATGTACTGCAGCCCCAGACTTCCAGAAATTCCATTGAGGTGTCTTCTGATTTCTGACCCTTTAGTTGAAAACATTATTGGCCCCCACCATGTTTTCCCTCTCAGCTGAAGGAGTCTCAAAATAAGAAGCTTGATTGTTGAAGTGGAGACAGGTTTTCAAAAATGCAAGAAAGCTACCAACTTCTGTGTATTTTCTTCAATGCTCCATAAAGCCATATTACATGCTTAATTGCACATCATAGCAGCGGTTCATACGCCTGGTCCCCATTGCTGTTGGGGGACACATGCACACAAATTTGGTGACCCAATTGCTTTAAAAAGAAACTTTCCATAAATTGCTCCCTCTTGCAAGGAAAGTGTGTGTGTTTGTACTGGGGGTGATATGGAGACATCTGGTGTCCAGATTTGATGTCAAGGATGGGTTTAGACTAAATCAGAGTTGCATTTCACTGGGATTCTTATTCATGCGTACAGACACAGGTGCCAATAGAATTCCAACAGGGTCTTCAAACAGTTCTGTGCTGTTGCTTCTTATCCCTGCCCCTCCACTATGAAGTGCAGCCATTTCATTTGCAGCTGGGATTCTCCATGCACAGCCAAACGAACGATAGACAATCTTTCTTTCTGAACACCGTAAGCTACTATATATTACGCCAATTGTGTGTGTGCGTGTGAATACTTTATTTTGCAAATAAATTATAAGTCCTTTTCTGTTTTTATAATGTACAAGAATAATACTGGGATGCATTGAAAAGGGGGGAAATATCTACCCACAGAGAGAGATCTGTGTGCAAGAGCAGGCTTTTGTACACACAGCCAATGCCACCCACATCATTATCATTATCCGAGTCTGAATGGGTTAGGTAGAACCTTTCGTGTCTCATAGTTGCACATAGCTAGAGCTGGATTGCGACCTGGAACTTTATGGTTTGGGCTCATTATTATTATTTTTTAAAGAAAATGATCAGAATTTTTTTATATTAAAAAAATCAAGTTCTAGGTGGCCCATCCTAAGATTTGCCATATGTGCTGCTGATAAATGCTTGGGGAGGGACAGAAGCAGCCCACAGTTCCTATACCACTTGCAACCTCAACCTTGGTGGTTTGCCAGCAATACAAGGAATTTGTATCACTACAAATGCTAAATGTCAGGTTAACATAATCAAAACCCTTAATTAACACAATATACCTTTTCCAGTTTTATTGAGGGTGCGTATGGAATAGGCACAGAAGCCTTTTCCAAAGCAAGGAAAATACGTGACATCACTCTTGCTATGGCACTTCCAGTCTAAAGATATTATGTGCATTACCCCAGGGAGTCTACGTAAAAATGAAAAAATAATATTAAATATGGTTGGGAGAAAATATGCACATTTGATTTTTACTTTTGAAGTAGCATGGAGAAAAACGATGTAATATGTAGATTGATTAATACCAACATACTTACATGCATTGGTTTTAATGAGTCTACTCTGAGTATGATGTAGTTGGATATTGCCTAATCTACTCGCCCTCTTTTGGAAAAGACAAGTTTGTGGAATGTGGGTTTAACAGACTCCTAAAGCAGTGGTTCTCGGACTTTCTTGTAGCTTCAGGAAGCCTTTAATTTACCAGCTAGAATGCCATGGGGAGGCATGTTTGAAAGCAGGGGTAGGTGACATGTGGCCCTCTGAACGTTGCTAGACTACAACTCCCATCATTCCCTGACCATTTCTGCCGGGGCTGATGGGAATTAGAGTTCAACATCAACTGGACGGCCACAAGTTTCCCACCCTTATTCCAAAAGATTCTCCTGGGAGATTTTCTAGGCCACACACATGGAATCATAGAATTGTAGAGTTGGAAGGGACCACGAGAGTCATGTAATTCAATCCCCGCCAATGCAGGAATCCTTTGCCCATTGTGGGGCTCAAACCTGCAATCCTGAGATTAGGAGTCTCATGCTCTACCAATTGAGCTATCCTGTTGCGTCTCGCCATCACCCTGCACAAACTGGGACTGGAGCCTTGACCACGCCACTTTTCTAGTAAATGCACATTGTTCTGAACAGGGTCTCCTGGCAAACATTTGCCGTAATTGATGTTCTGACCAAGAAAGAAGAATCCCACAGTTCCTTAGAACACAATCCGATAACCACTGCTCCAAGGCATGACACCATGTTATGGATCCTCAGAAACGGCATTCCCATGTGTTTCTCTAGGAAAGGCAAGAAGAAGTAGGAAGGAATGTCTCTACTGGATTTCTCAAGAGTCCAAAAAAACAACGACGAGACCCCAAATTTCTTAATCTCTTTACACCAGTTGTATGGTGCAGAACCACTCAACAAGAGGGTCAAAAGCACTGGGAGATGTGGGGTTGAGGGGGCTGCCTCCATCATCACACCTCTCACTAAGCATAAGATTTGTGTGTTTCATTTCAAACTGATTCAGGGCATTAAACACACACACATACACACAGCATTTCCTTAAGTATACCTAAGAACTGTGAAAGACATCTGGAGGCTTGAACAATCTCATGAGTTGGTTTAAGATTGTGGTGTTTCAAATAATCCTGTGCTGCATTTCGTACAGCAGCCAGAGATATTGTACTGGAACTGCTGCTAAAAACAAAGAACTTTCTGAGACGTGTAAGTTACCCCTTTTCCACATTGAGGGTAATGATGTCATTTGTACATTTGTTTGTGGTTTGCTGGAAGAGAGGCCGGTGGCGAATCACAGAACCTGCTCTTCTCTCTTTCCTACTTTCTTGTATCAGGACCGAATGTATGAATGTATTACAGAATATGTATGCTTGTGTGTGAAGCTGGACTTTCTGTAAATAGACCATTATGAACTGTGTAAAACCAACCCTTTGTTTGAACTTTATAAGAATTATAAATACTGTATTACAAAATTGCCTGCAAAATGGGTTTTTCCAGCCTTATTCTGATTATTACTTATTTTTAAATGCGTAACAATAAGGAGTGCAAGTTTGCACATGAGACTAGATGGGACATTAACAGTGTAGATGCTATTCTTGGTTATTTAAATTGCAGGTGGGAAGCCTTAGCAACCTTGGGAGTATAGGAGTCAGATGGGGGTGGGAAGTTTAACACTTTCATGGTCGTGATTCTGACAAAATCTCCTCCCTGAAGCTGCTATTTGCCTTTTAATGGAAGCCCTCTTGGCATCAATGGAGGCCTCCCTTGAAATGCAAACAGTAGCTTTGGAGAGAGATATTTTTGTATTGAACTGTGACAGAGAGAGAAAGAATTAAACTCTCCATTGCCGCGGCTGCAGGAAATAGGTTATTTAACATGTACATTTGTTGCATTCATGCAGTAAACACCACATCTGGTTAGAATAGTTTCATAGATGTCACTACCAGCATTTTTTAGCCTCTCTTCTGCCTTTGGTGTGCATGTGAGAAAGGCTGAAAGGAAGGGTTTTTATTTTTTAAAAAAAATTAAAAACCCAGCAAAATACTGTAAATACACAAAACATAAAGGGAAAGGGACTAAGAGATTGGGGTGTGTGTGTTTCGTTTAGTCTCACTGTAAACAAGTGGTACAGTGACAATAAAGCACGGTAATTCTAGTTCTAGTTCTATTCTATACAGAACATTGTCCACTAGGGGGCTACAGAGTTCTTAGGAAATACCGTATCTTCTCTTTGTCAATAGGAGGGCTAAAATAAGAAATCTGTTTCTACGGTACCTCTCAAAATGCCCTTTTCCTCCTGTGCTAAATTCTGGCAAAGAGAGATTTCCGGACTACAAGCAAGGTAGCTGGTTGTGGCAGTTATACTGAAACTTGTCTCTTTTTTAAACAACAACAACAACAACATTTCATTTCTTTTCCAATTTCTGAAAATCCCTGCATTCCAGGACTTGTGGGTATAGAAGAAAAACAGGTCAGTGTGATTCCAGTCTGAAAACTAATAAACTCTTTAAAGGGACATTAAAACAGAGAAAGAGATTGATAATAACTTGAAGCGAGATACTTATGAATGCATCACATATTCTCCAATTGCCGCTATTTACCAGAGATAAGGAAGGGGGAGAAATTTGATTCAGTTTCCATTCAAATGTGAACTTATCAAATCCACATTTTCTGAAGCCATATGCAAACTGAAGCAGTCATCCTTCAGAATTCACACTTTTTCTAATTTTGCAGTATAGTTCTTCAGCTGAGCAATGTTTCCAGAAATGGATGTCTGGGCAAAGTGAGCACATTAATGCATATATTGGTGAAAACATCATACAAAAATGCATTGTATTCGGGGAAATTGCGTACATTTGTCAAAACGGTCTTTTATTCAGAGGAATTCACACTAAAACGTTGAAGTTTTTTTTTAAATTGCAGATTGCTGCAGAAGTGCACAGAAGCGAATTTAAAGCTGCATTCATAAGAAACTAAGAGAACTTTAAATTGACAGTTTTGTTCACCCCTGCCAGAGGTAGCACCATTTGTCCCTATTTTTTCCTTTTGGGGAGATCTTGCTCAATTCCTGTCCGCGCGAATGTGTGTACACCAGAGTTCTTCAGTTTTTAAGTCCCCTTCTTTGGGTCTCTAGAAATTACATCTCCAGGGAAGGGGAAGATGAGCTGTGGCTCTAGTGCACATGCATGGGAACCAGGGATTGGGATCCTCTGGCTCATGTGCCAGAAGTGGCCCATGGATGTCCCTCCTCTGCATACTAGCTTGGCTTGGAAAGAGCCTGCATTTTTATAGCAGAAGTACACATATAAAGATGCCTGCATGATCAGGCCAAAGATGCATTAACTCTCGCATCCGGTTCCCCTCATTTGCTAGCCAGATGCCTCCAGGGAGCTCAAAAAAAGAGCAAGGGGTATTGGGCATGCTGGCATTCAGTGGCATCCTCTGAACCTTGAGGTTGCTGTTGTTAGCATCTGTCTGTCTCGGGAGACAATGGAGGAGTGTGCCTTCAGGGGCAAAGTCAAACTGCTGGAGAGTTACAGCGCCTGCTGTGGCTGTAGAGACGGATACAGGAGAGACATGTTTTGTTGCAGCTGGGGCAGATGAAGGTGTCCAGTTGTGCTGCTGCAGATGCTCCATGGCGTTTCTTCTCTCTGCGCTCCTCCCAGCGGTCATTCCTCCTCTCATCACTGCTATGGGATGCATGACCTGTCTGTCTCCATTTGCAGACATCTTTGTAACTTAGAGGTGTCATGTAGTCATCAAGACTTAGGGTGCTTCTAGATGACCTGTTTATTGAGAATTTTTCCTGCTTTGTTTACTGGGAGATTAGACAATATTGGCTATTTAATTAGCATTCATTCTCACTGTTTGCAGGGAGGTTAGCTGATGTCACATCAAAACAAGTGTTGCTCCCCTTTTTCCCAGTGCATTTCCTCTACTCCTTATCACAAAAAGGCCCGTGTTTTGGGGGGGGGGAGTTTGTTGTGCGAAACCGCCCAGAAATTATACTTACACAACATGAATTTGCCGGTATGTGATCGAATCCTGCCCAAAATAGCTACAGGTCTGATGGTTCCCTTCCTCCACTCCATCCCTGATGACCTCCACTCGATTGCAAAAGTTGCTGAATATAAAGTGTGCAGTAGCACTTTAAACAATCATGGTTTTCCCCAAAGAATTCTGGGAGCTGTAGTTCATTAAGTGTGCTAAGAGTTGTGAGGAGACTCCGCTATTCCCCTCACAGAGCTACGACTAATTGTGGTTTAACAATCAATCCCTCTTCCCATGGGAGTCTGGGAACTGTAGCTCTGTGAGTGGAAAAGGGGTCTTCTAACAAACAACTCTCAGCACTCCTAGTGAACTACAGTTCCCATGATTCTTGTAGGTAGGTCAGGACTGTTAAAGTGTTATCATGGTGTTTTAAATGCATGGTGTGAATGCAGCCCAGGGCACTTCAGGGAGAATTAAAATGCAGTGGGCGGGGAACAGTGCTAATCTTGCTTCCACTTTCAGCTCCACCAATGTTCTTCAAGCACTTTCTCAATGGTTTAAGGATGCTTCCCCACAATCCATTCTTGCTTTGCATGTAACATTCCAGTTCTTGTGCTGGACTTCCCCTTTGCTTGGAGCTCTTTGCAAGAGAACAGCAAACTTCTTGTCTCCCAGAGGAGTAGGCATGCTAGGCTGGTTGTAGGGAAGAAGAAGAAGAAGAAGAAGAAGAAGAAGAAGAAGAAGAAGAAGAAGAAGAAGAAGAAGAAGAAGAAGAAGAAGAAGAAGAAGAAGAAGAAGAAGAAGAAGAAGAAGAAGAAGAAGAAGAAGAAGAAGAAGAAGAAGAAGAAAGAAGCAACACGTACAAAGGTTCCTTGGGGCATCTGATCTGTGAATATTACTCTCTTTAATTCCTTCACCATGAGCTGGGAGAAGAACCTGTTTGTGGAACTCCTCCTGGTTGCAGCTGGTGGTGAGTATACCCAGTTATCACTGTATTGTGTGTTGCTTTGCAAGGATACAGGGATGCAACAGACTCTCTAGCTCAGGGGTCAGCAAACTTTTTCAGCAGGGGGCTGGTCCACTGTCCCTCAGACCTTGTGGGGGGGCCGGACTATATTTTGAAGGGGGAAAATGAATGAATTCCTATGCCCCACAAATAACCCAGAGATGCATTTTAAATACTGTAAAAGGACACATTCTACTCATGTAAAAACACCAGGCAGGCCCCACAAATAACCCAGAGATGCATTTTAAATAAAAGGACACATTCTATTCATGTAAAAACATGCTGATTGCCCGACTGTCCGCGGGCCGGATTGAGAAGGCGATAGGGCTGCATCCAGCCCCTGGGCCTTAGTTTGGGGACCCCTGCTCTAGCTCTTCTTTGCCTTTAATAGCTATGTAAAAGAGGCAGTGTTTTCTACAAGTACAGCTTGTTATGTAGGAGTAGGGAAAGCCTGTGCAGGATGCTGACAAGATCCACTCCCCCCAACCACCTTTGAGCTTTTTCCTAAAGAGCATTGCTGCCGTTAACCTTCCTTGTGGCAAAGCTTTGACTCTCCAGATGTTGTTGAACTGTAACTTCCATAATCTTTGGCTATGCTGGCTGGGGTTGGTGGGAGCTGTAGTTCAGAAACATCAGAAAGGACCAAAGTTCCCCAACCCTGCCCTAAACAAGGCATGTGCAAAGAAGCTTTATTTAGAGAGTACCTGCATGGGGTTGTTTGCTGCAGTGTTTTTGATAGAAAATCTAAGTTTCTGGATGGTTTGGTCTACTAAAGAAGCCTAAATATCAGCACACCTCAGTTGTGTTTTCTGTTTTGTACCAAATACACACGTTAAAGATAAATACGGAGAGAGTATCAAGCTACTGCAAGGTTACAAAATACTGTGGAAATATCCCAAGAAATCAAATGTAGAAGAATGGATGCATGGGGTTTGCAAGGCAATCTTGCCCATTTTTTGTCAGACTCCCTGACGAAAAGGTTCCATGGGAAAAGAATAGTTTTTTTTAGATCTAACTGGCAATTTTATTCTACTTAAACATTGGAAATGCAGAGGTGTTTATGGTCCCGAGTTCAGTCAGCAGAACGTTGTTGATAAAAATGCTTGCTCCAACCTAAGCTAACCACTTTCCAGTCCTATTCATTTTAGTGTAAGAGTTAAGTACTTTACACGTGTATCTTTTGCCTCCTGGAGTCAGCTTTCTTCTACCTATCAGCAGATCCTTTGCAGGGCTGCAAGTTCCTTAAGTGGGGAGTGATATTAAGTTTATTAGATAAATGTGTCCCCAAAGGTCTTACTCACTTGAGAGAGACAGGACACACACATACTTCTGCTTGTCCCATTGCTTTCTCCTGGGGAAACCTGCTGTTTACTGTTGGATTGGAACAAACACCAATGGCTTTATCTGCAGATTGGTGGGACAAATGGAAAACCACTCCGACCCGTGCCTAGAAAGAGGGAAACCTATTGGACTTTCTAGGCATGGGGCAAGTGGGAAGTGTGGATGAGCCCTAAGAACAACGCATTTGAGGAGGGAAGGTGTACAGGTCATCACTGCTAGGGCTGGGCGATATCTGGTTTTCAACTTCATGATATATCACCAGCTAAACATTGCAATGTACTGATATATCACGACGTCTGAAGTAAAGATAGAGCTAGTTTTCAATTTTGTGATGTATTACTTGCTATATATCACAATGTCTGAAATAAGGATGAAGCTATGCAAAGGCATTGGCTGGCTTCACAGTTTCCCCCACATTGTGATTGTTGCATAGCATGCGCGCACAAACATACACCACAATTTGCAATATATTTCCAGGTCAAAAATTATGAAACCGATATCATAATATGGACTTGAGACGGGTTTGGGACAATCTATCGCCCAGCTCTACTCACTGCCCGTGCCTCTGTCTTTTCAGAGACATGACTCGAGCTGAGAGATGCTTAGAATGGAAGGTTTTTTTGGAAACGAGATTAAATTTACTCTCTTCTTGTTTGCAGCTATTTTATCCTGCAGTGGAGAGGTGCAGGTTGAGGCAACTCCGCAGCCCATTTCAGTCTTGCAGAGAGCCAATCAAACGACCACGACTCTTCCATACAGTCATTCAGAAGTTTCAGTCGCACAGATAGGCAAGCAATCTGTGCAAGAGGCTACCCAGAGAACCCAGTCAGTGTCAGCATTACCTGAAGATGCTAAGATGGTAAAAGCAGAATCTATACCACCAGCCAAACAAGTTTCAGTCCACAAACAGGCAAACACAGCAGCCACTCCTCTGGAGACAGCTGCAAACCCCACACGTCCAACCAGTCAAGCTGCAAGTCGCAGAGTGACTAAAACTACAGCCGTTGCCAGGAGCACAGCCGTGGAATCTGAAACACAAATTGAGGAAGCTGGAATCCACGGAGCCGTGAAAACGACAGCAGCTGTTCAGAGGAGAGCTTCACAACCTGCAGCCCCAAACAACTGGAACACTGCAGCCCCTGCCTTGCCAGCGAAGGCAGGAAATGCAAAGAAGACTGTAGCTGGAACAAGCGACCAGCGCATCACACAACATGTGCCAGCCGCAACGCCAAGAGCAAACAGTACAGGCCACAGCAAGATGCCATCTGGGCACAAAGCCACTGTTCCTGAGCCAACAGCCCCAGTTGGGCCAACCCTCACACCCAAACCATCGCCAGCTGCAACGGGGGCTTATAGTGTTTCTAATGGAACCGCTGAGTGTATTAAAGCATCGGTTGGCTTGACAATGATAGCTAAAAATGGGAAAACAGTAAGCTACAGCTTTCCCCTTTTCCATTAAACCCCCCCCCCATTTTTTTTTGATCAAAATATCAAAACAATCAGTTAATTCTAGGAATTGTGATACTGGGTTCCAAAAGCTGAGAAAAGCCTTAGGTTTGCATCTATAGCATGGGTAGTATCTGATGCTGCCATTCCGTCAGCACAAGGATTTCTGTTCATGCAATGGAACTTCTCCCTTCTCCTTAACAACAACAGCAACTACTACTACTACTACTAATTTCTTATTTGTACCCCACCCATCTGACTGGGTTGCCCCAGCCACTCTGGGCTGCTTCCAATATATATAAAAACGTAATAAAACATTAAACATTAAAAAGCTTACCTATACAGGGCTGCCTTCAGATGTCTTCTAAAGGTTATTTAATTACTCATCTCCTTGACATCTGATGGGAGGGATGAACCCCCAGAGCAGATTCGGGGGTGCGCCGGGGGAGGAGATAGAGGAGTTTCATTGCAAGAACCCTTGCGCTAATGGAACAAGTGACTTAGTGCTGCTTAGTGATACATGCCTTCCTCCCCCCAAAATAACAGGAACTGTAGTTTACACCTCACAGCGCTACAATTCCCAGCACCCAGGACTCTTTTGGAGGAAGCTATGTACTTTAAATGTATTTGAATCGATTAAATTCATATCCCAGGAGCCCAGGGCAGCAAACAAACAAAATATCTTTAAAGCAATTCCAGTGCAGCTGCAGACTGGGAAAGATCTCAACTTAAAAAAGCTTGGTGAAAGAGGAAGGACAACAAAGACAATGCCTAATATTCAAGGGGAGGGGATTCCATAGGATAGATGCCACAACTTTGAAGGGATGGTTCCTATATTGTGTGCAGTGGCAAGAGGGTATCTTCAAGGTGCCCTCACCTGTAGAGTGCAGTGACCGTAGGTACCTAAGGGGCGAGTCAACCTTTCAGGTGTTCTGGTGCCAGGCTGTATTGGGCTTCATATACCAAAAGAAGTATCTTGAATTAAGCTCCGTAGCTGATCGGCAGCCAATGAATGCTGCGGATGTGACCAAACTTAGACGTAAGTCATTGGTCAGACATAGCACCAAATCAGGATAAGGGAGGTATATGGAGGAGGTATTGGGCAGGGGGTTGTGTGAACCTGTAGCTCACTTCTTTGCCCCATTAAGCGCCAGCCCACTCAGATGGGGAGTGTCAAGAAGGGACTATGCAAGAACCATTCTGAGCTGAGCTATGTGATGGGTATAAGAAAAGGCTCCCAGAGGTGCTGCTGAAAGCAAGTGTTGTTGAAATAGGTAGGACTTCTAATGGTTAGCAAGGGGCTATAACTCTCATCATCCCTGACCATTGGCTGTGCTGGGTGGGACTGATGGGACTTGGGAGTCCCCCAACATTTGAGTGGGTGGGCAGGTGCACAGGTTAACCACCCCTGTTTTAGAAAGAAAGCATGTGAGCATGTTGGGATTCATGTGCCGATTCCATTTCCCTTTTACAGAACAACCTAGAATACTTCAATATCAACCCAAACACCACACATACGATTGGAAGGTGTGGGGTTTGGCTGTCAACTCTGAAAATCTCATTTGAAGGTGGCTTCATACGTTTCACTTTCACCAAGGTAAGCATTTCGCCAGATGTTGTTTGGGGGGGGGGAGTGAGGAGGGGATCTTAGAACGTTGGGAATTTTCCTTGAAGAGAGTGATTTGACATTTGGCTTTGGCTCGGTTTCAGTGGCCGAGCATGAATTTTACCTTAGTTCAGTAGGCTAGTTTCTACACATGCTCAGCTCACCCCTATTTTTTCGGGAAGTTTTTAATGTTGGCCTACTAATAACTTCCAGTATGTGCATTTAAAGTGGATTAAAAAGCTTTTTCTGCCACACTAGAGCAGCAAATCCATTTCAAAAGCAAAACAAAGAAACAGATGTGGCTTAAGTAGGAAAATGCATTGAGACGTGTGGGATGAGTAATTGTTTCACAGGAAGATATGTAAACACCCTGCAGGCAAATTGGAATGAAAGAAGCAAGAGGGATGCTTATTGTTGTATAACTGCCCAGGGTTGTGTGTGTTCTGTTTTCTCAACAGGGACATGTGAGGACGCCTCATTTGGAAAGGCACTTTGCCAAACCAAACCAACACCCTAACTGTCAAACAAAGACCCAGTTTTAAGTGTTTGCTCTGGCTGCTCTTAAGAGAGCGGTGTTGTTTAACTGAAGTAAGAGCCTTAGAAACTGTTGTGTCATTGAGAGCCTTCAGAGTGGCTTCAGTGAAGATGCCGAGGTAAAATTTTGAGTTGGCAATGGCCACCCCACGCTACACTCTCCAGAAGCAACACAACTATTGGTGCAGCATTGCACAATCCAGCCCCCTCTTTAAGATAAGCATTCAGAGGTTGTTGAGTTTGAACCTGCTCTTTGAAATATATGCAGGCATGAATTCAGATTCCCTGTGTGTGTGTGTGTGTGTGTTTGCCTTTCAGAAACTATTATAGAGGCCTTATTCTGATAAGTTAGATGTGATTTTGTACAGAGAGTGTGCCTTCCATTAATATGAAGCACGCATAACCTGAGATCAGGTGTTGTGTGCTACAAAAATTGGATTGTGAAGTGTGGGGGAGGGAGAGGCTGTGTACATGCTATACCTTTAAAGCGTATTTGAAGCACATTTCCCCCCCTCGGGTTTGTTAAGCATTGTTGGGAACTGTAATTCTATGAGGGGGAAACTCATGCTGCCCAACTTTTTCAGATAAAAAACCAGGATGCACGTCTTCCAGGACACACTCCCGGGCGAGTTATATAAGCTGCGTGGCGATCTCACTCTGGGGGGGGGGGGAACCACTTCTGGGGGTGCCATCTTGCATGGTGCCCGAAAGGCCCTTTTTGGGGGGGACAAGAACGTATGAGGTCACTTTGGCTGGGGAAACCCAGATGGGTGGAGTATAAATAAAAATAAAAACTTTTTCCGGGACACTTGGGTGGTATGAAACCAGCAGTGCTTAGAATTCTTTGAGGTAAAAAACGTGCTTCAAATGTGTTTTAAAGTTACAGTGTAGACACAGCCAGAGAGAAAAAATGAAAACGTCAAGCCTAGTTTGGGGCTACTCAGAAATGGCTTTCAGGAAGCTTCCCAAAGAGGAATGGGGAACTTCAGGCCTGGGAACCAAATATAGCCACCCTTCCAGTGCTCTGGTGGGCCCTTGGGACTTTCCCCAGGCCACAGCCCCTCACTAGCCATGCCCTTTGACTGCTTTTGCCTGGCTGGACTGTGTCCTTGAACTGTGAAAATGCTTCTTGCTTGGCAAGGATGGAGGATGGGGAGACAGTGTGTGGTAGAAAGGTCAGGCTTTTCTGTGTCTCCGGAGCACAGCTGCCAAGTCTCCCGCTGAAAAATGCGGGATCAGCAGCGGCACGGCACCAGAAGTCACTTCTACGCATGTCCGGACATGCGTAGAAGTGACTTTGGGTGCCGCGCTACCCATGTATGGGCACCGGAAATCGGGCGGCGCCAGGACCCAAAATGGAGCCTCCCTGGCAGGTAGGAAATCCGGGGGATTTACGGGATTTTTTTCAATCCGGGCTGCCAGCGGGAAACGGTTTAAAATACGGGGGATTCCCGTGAAAAGCGGGAGACTTGGCAGCTATGCTCAAGAGTAGCCTACTGCACATAGGTTAAGAGTCATATCCGTTGCCTCTGGCCTCACCCACCGCTGGAATGTGGCCCTCGGAAGACTCCCCATGAGGGAATCTGGCCCACTGGCTAGAAAAAAGATTGGAACAGTTGGCCTTGGTCATAAACATTGCTAAATGAAAAATATTCTGATGTACCCTGGAGTCCTCAGGAGAGTGTTTACCCCTCTTGCACCCTGGCACCTCTTGGATGTTACAAGAGATACTAAATTCACTGGGTGTCTGAAGCGTTTCCCCTTGCTTTACCTAATGGTAGGGCTAGCGCTGACTTGGAGGCTTTGTTATTATATGGGCAAAGGTTCCAGTTCTAAATGTTTTGCTGTAACGCGCCCGAGGAGCATGGCTACATCCCTGCTGAAGGCACCATGTGGACCAAGGAACTGCTTTAACAGACATGCACGGCATACTTCCCAACTACAGAGCATGAGTCGTACACTCCAGTCCTCTATGAAGAGCAAGTACACTTCGCAAGCAGCTAGCACAAAGGAAAGCTCCCTTCTGTTGTATTAGAGGAGGATATGTGGCCTGAAATACCGGTAATAGGAAAAGGTTTCAGTTGGTTTCCACTGAACTCCCTCTATCTGCCCTTGGTCATGAAACTTCTATGCATCTTCTTGTGTTTTCTAAGTTGTAAGCAGTGATATTGGATAAAACTATACTTGCTTGCTTCCTCCCCCCCCTTTTTTTTTGCAGAGTGGAGAAGTGTCCTATGTCAGTGTGATTGAAGCTTCTTTAACTGTACCATCTGAGGGTAAGTGACGTGGCGATTCTCTCCCTGCCTTTGAACAGTTAGCAATTACGAAATTTTGAAGCTTCTCTTAAGAGTCATGGCACTGGGTCACGCAGAGCCACCAGAACTCATGGCTGACCTTTGAGTAGTATGTAAAGGAAGTTAGAAATGTCTTTTTCAGCACTTCACTGCGTGCATTGATTTAAGATGTGCTGGGAATGAATTGAGCTTTCCGTTTCATTTTCTCTCAGCTTCTATTTTCTCTAGCCTTCAGTTTGACCTGTTTCCAAATCAATTTGCATTTTAAATGTATATATATCTATATTCATGAAAATTTGCATGCATTTTGCTCACATTTCTCTTAATCTACACATTTTTGTGCACCAAACTGAACACATATTTCCAAACAATTTCCCCTAATATTATTGTTGTTGTTTAGTCGTTTAGTCGTGTCCGACTCTTCGTGACCCCATGGACCATAGCACGCCAGGCACTCCTGTCTTGCACTGCCTCCCACAGTTTGGTCAAACTCATGTTCGTAGCTTCGAGAACACTGTCCAACCATCTTGTCCTCTGTCGTCCCCTTCTCCTTGTGCCCTCCATCTTTCCCAGCATCAAGGTCTTTTCCAAGGATTCTTCTCTTCTCATGAGGTGGCCAAAGTATTGGAGCCTCAGCTTCACGATCTGTCCTTCCAGGGAGCACTCAGGGCTGATTTCCTTAAGAATGGATAGGTTTGATCTTCTTGCAGTCCATGGGACTCTCAAGAGTCTCCTCCAGCACCACAATTCAAAAGCATCAATTCTTCGGCGATCAGCCTTCTTTATGGTCCAGCTCTCACTTCCATACATCACTACTGGGAAAACCATAGCTTTAACTATACGGACCTAATATTATGCCCCCCCCCAAATATTATATTGGGTGGTATTCAACTAAATTTTATTCAGTTGTCGGCATGCATCTGTCTTGAGAGATAATGGAGTGTGCCTCTGGGGGTGAAATCAAACCACTAGAGGATCACAGTGCCTGCTGTGGCTCAGGAGCATAGCATGGGCAGGGGCTGCCAGGGTGATGGCCCTGAGCGCATTTTTCTGGGGGGCACTGCTCACACCACCCTACCAGCCCTGTGCCACTTTGCAAGGCTAGGATCAGAGTGCATGGCTGCTGCGTCCTTCGTAAGCCACCCTCCCCTAGATACTTTGCAAGTCTGAGATAATACGGTGGGAGCTGGGCTGGCAAGGCAGGATCCCTTAGCCCTCCGTGCCCTGCCCACCTACCCCAGGCACCAGCTAAACATGCTCCACCACTGCTGCAGCTGCAGAGACTGGTAACTTGTAACTACTGCCTCCTGCATTATTTCTGCTGTGTGGGTCATTCCACGTCAGTTCAACGTGGTCATGCCACCCACCGCCTCGGATTTTGATGAAACTTGGTGTACACCCTTCCCTTATGGTTGAAAAAAACCCGCTTAAATTTTTCCCCTCTATCACAAATGGTTTTTGATTTTATAGCACTTCAAAGTTTCATGATATCTGTGTTTCTGTCCCTCTTGAGATCCTCGGCCTTGTGTGCATTTTATTTTTCCCCTCCATAACCAATGATCAGATCTCTTTGAACTTTTACACAGAGCTCAATAACATGATGAGGATTTCAGGAAAAAATACAACAGCACTCAAAAGATTTTATAAATGCCTTACAAAAATGTATAAATGTAGTTTCTTTGGTAGAGGCAAGAGGCAGGGCAAGATGCAGGGCAAACGGAAGTGTGGATGAGCCCTCAGACAGTATTAGCACCGTCATATTTTAGATGGTGGAGGGGGCTGAAGCTGCATGCCTTGCATTATGTGTGTAATGAGTTTGTGGGAGAAGTGAGATTGCATTTAAGGATTCCTAGGTCAAGACTTTCCTTCTTGCCACCAAACTGCACTTTTTCTGGATTGCACTTCTGAGGCTTATTTTATGAGGATGAAAAAAATGCACTCATGGTCACCTTAGGTGTACTCAAAATCAGTGGAACTTGAGCATACATTTAAAGTACTTCTTAAAGTACTGACTTCAAAGACGCCGACTCTCTGCAGAATTTAGAATTGTAGCAGGCTGTTCTTTTCCTGAATAATCACCCACTAAGAGTCAGTAGAATAATAGCAACACATGAAACCCCCCCCCTCCAATCATGGGAACTGTAGTTTACCCCTCACAAAGCTATAATCCACAGTAACCTTAAGAAACCAGTTCTCAGAAGTCATGTGCTTTAAATGTATAGTGTGTGCGCAGAGCTAGTTTGACCCAAGTTCTTCATAAATTTGCACAAATGTCTTAATGACCAGGTGGAACAGGCACTGTAGGAGACAGCTCCAGAAGAGGAGCCAAGAGAAAGCTGGTCTTAGCAGAGCCGGTGGAGGGTCCTCACTGTCTTGTCTGCTGTGGTCAGGTGGAACTAGTGCTATGGAAAGACAGATCTGGGACTGGAGGAGATGGATGAACCTGTAGCCTGCCGTATGTGGAACATATTTGCCTTCCACTGTCAGGCACCCAAATCTAAGTAGAAAGGGGGGCAGGCTGGCCAGCCAGTTGGCAGGTAAACAGTCTGGTGGTAATGAGGATTTGTATGGTGGCTTTGGGTCGCTCTTGGGGGTTATCTCATCCCCTGAACAGATCTGAGGTCTTAGTGTTTGCATTTGAACTGCCTGCAATCCATCCTCTAAGCAGCAGACCTAACAGCAAACCAAACAGGGGAATGAGCTTGATCTACCTGTATAGTGGTTTCCCCCCCAAAACTTAAGTCACCAGCTGTTTTTGGACAACTCCCACCATTCCTATCTAATAGGGGCAGTGGTCAGGGATGATGTGAATTGTAATCCAAAACCAGCTGGAGACCCAAGTTTGGGAAATCCTGATCTATAAGATTGCAGCTCAAGCTATGCAGCGCCTACTGCACATCAGTTGGTGACCCTTCATCCAAGGAAAGATTTTGCCTCTAACACCAGTTGTCGTTTCTTTTTATTTCTGTATACTTCAGGCGCGCTGTACAGTGGACTTAAAAGCGACGAGCTCTTTTCAGTGCCTTTAGGGAATTGCTTCAAGTGTCTCAGCATGCAAACCATAGAGATGTCCAACAACCTTCAACTCCTGCTTTCCAGCTCTCAACTTCAAGCCTTTAATATCGTTGGCAACCAGTTTGGTAAAGGTTGGTAGCAGTGCTTGTCACTGGACCTGTGTTAAGGCACTCCTTCTCATTCAGTTGATTTAAACACACCACTGTGAGCAAGTCCAGGCCAGTAGCATGTTTTTAAACAGCTAGACACTCCTGTTGCAATCAACACTGTGTGAAGTATGGTTCAGTTTCTAGTTATTATCAAGGACTTTCTCTCAAAAAACATATGAAATGCAGGCTCAGGTAGTATTCCTTGCTTTCATTTGTAGCTTAACTGGAATAGCTGGTCTGTTCATTTCACCAGCAAGCACATAGCAACTGCAGTGTGACTGGGGCAGACGACAGCTCTTTTCCCACAGCAATTGACAATTGCATGGGGATTGCAGGTAACCTGTATGCATTAAAGGGGATTCCACTAGCTATCCCCAGCCAATGTGCCTTCGGCCAATGGTCTAAACAAACCCTGTATGCATGCAACTGTGGGTGCAATCTGTGACCCTGCCATTTATTTGCAAGATTCCCAGCTGCACAGAGAGATGTGCCATTCACATGTTGCAATTTATAGGCATAACCCACACCTTCAGTTGAACAAGTGAGAACCAAGTAGGGGGACACCAGTTGGGATCCAGATGCCCATACCCACATGATGGTTGATAGGAAATGTTCAGTTCACACTTCTGCACTGAGATTGTAAATTTTCGTTTAGTCCTTATGAAAATTCGTCATAGCGTGCGTATCTCGGCACATTCACTTTTACGCAGCTTTGCCCAATATACACCTTTGCAATTCATGTAATGAATTGTGTTTGTTATTTTCACATACTTGTGCATTTTTCTCAGGGCCATGATGTGGGGGGTGGATAGTTCTTTGGGGATGCGCGGGCTCAGAGGTGTCTGACTAATCAGATTTCAATTCAGAGATCATTGACAAGCTCTAGCTCAGGTCCAACCATGATGTTGGAGTCTTGGAATTCCTCTGCCTCCAATACTGTTGGTCCAGCTACCTCGATTACCATTTCTTCTTGCAGTCAGAATCCAGGGTGGGGTTCATGGCACAATATTGTAGACATGTGAAGACTTGGTAGAGGAGTTTCAGTCAGAAGAGTCTTCCCCTCCGCTCTTGCTTACTGGCATCCTTTTAACTGGGGATGCCAGGGGTTGAACCCAGAAAGATCAACCCCTGGGCCATGGCTCCTCCCAAATGGATTGGGGAGCAACTGCCAATTAAAGTATTTAGTATCAGATAAGAGGAACCAATATGTCAGGCATTCAGGCAAAGGATAGGTAGAGGGAAACCATATATCTGGATGTGCAGAGAGAGACCCAAGCAGTCTCCCCACACTGACAAGATTCGGGGGCAGACTTTGGTAATCTTTCATAATATAGTGCCTTGTGTGAGGCCAAAATTTGGCACCCCCCAATGGATCTTCTCAGTTATGGGATCTTCTCAATTTTGTGCCCCCTCGGCTCAGCACCCTGTGCAAAGGAACTGCCCATCCTCCCTAAATCTGGCACTGCCAGACTGAAGGAAGTTTTAAAGCTCTCAGTTGCACCAGACTTGCCTGCCAGCATCATCTGACTTCCCAGGTCAAGAGGACTCTGGGTCTCCTGTAAATTCCTAGCCAAAATGAACTGTAATTCCCAGTGCCTGATCCACAGAATTCCAAGTTTGCAGCCCTGCCATGCCCAATATAATGGTTTGAAATGAACTATAGATTGATGGCTCAATCTGATTAAAGCTAGGAAAAGTTCCAACCCACCTCACAACAATTAACTTTTTTAAAAAAAGTTGCCTTCCATGAGCATTGGAGAGAGAATATGCTATGCATCAAGAAATTAAAACTGACCCAAACGGCAACTCTACAGACAGTGCTCGTGGGTTTTTGAATAATTATCGGTAGCTGTATTTTACTGAGCAAGAAACTGATGAAAGCATATGATAATTGTGTAATACGCCATAACATTCTGATTTTTATTGCAGAGGAAGAATGTGCTCTTGACAGAAACAAGAGATTAATTCCAGTTACCGTGGGCCTCAGTCTCGCAGGATTATTTGTCATTGTCTTTGCCACCTGTGCAATTTACAGAAAAAAACACACCTCAAGCTATGAACAAATCTAAACCACTTCATTAAAGATCTGTGCAGCGGCGAGTGAAAAGGTTGTATATAATAGAAAGCTCTGCTTCTGCCTACTTATTTGATTGTGGCAACTACAATTGTAAATTGATTGTGTTGTGTATTCACTTGTGTGCAATTGAAAATTGACACTATTATGTTGTTCTTTCTATATTCATAACTTGCCTTTCTGCTTAGACAAGAGCTGATATATATATATATATATATATATATATATATATATATATATATATATATATATATATACATACACACACACACACACACACACACACACACACACACACACACACACACACACCCCGGTATATTTCTAGGAGGACACAGCAGATTTTTTAAATATTATTTTTAATACAAGTGCTTAGAATTTTTTTTTCAAGTTTCCATCTTCCAAAAAGCATTTCCCTTCTCTCATACAACAGGGAATGCTTCTATTCTATCTTGTCTCCTCCATAAACAAAGGATGTATGCTTTTTGCTTCAAACTATGATTGTTTTTACTCATATGCAAATATAATTAAATTAATAAATTAATCAACTAAAATTTCTTTAACTGTGTCCTATCCGTAATAAGAATAATATTTTTTCCTCTACCTTTCACAATACAGAAACATATACACATCTCACCCACATCTCTGTCTTAGGCCAGAGTGGATCTGGGAGAGCCAGAACAGAAAATGGTCCATGGAGCCCAATTTTTACACCCTTCTGGACAAAGGCCTCAAAAGAAAATTCCAGCACAGCTTTGATTACAGGAGGTGCCATTCCCCATGTCCTGACCTAAACCTAGTATGGACTCATGTAGCCAGAGTGATGGGAATTTACCTTTATGAATGCAGGTGGTGGCATTCATTCTTCAGATACTGTAGTTTGATTAGATCTAGATTTGAGCAATGCTTTCTGGAAGGCAAAGACATGCAACTATTTTTGGATTGCAATGATTGCATTGTGAAATCCTGTGCATATGACTTGCAACATCACTTCCACAGCGTTGACTCATTTAACACTCTCCCTTTGGGTATCCTGAAGCCTCTTTACCAAGAGAACCAAACAAAAGCCATTCTTATAATCATACATGCAAGACATAGTAGGATGGAGTGTCTCCCAGGTTTGAAAGTCCCCCAACACTACAACCTTTGTTCAGTTACTTGGAACTTCCCAGAATGGTACATGGAGACTTCTCTGGCCCTGGGAGCAGATCTTGTCTCCAGGCAACTGTAGGGGTTTGTTAGGGGTCACGCCATTTGGGCCCAAGGCAAGGCACATCAGGTTAGCCTCACAATTTTAACACTGGAGCAACCTTGCCAAAGAGTTCTCTCCCACCCCTAAAAGTGTTTGATAGATATGATTTCCATAGAGGGGAAAAAACAATTACTGCTTCTTGTGAAGAGTGGCGTAGTACAGTGGTGCCTCGCTAGACGAATGCCCTGTAAGATGAATTTTCCGCTATACGAATAGGTTTTGCGATCGGAGGTTGCCTCGCAAGACGATGAGATTTTTTATGGCCACCGCTTCATCTTGCGAAATGTGGTCATAAAAACCTCCGATTGCAAAACCTAGGGGCATTCGTCTAGCAAAGGGGAATGAGCTGCAGCACAGGAAGAAGGCAAAGGAAGATCAGCTGATAGGCGCTGACAGCTGTCACTGCCTCTCAGCTGATCTTCCTTTGCCTTCTTCCTGCGCTGCAGTTCGTTCCCCTTTGTGTTCCGCTGGTCTCTGCCGGTGAGGGGCAACCGGCAGAGACCAGCGGAACACAAAGGGCTGTAGCGCAGGAAGAAGGGGGGGAGAAGTGGAGGAACTGATCCATTCCCCCACTTCTCCCCCCACTACCACGCCATGGACACCCGGGAGCATCGGACGGGGCTTCGGAGAAGCGCTGCGCCTCTCCGAAGCCCCGTCCGATGTCGGCTTTGTGCCAGGCGGCAGTGGGAGAAGGGGAGGAGCCACTTCTCCCGCCGCCACCTGGCACACAGCTGCTTCCCTTGGCAGCCGCCGTCTGAAGCCAGGCAGCGGCTGCCGAGGGAAGCGAAACCGGCTTTGTGCCAGGCGGTGGCTGCTGCCGAGGGAAGGCGGCTTTGGCTTGGCGGCGGCGGGAAGAAGGCAGGAATTTCTCCCCTTCATCCCGCCATCGCCAAGCCAGTCAGCAGCGGGGGCTTTTCGCCATTTGCAAACGATGAAAAGCCGTCTCCCGCGCCACACTTTGGCTGGGGGACTGGCTGGGCGACAGCGGGAAGAAGGGGAGGAATTCCTCCCTTTCTTCCCGCTGTCGCCCAGCCAGTCCCCAAGCCAAAGGCAGTGAGCTGCAGGGGCTGTTCGTCATTTGCCTCCCCCTTGGGGGAACGCAAACGACGAAAAGCCCCCGCTGCTGACTGCCTTCTCGGGGAAGGCAAGCGGGCGGGCTACGTGTCCCCCGCTTGCCTTCCCTGAGAAAGCCGGGCTGCCTGGGGCCGCCTCCACTGCGCCTGTCACCTGCTGAGCAGCTTCAGGCCGCTTTCCTGCATCGCTGTGAGGGGGTGAAGCGACGGCGGCGCCCGGAGGCTAAGCGCACTTCCCCGGGCAAAGAGACCCGCGTCTATGGCGGTGGGTCTTTTTGCCTGGGGTGCGCTGAGCCGCCGCCAATGCTTCACCCCCTCACAGCGGCGGCGCCCGGAGGCTAAGCGCACCTCCCCGGGCAAAGAGACCCACGTCTATGGCGGCGGGTATCTTTGCCCGGGGTGCGCTGAGCCGCTGCTGCCGCTTCACCACCTCACAGCAAAGAGACCCGCCCGGCGCCCCTACGATCCCCCACTGTGTGTCGGGCGGGATGGGGGGGAAAGGCAGGATCTTTCCTGTCTTCCCCCCCATCCCGCCTGTCACACAGCGGGGATCGTAGAGGGCTTGACATCCCGCTTCCCCCCCCCCACCGCCCGACACTGCGGGGATGGGACAAGGCTTCTCAAGCCTCGTCTGATCCCCGGGCAGTGTGTGTGCGGGAAAGCGGAGCCAAATTCCTCCCCTTCTTCCCGCTGTCCGCCAGCCAGTCCCCCAGCCGAAGGCAGTCAGCAGCGGGGGCTTTTCGCCGTTTGCATTCCCCCAAGGGGGAGGCAAATGACGAAAAAACCCCTCCCGCGCCGCACTTCGGCTCAGGGACTGGCTTGGCGGCAGCGGGAAGAATGGGAGGAATTTGGCTTCCTCCCCCGATGCGCTTCGGCTTGGGGAAGCAGGCAGGGAGATGGCAACAGTCTGGGAAGCTGCAGGCTGTTGCCGTCTCCCTGCCTGCTTCTCCGAGCCGTAGCGCATCAGGGGACAGATCCGAAGATCGGTGGGCGCTGTTTGCCGGGGTTGACAAGCCCCGGCAAGCAGCGCCCCCCATCTTCGTGTGACAGGCGGTGGGGAATGCAGGCAGGCAGGCAAGAGAGCAAGCGCCTGCCTGCCTGCCTTCCCCGCCGCCAGTCCCCCGGAGCCCATAGGAACGCATTGATTAAGTTTCAATGCATTCCTATGGGAAACCGGGACTCGCTAGACGAAGAATTCGTTACACGAATTGACCCGTGGAACGAATTAATTTCGTCTAGCGAGGCACAACTGTATCTGCTTTACTATTACAGGAGTCGTGAAACTGATATAAAATGTTACCATTGTGGGGAGGGGCATAATGACAAGAATATATTTTTTAAAATAACTGAAGTAATTAGGCCTTAACTGATGCCTCAATGCCTTCCACATGTGCTGCGTCAGGAAGATCTGGGGTATGGCAAAAGTCTGTGTTTTCCCAAGCAGACATTCCCAGCATGTGCGCAGTCCTGTCTCAGCGACGTCTATGTTGGCTTGGTCGTGTCCACAGAATAAAGATGGCAGGATCCCCAAGGATGTGCTCTAGGGGGAGCTGGCTTCAGGCACCAGACCAGCTCTGCACTACAAATATGTAAACATGGCATGAAGACTGCCATCATCATCCTCGCTGTGTGGGAAACCCTTTCGGAGGACCACAGTGCCTGGAGTCAGACAGTCAGGTTTTGGATCCACAGCAGCGGCCACAAGAGGAATGACTACTGGGAGGAATGCAGAGAGAAGAAACGCCATGCATGGTGTGTCTGCATCAGCAGAACTGGGCGCCTTCATCTGCCCCAGCTGCAACAAAACATGTCTTTCCCATATCAATTTCTACAGCCACAATAGGTGCTGCAACCTTACATCAGTTTGACTTCACCCCAAAAGGTGCACTCCTCCATTGTCTCCAGAGACAGATGGATGTAAACAACTGAAGTTATGTAAACCTATTTATATAAAAGATCATTGGGGTTTTGTTTTTTAGGGTTGCAAGGATCTCATCAACTGGAACATTCCTAAATTCTTCACAGCTTTCCCTGCCCCCAGCTGTTTATAGTGTCTTCTTGTTTGTAATCTTGGCTTCCATATGATCATATGTCTCACAAGGGACGCATTTGCTATGGTGCTTGCCTCAAATGCAAACCATCAGTTTATGAAGAAGCCCTGCTGATAACTAAACAATTTCAGAAAAAGAAATGATACAGGAATTAACCTTACTAGATATGTTAGACAAGCTGTATGAAAAATGTGAAAATGCTAACTTCTCCCTCCCTCATGTGCCTAATTAAGATGGCACCATCAGTGTATTCGTTGCAGAGTTACAAGCAAAAAGAACAGGTCCCCGCCCTGAGAAGATTACAGTACAATCTGAAATTCAACAGAGAGTGCCTATTTACAATTACAGGTGCCACATAATACTCATTCCACAGGAGTAAGAAATCGATATTTTAGTGTGGCACCAGCTACTCTTTGGAACTCCCTGCCTCCTGACATTGCCATCAAGTGCTCCTACGGAAGGAAGGGTAGGGTATAAATTCAATAAAAGCTGAGGCTTTTGCTCCTTAGCAAAATTGCATGTCATAGTACTCAATCAATTATCACTTAAGTGTATTTACCATACACAGGCAGTGTCCTGTGACTCTTGTCTGACTGGAGCATAATAAATGCATTATACAGTTTATTTCTGATTTTGGGTGAAGTAGCAGAGCCAATAATTTTGACAAAAACATGACTCAGAGGTCATCCTTGAAACACTGTTCTTTGTTTATAAGAGAAATGCTTACCAAAATTGATTGAGTCCTTTTCCTTGAGCCCTCCTTTCTCTGAAGGTAGAATATTCTCCATTCCTGTAGCAATACGTCAAATTTATTTTGGCATTAGAGACATTTTACATGCATGCAAATATTCAGCCCCATGAAGAGGACTACTAATTCCCATAGAGTGAGAAAATAGTTTCCTAATCACACTAAAATACAGTATGTGTCCTCCTAATGTCAGTAAAAACTCCTATTTATTGGCTCATTAAAAACAACAACACTGTCTCTTGTTTTTTTTAATTAAAGCTTAATGAGAACAAATTCTTGTGATGATTCTCATTATTAAGTTGCATATTGTTATTTTCTAATCTAAATAGACAAGTAACTTCTACACGTGTTAAATGCTATTTAAAAGGTAAAGGGACCCCTGACCATTAGGTCCAGTCGTGACCGACTCTGGGATTGCGCGCTCATCTCGCATTATTGGCCGAGGGAGCCGGCGTACAGCTTCCAGGTCATGTGGCCAGCATGACAAAGCCGCTTCTGGCAAACCAGAGCAGCACATGGAAACGCCGTTTACCTTCAGCAACCTCTTTTTCAACAAAACTCAGCATTGCTTTCCAAGACTGCTAAATGATTACAGTACATAGATTGCCACCTAGTGTACAGAAGCACATATTACCCAGTCACCAAGGAGCAATATTGAACTAGATCAGGGGTCCCCAAACTAAGGCCCAGGGGCTGGATGCGGCCCAATCGCCTTCTAAATCCAGCCCGCGAATCAGCATGTTTTTACATGAGTAGAATGTGTCCTCTTATTTAAAATGCATCTCTGGGTTATTTGTGGGGCCTGCCTGGTGTTTTTACATGAGTAGAATGTGTGTTTTTATTTAAAATGCATCTCTGGGTATTTGTGGGGCATAGGAATTCATTCATATTTTTTTTTCAAAATATAGTCTGCCCCCCCACAAGGTCTGAGGGACAGTGAACTGGCCCCCTGCTGAAAAAGTTTGCTGACCCCTGAACTAGATCTGGCTCTTTGGAACAATCCATGAACACTCAGTCACACCTACAGAATGGGGATAACTGGCAAAGTTTTCGTTGGTTTGCATTTTGGCCAAACCTTGTTTTGTACGGTGCTTTCCTGTTTCTGCAATGCTCTCCCTAGGGAGGCTCATCTGGTGCCTTTGTTGCATATGTATATTTAGGTGCCAGGCAAAAACATTCCCATTCTCCTATATATCTTCTATATAAGTAGAAGCACAGACATTGCTTTTCACCAAAAAATTAAAAAATACACAGGTTGCCTCAAATAAATATTGATAAACTGTATTTTAATTTTCTTTCTCTTTCTTTCAAGTGCTCTGTGTTTCTGCCCATTCCTTTGCTTCTGGGGAATCAGGTAGATTAACGGCCTGCCTGTTTTAAAATTAATTTTTCAAAATATTAAATGTATACAGTACACTGCCCTCCATCCAAAGATTGCGGGAATCGTACTCTTTGCAAATGATACAACAGGGTACGTACTTGGTTTTGACCTATAAACTTGTACAAGGCTATGTGATGTGTGGGGAAACCAGGAAACATAGTTTGATGCTGACTAGCTTATATTTTTCTTTTGTTAACAGTCACTGGAAGGAACCCACACCCTGCCCTGTAACTTATCTTTTCAGCTTGGTTATTTAACATGCTGCTATTACCGGTATTTTCTGCTTTATACACATCATGACTATCTATCTATGCTGCTTTATTTCTGCCTTATGAATATATATATGCACGATTTTAGCTGTTCTTTCATCTGTGAGCAGTCTTGAATCCCTGACAGGGGAAAAGGTTGGTGTTATAAATACAGCACATATAGACTAATTATCATCATCATCATCATTTTGCTTTGTACCTGGTGACCAATTATTTGTTGTTTTGCGTTGTTTCATATATTATTCTTACTATAACTTCTATATAGAAGGCTCGCTGGTAGATATATATTTCTCTTTTATTATTATTATTATTATTATTATTTTAAAAAACCACTTGCAGACAAATAACAATTGTTCGTGTTTCTGAGGTGGCCACACGCAGCTCTCTGCTTTTCCCCTCAGAGAGGCCCTCGACAGCCCTTCGCCTTCGCCGCCTCAACCTGAGGTGGGAACGGAAGAATTCATTCCCTCGGCCGGGAGGAAGGCGCTTCCACTTCCCACGTCGTCCTCCTCCTCCTCCCGGGCCCTCCCGATAGGCTCCTACTCCGCCGCCGCGGCCCAGCCTCCCGTCCCCGCCCAGCCCACCTCCCTCTCAGCAGCCATGGCGGCCTCTGCTCTGGCGGCGGCGGAGTGGCGTCTCCAGGCCCTGCGAGGGCTGCAGTGCCCGTGAGTGCGGCTGGGCCCCGACAGGGAGGACGGGGCGCGGAGCGGGAGAGGAAGGAGGGAGGCCCTGCAGGAATGGACGGGCAAGGCCCACGCCTCGGGGCCTCGTCGTGGGTGCGGGGGGGCGGGGCGGGAAGCTGAGCAGTAGCAGCATCCCTCCCCCTCCCCGCTTTTCCTTCAGCTGGAGGGGGAAAGGGACGAGGCTTCACCCCGGGGCTCGGCGGCCCCAGAGAAGAAGGCGCCTCTGAGCATATGCAGCGTGCATTTTTAAATTCTCCCCCCCTTCCAATCCGCAATAACAAACAGGACACTCCCGCATGTCTTTCGTCCGAGGCAGAGTAGATCAGGGATACTTCCACTGTTAGTTTTCATAAAACTGCTGGGTTGGGTTTTTGTGTTATGTCTGTGCACTCACAGCGAGGGGAAGGGAATCCTTCTGCATAATAATAATAATAATAATACTGTAATAATAATAATAATTTATTATTTATACCCTGCCCATCTGGCTGGGTTTCTCCAGCCACTCTGGGCAGCTTCCAGCAAAATATTAAAATACAATAATTCATCAAATATTCTGAAAACAGTGCTCGCATTTAATAAGAAGCAGCTCTGGCTCCTTCAGATCTTCCAAATGCCTCTTGAAATAAATAAATAAATAGAGGTGTGCCAGGGCTAGCTTTCACCTGACCAGCTGGCAGCTTGAAAGGGCATTGGAGGAATGTGTGCATGTTGTCCTGGAGGAAGCAAGATCTGTTTTTCTCAGGCAAAGTGTTACTCAAGAGGTATCAGAAGGAAATGTTTGAAAATTGATGAACGACAATTATAGATAGAAAGAAGAGGATTTGCCCTACTTGACTATTTTGTGGACAGGTTATAATAATGTATAAAAGCCATAGCAGAAATTGGTAATTGAACAAGTGATGGGATGAATGTATTTCGAAATGATAGTTGGAAAAGTTAATTTACTGAGAGCAGCAAAGGAAGGGGGGGAAATAGAGGTGACATCTGGGGTGGGCAGGAAGTCAACTATTAAATTTGTATTTAATTTGGGGACAATTTGTTAAAAATTATGGAATGTCAGAATAATTGGCAAAAAAATGAAAGGGTATTGCTTCGTGGTGGCAGTGTTACTTATGTGATATAAGCGGTTTGTGTGGCAATGCCACAAAGCATTGCTGCCAACGAGTGTGTTAAGTTTTTGTGTTTTTGTTTGCAGAGGCTGGCTTGCATGGCAAACCGTTGCACAGGGATAGCATGGCTGCATGGAGCAGCTGTAAGAAGGGTGGTGGTGTTTGGGCGAAATGGACCTTAGGGCTGTATTCTTACGTTGCTGGATCGGCATGGGTAAACAGTTTCCGTCATCTGTAAAGAGAGCCAAGCAAATTCCTGCATTGCAGGGGGCTGGACTAGAGGACCCTTGGGGGTCCCTTCCCCCTCTGCAATTCCATGATTCTATATACTCTTCAAGGACATAATGGAGGAGCTCTTGTGGGATCAGGCCAAAGGCCCATCCAGTCCCTCCATCGTGTCCTCACAGTAGCCAGCCAGGTGCCTATGGGAAGCCCACAAGCAGAACCTGAGCACAACAGCGCTCTTCACACCTGCCATTCCCAGCAACCGGTCAGAGGTTTACTGCCTCCAACAGTGGAGGCAGAAGGTAGCTATTGTGGCTAATAGCCACTTATATCCTAATCCTCTGTGAATTGGTCTAAACTTCTTTTAAAGCCACCTGTTAGCTGGAAGGAACCAGACACCCCAATTTCCTTGTGGAAATTGTTGAAGGGGTGTGGGAATTTGCCCTGGGATGGCCAGTTCAGTAACATGAATTCAAAACAACTAGGCAGGGGTGTAGTAGGACCCAAGCAGCTGTACCCCATAGGTGAGACAATATTGCCACCAAGCTTGGTGCGATGAGCCCCATAACTGGTGTTCAGGCATTTAATAAGGCAGCTTTCTGTGCTCCTAACTGGAATCATTATAGAGCTATAAAACACCAGGCATACTTTTTGAGATGGTATAAACAGTATTTCCAAATTTGGCCTCACCACAGAAAAGGCAATGCAACCCTGACTTTCTTGTTCTCTGTCCTGGGGAAACCCATCCAGATGGGCGGGGTATAAAGATTATTATTATTATTATTTGCTTCCTAGCCTGGAATTTCATACTTGATGCTGTATACTGAGCTGACACTTCTGTTGACTCCCGAGATTTCTCTTTTGGTTAGTTACCATCAGTTCAGACAACCCCATCAGCACATACGTGAAGTTAGGGTCCCTATGTGCATTACTTTACACTTAACTTAACATGGAACCACACCTGACTCTTCTTCTCTGTCTTGTTCTCAGCCATGTAGATATGGCCAAGTGTACATTTTAGTGCTGCATTCACACAGCTATGTTCTTCAGATCAGCTATTACCATCTAGTAGCTCAACTGCAAAAGGAATTGTTATAGATCAGTCAGGTTTTTTCTTCCTTATTGGGTTCCTCTACCCTTAGCAATTGTACCCAGCATTTTATTTCCACCCCAAGAATAGCTCATTCGGCTAAATTTCTACTTTTGTTTTATACTGTGCTGTTTCCCCTCTTACAGAAAATGGATCTGGACAACAAGAGTCAGAAAATACTCTTCTGCAAAAGGTGAACTGTTTGGATTATTTTATTTACAGAAAAATGTGTTGTTAATGTTAACATTTTTGTAGCATCAGCTCTGCTTTTTTTTAAATTAAATTCTCACCCTGGCTGCTTGCATCTGAAAGTTTTATTTGCAAATAGGTCGATGGCAACATTGTTTCTTTACGTATTGAGATTTCCTCTAGAAAGGGTAAACCCAGATTAAATGGGAGAAATATACAAACTGACATTTCAATGGTAACCATATAGTGTTGATGCTGCAAAAAAATTGCATGCATGCGGAACACCCATCTCACAAAAAAAACAACAACCCAACCCTCCTCTGCAAGTACCCACTTCCTTAACTGAAGAAGCTTTTATTCATGATGTGGAAGACATGTTAAAAATAATAATAGGAATGAAGTTGTGCTATTGTTAGCAGTAAAAATCATGGTTTAATACTTTTGAAACTTATTTTCTCCTTTTTTAAAACAAACGAACAGGACAAAGAAATATTGAGAAAGTCCTTGTGGCAAATAGAGGTGAAATAGCATGCCGAGTGATGCGGACTGCCAGGAAGATGGGAGTGAAATCTGTGGCCGTTTACAGTGATGCTGACAGGAATTCAATGCATGTAGCAATGGTAAAGCACACATTCGTTAAAACATGTAAGGGGCCCACCCTGAAAACAATTGTAAAGTTGAACATGCAAAGCTGATTTAAACTGAGTCAGATTGTTGTACCATATGAAACTGGGTTGTCTGCTTTGCCTTCTCCCCTCCATCTGGCAGATTTCCCCCCCAGAGTTTTCAGGCGTCAGCTTTTCTGATTGTAAATTGAAGTGATATCTTTTCTTTTAGAAGAAAGGGACAACTGAACTTGGAAGAAACAGAAAACAGTCATACCTTGGTTTTCAAACAGCTTAGTTCTCGAACGTTTTGGCTCCCAAACGCTGCAAACCTGGAAGTGAGTGTTCCAGTTTGCAAACTATTTTTGGAAGCCGAATGTCCGACAAGGCTTCCGTGGCTTACGATTGGCTGCAGGAGCTTCCTGCAGCCAATCAGAATCCACACTTTGGTTTCTGAACGTTTTGGAAGTCAAACGGACTTCCGGAACAGATTCCGTTCGAGAACCAAGGTATGACTGTAGTAATTAATAGAAATATTTTCACATTTGGAAACTAATGGCTCAGTCCTGCTTTATTTGTATCTAGCCTTGTTGCAGTTCCCTGGAATAAGTTGGAAAGCCAATATACAGATTTATTCTTAATTATGTTGCAGATGCAAGTTAAGGGCTCCTTTTTTCTTTCCTTCCTTTTTTGTCATGCATTCAAACCGTTATCTAATGCTTCAGACCTACACACTTTCTTATGTATAGGTATCTGTATACTCAGTGGAACATAAAAAAGTCTATAAATTCTGATTCAATTGTGGTTCTGCTGTTTAAGGTTTTTCTTCTTAAAAAAGGTGTCTTGGAATGCAGCTCTAAAATTAGCTGTTCTGCGTTTGTCTGAAATGTAGCCAAATAATAATGTAAACACAGTTCCCTTTATTTCATTGCAGGCAGATGAAGCGTATTTCATTGGCCCAGCACCATCTCAACAAAGTTACCTGTCCATGGAAAAGATAATGCAGGTGGCCAAAAAGTCAGCAGCGCAGGTGTGTATTATAATTCGCTTCTTAATTCAACCTGCTTATACACGTATTTTTAAACAGATGTCAACTCTGGATGCTATTCAGTATTGATTTTTATGGGGCAGCCAAAGCCTTAGGAGCAACTTAGCAGAGAGTTCTGTAGTTCTACAATTAAAGTGATTCTCAACATGGTAAATATTGAGAACTGCATGCCATTTAGGGAATGTTTTTTAATGTTTAAAATGGTAAAGGGACCTCTGACCGTTAGGTCCAGTCGCAGACGACTCTGGGGTTGCGGCACTCATCTCGCTTTTCTGGCCAATATGTTTATTGTATTTTAATATTTTGTTGGAAGCCGCCCAGAGTGGCTGGGGAAACCCAGCCATACGGGCGGGGTATAAATAATAAATTGTTGTTGTTGTTAGAAAGACATGAACTTCACTTTAAATCAGATAATTTCCCTTGGATCTCCAAAAGACATTAGGGGTTGCCTTCCTGTTCACTTTTGCCTTCCTGTTCACTTTTGCCTTTGCCAAGCTACTTGTGTGGCTTGTCTTAACTTTACGGAGAGTGTGTTCTCTCATGCGCTCCTCCCTGTGCACCTAAATCAGCAGGAGAGGCCCTGCTTCATAATGCCTTGCCCATTGCTGAGGGGAAGTTGGTGAGGATATGGGATGGGACTTTATTCGTAATGGCACACACATTGTGGAATTTGCTTCCACATGAGGTCCACCTGACTCCCTCCTTAGTGTTTTCCACCAGAAGTCAAGGATATCTTAGAATAATAGAATCACAGAATCATAAAATTGTAGAGCTGGAAGGGACCCCAAGAGTAATCTAATCCAACCCCCTGCAATGCAGGAATATTTTGCCGTGAGGCTGGAATCCACAACCCTGAGATTTTGAGTCTCATGCTCTAATCTTAATCTTAATCATGAGCTTTCCCATGCAGCTAAAACATTGATATTTTCTTTTGACTCTGATATTCCACTTGGTTTTGTTAGTTTATACATTTGGTGGTATTTTAGCTTTCATTTTAAGTTTGTAAGGTTGTATATCTAGCATTTTTTTTAATTAAAAAACATGGTTTGTGTGTTTATTTCATAGGTTTGTTGTTTTGTTTTGCTGCTTTGAATGCCCATTTGGTAGAGAATGCTGTAAACAAATGGTTCAAATTAATCAGTAGGGCTTTAGCTACATAGGGATCTGCTTTATACCAGATCAGATTTCTGCTCCAGCCAACTCAGCATTGTCTGCTCTGACCAGCAGCAGCTCTCCAGGCAGAGGACTTTCCTACCACCTGCTAAGGAGAGATGCCAGGAACTGAACCTAAGTTATTCCACATGCATTGAGCTGTGGCCATTTCCCAGAAAGCTGAGCTAGGGGAGGCTTTGCTTTTGCAGCACTGCTGATGCTCCTGAGGTGTTCTGCGCTTGGGCAGAGCTTAGTACAGTAGTTGCATCCAGGGTCCTGGTTATACTTCAATGACACAACATGTGCTGACTGAAGCAAATGAAAATTTGTGCATTAGATATAAAAGTATAGAACCTCTTGTGCTATAAGCCAGACATAGGCAAACTTGGCCCTCCAGATGTTTTGGGACTACAATTCCCACCATCCCTAGCTACTAGGACCAGTGGTCAGGGATGTTGGGAGTTGTAGTCCCAAAACATCTGGAGGGCCGAGTTTGCCTATGCCTGCCATAAGCAGTTAATAAAACGGTATTTCCCGTATCCAAGCCCAGAACTTGACGCTGCGTTCCTCACTGACTTTCAAAGAAAGCTACAAGAAACCAAGGCAGACTGTGGAGCATCAGAATGTCCTTCTGATGAACAATATCCATCAGATGTTAGGTCGCTGCATTTGGGGCTCTGTGCAGCTTCTGAAATAGTTAATTGAGGGAAAGCTCATGCAGGGCACTGTGAGACCTGCCAGTCTCATACAATATGCCCTTGATACTTCCTGTTTTAGGCTATCCATCCAGGCTATGGCTTCCTGTCAGAAAATACAGAGTTTGCAGAGCTCTGCAACAAAGAAGGAATCATTTTTATAGGTCCTCCTTCATCTGCCATCAGAGATATGGGCATTAAGAGGTACTCTGTTTTGCTTCACGGCCTTTTTATACAGGGATGTTTACTATAATGGTTAAGATGGTTTTTTGTCTGACTGTGATGGTGCTTTACCAGCCTAGTGCTCTCCAGATGTTTTGGACTACAATTCCCATCATCCCCAGCTTTTGCAGCTGATGGGAGTTGTAGTCCAAAGTGTCTGGAGGTTACCCAGTTTGGGCAAAGCTGTTAATATAGCCTTGAGTTTGGGCTCCCCCACCCCCTCTTCTGTATGTGCAATGAATTAAGCCTACAGTGTTTTCAGTGGTCTGTGGGAATGACCACAAAACAATATGGTGAATGTCAGCATGGGAGGAAATCTGACTGTGTACAAGGCTGTAGAGCAAGACTAGAATCAGGTTTCAGAGCGTGACATGGCAGTTTTCTTATGCAAGCATAAAATTTGGGCTTTTTGAATTTAGCCCTCATAGAGTTGTGGGAAGAACTCTATGAAGAAAAATAAAACAGACAGTAATTTCCCATGTGCTAAAACGGTGTTTTAAATCTCATGGGCTGATCAGATAACCCAGGCACCCCCAAACTGCGGCCCTCCAGATGTTTTGGCCTACAACTCCTATGATCCCTAGCTAACAGGACCAGTGGTCGGGGAAGAAGGGAATTGTAGTCCAAAACATCTGGAGGGCCGAAGTTTGGGGATGCCTGAGATAACCATTTGATATGCTGCATGTCCACATACTGGCAAGTTCTAGTTTGCCCCCTTGTGGCTTCCCAGCATGGAATACATGGCATGGAATACAGTTCCTTTCTGTATGAGAAAATTGTAATGTTTGAAGCAGTCCTAGATTGTGGGAATACAATGCAGACAATGAGATGTGTAACAAGAAGCCCTCACTGTCATTGCCACTGAGTATCGAAAAATATTCTTTTGAAGCACTTCCAAAGCTATCATGTCCGCTGCCGGGGTTCCTGTTGTCGAAGGTTACCATGGTGAGGATCAGTCTGACAATTGCTTGGAAGAGCAAGCCAGAAGAATAGGGTATCCAGTCATGATCAAAGCAGTTCGTGGAGGTGGAGGAAAGGTAAGGACAAAGGAATTTGATCCTCAGCTGATCTACTGTACAAACAGAACAGAGCAAAGATCTTCAGCTCTGGTAAATAAATGCTTAAGGAGTAATGTGCCAATCACTGTGCCAGCCTGACATCTCGGACCCTGGTCACGCTACAAAGTTATCCTATATACCAGGCATCCCCAAACTGCGGCCCCCCAGATGTTTTGGCGTACAACTTCCATGATCCCTAGCTAACAAGACCAGTGGTCAGGGATGATTGGGATTGTAGTCCAAAACATCTGGAGGGCCGAAGTTTGGGGATGCCTGCTATATACCAAGGGTGGCTAATCTGTGGTCCTCCAGATGTTGCTAGATCACATCTTCCACCAGCTGCAGCTGGCATGGTCAATGGTTAAGGATGCTGCAAGTAGTTTCAGCCACATCTGGAGGACCACAGAATAGTCAGGCCTGCTACACATTAATAGTGAACTCAACTTCTTTGTTAGAATCTATGTAATCAAACAGCACCATTCATATTCAGGTTTGCAGGAATACCAACCCCCCCCCCAAAAAAACCCCTTATTTGGGGGGGAACCAAAAGGGTTTGGGGGCAGGGGTAAGCATGCAACAGAACTTCAGAAGGTGCCTAATGAGGACTGTGGCTGCTCAGTGGGCACAGAATGCCGACAGGGAGACAGAAACAGAAAACCAGGGAGGCGCAGGAATGGCGTGTCCTGGAAAAGACGTGATGACTAGCTGACTGGTGGAAGCATGAGCCAGAACACTCCATGTTGCAACATTTGCATGTGGGCCTCGATTGTCTTGCCCTTATTTAAATTGCTAGCTGTCGTCTCTCCATTAGCACCAGGGCTTGTTGTTGTTTAGTCGTTTAGTCATGTCCGACTCTTCGTGACCCCATGGACCAGAGCACGCCAGGGACTCTTGTCTTCCACTGCCTCCCGCAGTTTGGTCAAATTCATTTTAGTAGCTTCAAGAACACTGTCCAACCATCTCGTTCTCTGTCGTCCCCTTCTTCTTGTGCCCTCAATCTTTCCCAACGTTAGGGTCTTTTCCAGGGAGTCTTCTCTTCTCATGAGGTGGCCAAAGTATTGGAGCCTCAGCTTCAGGATCTGTCCTTCCAGTAAATACCCAGGGTTGATTTCCTTCAGAATGGATAGGTTTGATCTTGCAGTCCATGGCACTCTCAAGAGTCTCCTCCAGCACCATAATTCAAAAGCATAAATTCTTCGGCGATCAGCCTTCTCCAAGGCTGAATTACTTGGTTTCATACAACTTCGCCATAATGCATGTTTTGACCATGGCGGTAATGCTCCTAACAGGAAAGCGTGAGACGATGGTTGCTAGTTTGGTCCCTCCTCAAAGTAACTACAACTATATGTTAACTATATGTTATGTACTCAGTGGCACCTGAACAGTAGCTGATTCAAAGTTAGTACTTGTATGAGTGGTGCATCCATATTGTAAACCAACCTAGCAAAAAAGGATTTAGGACATCCTATTGTTTTTCACTCACTAATTTTTGCTCAGTATATTATATTCTAATATACTGGTTTTGTCACACCATAGGGCATGAGAATTGCTCTTTCCGAAAAGGAGTTTAAGGAACAATTGGAATCAGCCAGGAGAGAAGCCAAGAAGTCTTTCAATGACGATGCCATGTTGATAGAGAAATTTGTAGATAATCCAAGGTAACCACACCATCAATCTGCTTGTAATCTCTTTAATGAGTTTGTAGAACAAAAGTAGGAGAATTGATGGGGGTGTCTCTGAGTGTGTGTCCTACGGCAAGTGAAGCATCAGCAGTTAATCCCCCCCAAAAAAAATTCTCGGAAAAGCATGTTTGGGACATTGGGTCTTCTTCTTCTTTGGCGATCACTCGTAGCCAAGTAAGATTGTCTTCCATAAACACGATTTTAACAATGGGTCCGTAAGTGACTGTGGAGGCCAATTCTGGATCCACACATCCTTCCACAGTGGGGACATTGGTTTCCAGGCGGGAGTTGATTGCAGTATGGATTTCCCAAGCGTGCCTTCCTCTTAGCATGTTTCTCCCTTGCGTCCTGAGATCGAGTTTCTTCAAAGCCCATGACACCTTTGGTAAAGGCTGTTCTCCAACTGGAGCGCTAGTGTTGCCCAGTTGTAAGTGTTTATACTGTACTACATTTTTAAATATTTGCCTTGTGACAGTCTTTAAATCCTTTTGTTGACCACCAGCATTACGCTTTCCATTTTTAAGTTTGGAATAGAGTACAGTGGTCCCTCGACGTACGTACTTAATCCGTTCCGAATGCACATTTGTAGGTCGAAAAGTTCGTAAGTCGAAACGCGGCTTCCCATGGAAAAAAAATATTCAGAAAAATTCATAAGTCGAGAAAACCGCATGTAAAAATTCGTAAGTCGAGGAAACCGCATTTAAAGCCGCCAACAGTTTCCGTTCGCATGTAGAAAAATTTGTAAGCGTGCGGCCACTTGTCCCGTTCGTAAGTTGAAACCTACGGATGTCGAGTCATTTGTAAGTCGAGGGACCACTGTAGTTGCTTTGGAAGACTATCATCGGGCATCCACACAACATGACCAGTCCAACGAAGTTGGACATTGGGTAGGTGCACAGCACTCATGCTCCCCTGGAAAATCCAGCCCTGGCTGGAGAGAGGTCAAAGCTTGGATGGCTGTTGGGGTGTTGAGCAAGGGAAACTGAAGATGCCGGATAGATCACTTCCCTAGTGCTCTTGGGACATGGAACTGACCTCCCCAAGGTTGCTGTTTTTGGTGGGTGAGGAATTTAAACCCCTCTTTCTCTTATCACTTTTTCCCACTTCAAGATACTTGCAGACCACAATGTATAGTACTATATATTTTAATAGTAAAAAGGTAAAAAGGTAAAGGGACCCCTGACCATTAGGGGTTGCGCACTCATCTCGCATTATTGGCCGAGGGAGCCGGCGTATAGCTTCCAGGCCATGTGGCCAGCATGACAAAGCCACTTCTGGCGAACCAGAGCAGCACATGGAAACGCTGTTTACCTTCCCGCTGTAGCGGTTCCTATTTATCTACTTGCATTTTGACGTGCTTTCGAACTGCTAGGTTGGCAGGAGCTGGGACCAAGCAACGGGAGCTCACCTCGTCACAGGGATTCAAACCGCCGACCTTCTGATCAGCAAGCCCTAGGTTCAGTGGTTTAACCACAGCGCCACCTGGGTCCCTCCATATTTTAATAGTAGCAGTGAACTATTTGTTTAGAAGGCATATGCTGTGTTTATGGTGCATGCTACAGTAGACTTCACTACAGTATAAAATATTTCAGGGTAATAGTGATCTCTCTAATCCGTGTTAATAATTGTGAAGCCCCCTTAAAGTAATTGCAAATCACAGGTCCTTCAAGATAACAATTGTGAGAACAAAACTTACATACACTGAAAAAGCAGGCAATAATAGTTTATTTATATGTGTATACTTTGTTATCTGGTAGTCTTGTGACACATAATGTTTGAAAATGCATTCTGAAGTGTGGAGTATTGATTCCAATATATTAGTGATAATTATTCTGGAATATGCTCTGGCCCTATACTGTATACATATATAGTTGTGACAGTGCAAAGTGTAGCTTGCTATCAAAACTTCCTAAATGGGACACTTTAAGTTCCATGATAACAGTTTTCTACAATGCAGATCACTTGCTTGGTTGTCTTTCTGATCCTTCCGTTCATTTAGGGTTTTTAGCACAAGGTAATGAGTCAAGACCTTGTATGTGATATTGCAAACATCACACGTTGACCTTGTTCTGAATTGCTATGTTTGAATTTTCTCTCTCTCTCTCTGATAACTTAATACTATTTGAAAACAAAAGTGTGCTTTTGATAAATGTTTGCTTAAGTGCACAGACCTTCCTTTTCCTAGAATATGATGTTAGAGATTAGCATGTTTAAAGTTATTTTAAGTATGATGAAGGGTAGAAGAAAACACTGATCTTCCTGAAGTTTACATTGTTTCCAATTCTGAAAAATAAGATTATCTTTAATATATGATAGATTGTGCTAGTTGTCTTGAAGTGGCACAGTCTACTGTGATGGAATAATGCACTTTGCTCTTTTAAAAATGGCACTAATGGACATTTATTTATTAATATTTACATTTGAACCTTTATTTATTAATTTTTACACCTGAAACAGGCATGTAGAAGTTCAGGTATTTGGAGACCAGCATGGCAATGCAGTTTATCTGTTTGAAAGAGATTGTAGTGTACAGAGAAGACATCAGAAAATTATTGAAGAAGCTCCAGGGGTGAGTGAGTAGTTTCTGAAAAGGTGGTTGAAATATATAAAAGTGCCTTTTTTGTTTACTTTATTGACATACCGTATTTTTTTGTTTTTCACATGTGGTACCAATGGCTTCTTGGTATATATATATATTTTTTACAGAATATAATAATAGTTTCAGAGATCCCCAAACACTTCTAACATGGGATTTTGTGAAATCATGCTAGCTACCCCAGTATCCTGTTGCTAAAATGTATAGCACATGCACACACTTCTGAAGCTACTAGAGAAGCTACTTTTTCTGGAATGTTCTGTTAGTTTATCTGGGGTATTCTAAGCTATCTAAGCTATTCCTGAAATGTATTTTATACTAGTGATGCCTCATTGGTTCGACCATGTCTCTGATGTTCAGCATGTGGTTCCAGCAGACTTGATATCTATTTATTTGTGTACACATGTTAAGTCTTCCATCAACATGCTTATATTTAAAGGGGCTGGATATTTTTATTTGCAGGGTTTTGAAACCATTAGCGTTCAGTTAGGTCATGGGTCAGCAAACTTTTTCAGTAGGGGCCGGTCCACTTTCCCTCAGACCTTGTGGGGGGCCGGACTATATTCTGAAAAAAAATATGAACGAATTCCTATGCCCCCAAAATAACCTAGAGATGCATTTTAAATAAAAGGACACATTCTACTCATGTAAAAACATGCTGATTCCCGGACCATCCGCGGGCCGGATTTAGAAGGTGATTGGGCCGCATCTGGCCCCCGGGCCTTAGTTTGGGGGCTCCTGAGTTAGGTGATTTGTTCTGGTACAGCTTCTCTGTGAGGTTCATTTTATGTACATGAAATGTGGCTTGAATAACTGTATGTGAAAAGAAGAGGGTTTTTGTTTTTTTAAAAAAATGTGTTTTTTCCCAGGTAGATGATACCTGCATACAAGCACACGATGCTGTGTGTGGTATGAATGTAGTAACATCATTCCAACCTTTTCTTAGCCAGGAATTAAGCCTGAAGTAAGACGGAAGCTTGGAGAGGCAGCTGTCAGAGCAGCTAAAGCTGTGAACTATGTTGGAGCAGGTATTGAAAACTTAACTTCCTTTTAGTGCTGTATTTAGGTTCACATTGGAAGTTACGTATCCATATGGGAGGCATGTTTAGAGGAAGGATGCTTTAAGTGGAACTGTAGAGTTTATAAAGTGATTCAGGCCTCACCATGGGACTGAAACTGCCTTGGTCGCGCTGGTCGATGATCTCCGGCGAGCTAGAGACAAAGGTGAGAGCTGTTTCCTAGTTCTGCTGGATCTCTCAGCGGCCTTTGACACCATCGACCATAACATCCTTCTGGACCGTCTAGAGGGGCTGGGAGCTGGGGGCACCTTCCTCCTGGGCCGTGTTCCACTCCTTCCTCCTGGGCCGTGTTCAGAAAGTGGTGGTGGGGGATGAGTGTTCAGACCCCTGGGCTCTCACTTGCGGGGTGCCTCAGGGTTCCGTTCTCTCCCCTATGCTTTTTAATATCTATATGAAGCCGCTGGGAGAGATCATCAGGGGGTTTGGGCTGGGTGTTCATCAGTATGCAGATGACATCCAGCTCTACCTTTCTTTTAAATCAGAACCAGTGAAGGCGGTGAAGGTCCTGTGTGAGTGCCTGGAGGCGGTTGGAGGATGGATGGCGGCTAATGGATTGAAGTTGAATCCTGACAAGACAGAAGTACTGTTTTGGGGGGACAGGAGGCGGGCAGGTGTGGAGGACTCCCTGGTCTTGAATGGGGTAACTGTGCCCCTGAAGGACCAGGTGCGCAGCCTGGGAGTCATTTTGGACTCACAGCTGTCCATGGAGGCACAGGTTAATTCTGTGTCCAGGGCGGCTGTCTACCAGCTCCATCTGGTACACAGGCTGAGACCCTACCTGCCCGCGGACTGTCTCACCAGAGTGGTGCATGCTCTGGTTATCTCCTGCTCAGACTACTGCAATGCGCTCTACGTGGGGCTACCTTTGAAGGTGACCCAGAAACTGCAATTAATCCAGAATGCGGCAGCTAGACTAGTGACTGGGAGTGGCCGCCAGGACCACATAACACCGGTCCTGAGAGATCTACACTGGCTCCCAGTACGTTTCCCAGCACAAATCAAAGTGTTGGTACTGACCTTTAAACCCTGCCCTAAACGGCCTCGGTCCTGTATACCTGAAGGAGCGTCTCCACCCCCACCATTCAGCCCGGACACTGAGATCCAGCACCGAGGGCTTTCTGGCGGTTCCCTCACTGTGAGAAGTGAGGTTACAGGGAACCAGGCAGAGGGCCTTCTTGGTAGTGGCACCCACCCTGTGGAACGTCCTCCCATCAGATGTCAAGGAAATAAACAACTATCTGACTTTTAAAAGACATCTGAAGGCAGCCCTGTTTAGGGAAGTTTTTAATGTTTAATGCTGTATTGTGTTTTTAATATTTGATTGGGAGCCGCCCAGAGTGGCTGGGGAAACCCAGCCGTATGGACGGGGTATAAATAATAAATTATGATGGTGATGGTGATGGTGATGGTGATGGTGATGGTGATGGTGATGATGTTCTGCCTCACTGCTCCTGTCCAGAATAAGGGAAGCTCAGCCAGCCACTGGCCCAATTGCACATCATTCTAAGCCAAACCAACTTAGCACGAATGTGCTGCCTTCCAAGGAAGATATCACAACTAGTTTCCTCTCCCAGGGGTTTTTAAGTCAGTGCAGGGGTTTTTAAGTCAAGCCCAGGTTTGACTTAGTGTGTCATTCAAAGCCAGGCTCGTGGTTGAGATTTCTTCTCTTTAACCACGATCTGTAGCTAAAGCTTGTCCTATGGTTTGTCCTATGGTTGCAGGTTATGGTTTGAAAGGCATGCTGTGCCAACCTTTGGCTGTCCTGCACTGTCCCAAAAAGCCCAGGGAGGGGCAAAGTGACTGCAAGCTTCTCTTCTGAAGCTAGCGTGTTTGTGTGGTCGCAGTAAGCCAGAATCTGGATAGGTTTAAGGCTGCATTTGATGGAGAAATATTTCCACTGGATTAGGGTGTTAAACTTCCTGGAGGATTTCCAAGATGTGGTTTTGGATCAGGTTTCTAAAAATATAGTTTCCATTTAAGATGCTTCATATCGACAACAGACAGCAAACACTGTGGACAATGGCGTTATGCTGGGATCAGTGTTATCCTGGGACTTTGTTTAGAGAAAGAATTTCCACCGCTACTAAATGTACCAATCTTAAATATTTCAGGAACAGTGGAATTTATTATGGATAGTGAACATAATTTCTATTTCATGGAGATGAACACCAGGCTGCAAGTAGAGCACCCAGTTACTGAGATGATCACTGGGACAGACTTGGTAGAGTGGCAACTTAAGGTAAGGGCTTATGAGGGCATCATCTATAGCACGGGTGTCAAACACAAGGCCCGGGGGCCAAATCCGGCCCGCCAGACCTCGTCATGTGGCCCGCCGAGCGCCCCAGCCAGCGGGACCCAGCAGTGGGACCTTGCTGCTGAAGCGCCGCGCCAACAAAGCGCCGACAAACAGCTGGGGCCGGGAAAATGCTTTTTGCCCCTGGGTCCCTTCGCGCTCTTTTCTGGCGCTGAATCAAGGCGGCGACCCCCCCTTCCCTTTCTTTCTTCCTCTCTCTCGTTCTTATTCTTTCTTTCCCTCTACTTCCTTCCTTCTTTCTCCCTTTCCGTCTTCTCTCCCTCTTTCTTTCTTTTTCTTTCCTTCTTTATTCTCTTCCTTATTTACTACTCTTCTTTCTCTTCCCTCTTTCCTTCCTTCCTTCCTCTCTCCCTCCCACTCCCTCTTTTCTTTCTTTCTTTCTTCCTTCCTTCCTTCCTTCCTTCCTTCCTTCCTTCCTTCCTTCCTTCCTTCCTTCCTTCCTTCCTTCCTTCCTTCCTCCCCTCCCCCTCCCCCTCCCTCTCCTCCGAAACATAGGATGCTTCTTTATACTTCTGGCCCCTAAACCCTGGAACCAGGAGAGCAGCTCCAGTGAGTCAACCTCAGCCAGTCCCTTTGGTGAAGGGTGGTGGCTCACTGGCAGAACATCTGTCCTGCATGCAGAAGGACCCCAGCATCTCCAGGTACTAGTAGCTCTGCAAAGCTCCTACATGAAACCCTAGTGAGCCTCCACCACCCAGTGCAGGTCCAAAAATCATTTTTCAATAAATTGTACAATAATTGTACATTTGAATATCTACTTGCCATTATTCTTGACTATGTTTCTGCTTTCAGAGCTAGTTATTACTTACATTATTACAAAAAACAGTAATAATTGAATGCAGTGACAATAATTTATGATAATAAAGAGTGGACACATAGTCCTACAGATACAACCGGCCCTTTGAGGGTGACCAAACTGCTGGTGCGGCCCCCGATGAATTTGAGTTTGACACCCCTGATCTATAGGAACATAGGAAGCTGACTTATACTGAGCCAGACCCTTGGTCCTTCCAATTCAGAATTGTCAGTGCTTATTGGCAGAAGCTCTCTATAGAGTTTCAGACTGTGGGCATTCCCAACCCTACCTGAAGATGCTGGGGATTGAACCAGGGACTTTGTGCATGCCACTAAGATGCTCTGCTTGTGCCTCCATTTGAAGCCGAGCATGGCTTTTTACCACCAGCGTGGGAAGGTTTCTTCTTGCATCTGGGACAGTGAATTCGCACTCTTTCTGTCTGGGCTGATGCTAAATTGGGCATTGAATGAGAGTATGTAAACACAATATTAGAAGATAAGGATGCATCAAGAATGATACACGGGAAGTCACTTGAACAAAATTGTATTAATTGGGAAATATTTCGTATAATTAGGTTGAGATCTGGAAAATCAATAAACTTGCTTCAAGTTATTCCACTGTGTGAGTGCTCTCCCACACAACGTTTGCTACAGTCTGGCATGAGCATTAAAAATGGGAAGGATTAGCTAGTTGCAGGTATTATAGAATTCAATCTGTTGCTCTGTAGATGGTTTGTGAATGAGAGTTTAAAGCAGGAATTGCCAGCCTGCTTTTCTCTCTGCTGTACAGCTGTCAAAGGCACAAGGACCCTGTTTTTTTGTGCAGTGTAAAACCTAAACCTTAAATACCTCAAGGATTTCTACTACTTAAATTTTTGCTGCACAATTTTTCTGTGATTCCTTGATACCCTCACAGTCCAAAGACACTATTCTCAATCCCGTAGAAAAAGCAAAACTCTTTTTCTTTACAGGTTGCTTCAGGGGAGAAGATTCCTTTGGCCCAGGAAGAGATCTTTCTTAATGGACATGCTTTTGAAGCTAGGATCTATGCCGAAGATCCAAACAACAACTTCATGCCGGGGGCTGGTCCCTTATTGCATTTGTCTACACCACCCTCTGACAGTTGCACCAGGATAGAAACCGGGGTAAGACAAGGTAAATTGAACCTCCTTGCTGCAAATTAGTGTCAGGAACATTCTTTTCGCTTTAAGGGTGTGATCCTAGTTTCAAAAGCAAAGGAAGTAATGGGGTATGAACTGACTCCTTTTTAAGTTACTCATTCTGGCAAATTGCTTTCCCAACTCTTCCTATTTCAGGAGATGAGGTTTCTATATACTATGACCCAATGATTGCTAAGTTAGTCGTTTGGGCAGAGGATCGTCAAGCAGCATTAAGGAAATTAAGATACTGTCTTCGACAATATAATGTAAGTACAGATGGCATTACGATTTATAAAGTGCTTTTTCTCTGGGGGAACGCAGGGGTACACATACCCCTAAACATTTTATGTTGCCCCGACCAACATACCAGCTGTCTCTGCAATAGCAGTGTGGACTGGAGCTCTGTCATTTTCCCCGCCGGTGCCCGGGGATGGGAGTCTGGGGCGGCCGTGGTGGAGGCGATGGCACTTCTCCTTCTCTTCCTCCTCCTCCTCTTCTTGCCAGGCTAGAGCCAGCCGGTGAGTGCCATGTCCCTCATTCAAGCTGACCCCGCCGTCGCGGGGGCCTTCCCGTCCTCTCAGCACCACCGCCTTGAGTCCCTCGTCTGGGGGTTGGGGGGGTAGGAAAGGGGGAGAAGCCAAAATGAGAGTACCCCTAAACATTTTTTAAAGAAAAAAACCACTGGTCCTATCTGATAAAGTAGGGGAGGGAGACCTGTGGCCTTCCAGATGTTCTTGGACCATCTCCCATCACCTGTGACTATGCCCGTTGGAGCATGTGACTGCAGCAAATGGCTTGCCTTCACCTTTCTTTGTTCCCCTCCCTTGGCAGATTGTAGGGCTAAGCACCAATGTTGATTTCTTGCTGGACCTCTCAGGCCACCCGGAGTTTGAGGCTGGAAATGTTCACACCAATTTTATCCCACAACATTACGATGAGCTGTTTCCACCCAAAGAGGCAATATCTGAAGTGGCCTTATGCCAGGCAGCACTTGGACTCATACTGAGGGAGAAAATTGTGACCGACACTTTTAGAATGCAATCAGGAGGTAGGCTTGAGGCGTCTTTGGCTTTTTAGAATACTTTCTGTTACAGGGAAGAATATGTCGTGTGTGCGCGCTCTCTCTCTCTTTTATTTGTTTCACATTCATGAGCAACAATTTTCCAGATCTCATAATTGCTTACAAGCAGAATTCTCTGCTTGAAAGAGCTCCCCCATTCATCTCAGTAGAGCATTAACTGAATCTTTCTCTCTCCATTTTTTATTTTCCAGATAAGTTCTCTCCATTTGCATCCAGCAGTGGCAGAAGAATAAATATACCTTATGTTAGAAACCTGACTCTCTTAGATGGTGAAAATAGTAAGTGACTTAGTTCTGAATGCCGAGAATTTGAATGGCAATCTTTATTCTATAGCTGAGAAGGACAATGAGACATACAATAGTACAATAATTCAAAATGCCATTCTTTTTATGTACTGGTACATTGGATTGATTTATATAGATCACTCGGCACGTACTTAAACTACAAGCATGCCTTTTTGTTTTCTTTGTTACTTTCATCACAGCTGCCCCATATTTCCTGGTTTGTTCATGCTGTTCAACATTCTCAACACTTCGGGAAGCAGGCCTTGCCACTAGTGCATACTTACATAGGATTAGATGTGCCCTAGGTATAATACTAAGGGGTTTTAGTATTTTGTGGGAGACCTTTTTTGTGCTAAGGGCTGCTTCACCCTGCTGGAAAGCTGTTGGGAGGCTACATATATGTTTCAGTGTTGGATAGGGCCCAGACCCATGCACAGTCACAGACCCTTAACACATGCAAAGACAGGCACATAGTCATACAGTCATACCTCGGGTTAAGTACGCTTCAGGTTGAGTACTTTCAATTTAAGTACTCCGCGGACCCATCTGGAACGGATTAATCCACTTTCCATTACTTTCAGTGGGAAAGTTCGCCAAAGGTTAAGTACGGACTTCCAGAACCAATTAAGTACTTAACCTGAGGTACCACTGTAGATGCACAGAAACTATATCCCATGAAAACTCTACTCAAGTTTCACATTCTGTTTTCTCTAAAGTTTCTGAAAAGAAGGAAGTTCTCCAGCACCCTGCCCTGCCCTGACATGCAAAAAGAACTCAGTTGTCTAAGCAGCACATCTGAACCACAACCTCTCCCTTAAAACGATACATTTCAGGATGCAGTTGCATCCTAAAAATTGATGGCATGAAGTTGCAAAATGCATGGCTGGCTTTTTTGCACACTAGCAAGGGGCCGCAAGTCGAGCCTGAGCCCAAGAAGGCCTGCTTCTGCATTGACACCAAGTGGTCATCCGCAACTGGCTGTGCCTTCTCAGAAGTTCTTAAAGATCAGCTTGGCCTGTATTGGGGAAGGTGCCTAGCCCAGGCACCCTCAAACTTGGCCTTCCAGATGTTTTGGGACTACAATTCCCATCATCCCTGACCACTGGTCCTGTTAGCTAGGGATCATGGGAGTTGTAGTCCCAAAGCATCTGGAGGGCCAAGTTTGGGAATGCCTGGCCTAGTCCTAAGTTGTTTAGGGCTTTAACTGCTAACAACAAAACATTGAGCATGGCTCGGTAGCTAACAGGTAGCCAGTGCATATCTAGTACCGTATGTGTAAAGCTATGTCTCCCACTGAGCAACCTAGCAGCTACATTTTGTACTTTTCAGCCACTTCTGAACCAGGCACAAGGGTAGCCTCACGTTAGTTTAATTGTGAATCACTGTAGCAGCACAGTGTGGCAGAAGGTGTAAGGTGACGAAGGGAACAAGGAGCCCACACTTGTGGAGAATGGGGAGAGAGAGTGGAGGTGAAGCTACTTAGAGCTTTCAACGGATAAGTGGCATACAAATTTTTAAAAATAAAGATAAATTGAGAGGAGGTGAGCGACTTCAAAGAGGTGCAGCTCAATTGGATGTGCATTATATTTGGGTTTTAAATCCTCCTCTCCCCTCAAAAAAAGAGAAGAAAACACACACACACACACACACACACACACACACACACACACACACGGAAGTAATTTAAATCTTTATTTTCTAACAGAAGTGAATATGACTGTGACCTACAATCGTGATGGATCATATGACATGCAGGTAAACGTCCTCTATGTAATTTGAGTAACTTTTTCTGTGTGGTTTTTTGCAAATCCTTTGTGGCCTATATGTATTTGACCCAAGCCCATCTCTGTGGACTGCGACAAATTGGATAGAGTTTCTAAGGGGCATATTCTCTGTATGGGTGCCCTTTTCATTTTGGTAAGCCTTAATGCTTTTCTCCATTCTTGGAATGCAGCATGATCCATCTCCCAAGCTTATTTCCTCAAAAGCGGTACATCGACCAGGGAGTTAAAATCCTGTTTTCCTGCGTTGCAAGAGGTTGGTCTAGATCAGGCATGGCCAAACTTGGCCCTCCAGCTGTTTTGGGATTACAACTCCCATAATCCCTAGCTAACAGGACCAGTGGTCAGGGATGATGGGAATTGTAGTCCCAAAACAGCTGGAGGGCCAACTTTGGCCATTACTGGTCTAGATCATACATCCCCAAACTTCGGCCCTCCAGATGTTTTGGACTACAATTCCCATCTTCCCCGAACACTGGTCCTGTTAACTAGGGATCATGGGAGTTGTAGGCCAAAACATCTGGAGGGCTGCAGTTTGGGGATGGCTCATCTAGATGATCCTTAGGATACCTTCCAAATCTGCAATTGTATGATGCTATGTAATTGTATTTCAGATACAGAATAAATCTTTCCATGTTTCTGGAGATCTGTCGAGTGATGGTGATTTGGATTGCATAAGATGTTCAGTAGACGGAGTTGTTCATAAATCCAAGGTGGTAATTTTGGGCGACGCCATTCACCTCTTCTCACCGGTAATATTTTCTATTTAATTTATCTGGAGAATAAATTCCCAGCCAGGGAAATGAGTGTTTTTTTAAAAAGGGAAAAAAATTATAGATATGGATACATCTATTTACATTTGGGAGAACAGGGACTGAATGTGTGGCTCTAAACTTTTATGTAAGCAGCCCATAATATTCTTGTAACACTTGAAAATTCATGGCTTTAATTAGTAGCTAAGGCTAATTAGTCAATACTGAACTGTTCAGTGAATAAATTGGCTTGTAAAGCTAAATGCCTCACATCTTTAAGTCATAAGGATGGGGAGATGGAGCATGGATCTTAAAATTTAAAAGAATATCCTAAATGACTAGATGTCTGTGTAAGCTCCTGTGAATCAGGGCTGCAATATTTGAAATGTATTCATGAGGAATTACACATTTTTAATCCAGCCCATTCATATTCATGCTTTATATCATTTCCAAAATGTGTGTTGGCTTAGACTCACATCCTTTTCATACATTATTGCTACATCTTGGAAGTAAGTTAAGACTAAGTAGGCTTGGGAAGTAAATTCAAAATAAGGTAACAAATTACCTTGGTGTTTTCTGAATTACATCGACAACCTCCTTTATAAGAAGGAATATTCTGTTGGTGGTCTCAGAAGGCTGTTTTTTTTTAGTAAAAAGTGATGAAAGGGAATTAAAATGGTTCTCTTAGTGAATATCATGTAAAATCCCTGTCAATAAATCAAGTCTTTAATGTCCATCCTAGTTGCACCTGTCATTTCAAGATGTGGAAAATACAGGTTTGTACCAGCTGTAAAAGTGTTGTTGCACTCATCTGCTCTAGGTGTATTTTTCTTTTCTCCAGGAAGGTAGTGAGCAGATTGGTCTTCCCGTGCCAAAGTATTTCTCCGGAGTGGGTTCAGTTGGAGATCAGGGTGGGGCTGTGGCCCCCATGACGGGGACAATAGAAAAGGTAATTCTGGAGGGATCTGTGTGTGGATGTGGCAGAGCCTTTTCCCCTTGTAAACCACTTTACAGGGTTTTTTTTTAAAATAATTGGTGTATGAATTTTATGAAATAAATAAATAAATAAAGGAGGCGCATTGCCCTTTTGTACCAAAAGTGATGCATTGATGTGTCCTGCAGGGACTGTTCACACATTACATTCACTTCTGGTTACTTATCATCCTTCCTTACTGTAGAGTGTGGTTGCCTTCAGTAGATCGCTGCTTACTTTGCCACTAGCCGCTTCCTTTAAGCTCCTCTGCTGAAGAATCTTGAGGCATTGAGGCAAATTCTGGAGCATGTTCTCACTTCATGCAAGGCAATTAGCAGGTCTTTTGAGTCCCCCCCCCCATGTGAACTGAGAATATGGCCAGGAACACACCAGTCTCCCATGGTTGTAGGGAAGACACGTATGGGAACTGAAGACAAGATTACGTTCAAGGAAGCTTGTCCATTGCTATGGATCTTCTCACTGAAGCTCAGCGGGTTCCTCAAGTAAATTAAGGGTTTCCTGGGACTCCCTTGGAAAAGATCCCTCAGCTGGCTTCCTTCTTCATTTCCAGCTGACCAATCTCTTTGTCCTCACAACTAGCTCTCGATCCACAGCATCTGCTGTCAAACATCATAAGCCCTCTAGGCTGCATTGCTGTTTTGTTCTGCTGCTTTGTTCATCAGTTTGCTTTGTGGCTTTAGTTTATGATATTATTATTATTATTATTATTTGTATTTGTTTTAATTTTTGTAACTTGCCCTGGGACTATTCCATGAAGGGCCAGGCATTAAGTACGACTCATAAACAAAGATGGCAGGTGGTTTCATGTTCTCTAATTCTTACAGCCCATTTACTCATGGTGTGGATTGACTTGCAACTGTGGGCTCCTCTGGACATTTTTTTAATTGCACATGCATGATGATATAATAATAATAATAATAATAATAATAATAATTTATTTATACCCCACCCATCTGGCCGGGTTCCCCCAGCCACTCTGGGCAGCTTCCAACAAAACATTAAAATACAGAAATCCATCAAACATTATAAGCTTCCCTAAACAGGGCTCACGATGCTGTCAGGGTGGTCATACATGATCCCAACTTTCCATTTTTCGGGGTGCTCATACTGCTTCATGTCCAGTCATAGCTTATACTGTAGTGTCCTGCTGAAATCCTGCAACTTTTCCTACCACAAATATTCCGGGGGTGTTTTTTGTCCCACTTTCATTGCACCATTGCCCCTCCGGACAGCGATGATGTGGTCGCATTGGGGAAGCAAAGCAGGACAACTAATAAAGCAGAATAAACCCACCATTAAACACTCTTACTATGTCAAGAATATATTGCAGAACACACCTGCAATAAAACACCAGTCTGGAGCGTACATGTAGCAAGAGCCATGACCAGTCATCCCTCCCTAGACCATATGCCTCTATAATACATATGTGGTGATAAATTATATTTTGGGGTGCACATTTTCATAGGTGCACTTTTAAAATGTCACTGTGCTGGAGAAACCAGCTACAAAGGTAATTGCCTTTCTTCATCCTCACACAAGGAATCTTTTGTCCTCTTTATTGCTTTCTGTAAACTTGGAGAGAAACTCTGTATTTGTATAGGAGGAACGTGTCACCTGGCTTCTCACTCGCATTTCAATTTGTTAGGTGTTTGTGAAAGCTGGTGATAAAGTCCAGGTTGGAGACCCGCTGATGGTTATGATAGCTATGAAAATGGAGGTGAGTATCATAACATTTTAATCACGGAGAAGACAAGAGGGATTTGGTTTTGGTTTATTAGCACATCATATAAAGTGTGCCTTAAATGTTGCAGACATAGTATGTTAACTGACTAGTTGTTTAAGGATTGTGCTGGTTTTATTGGCATGAGTGATTTCTAGCTGTAACAAACTGTCCTAATGTTTCCCAGGAGCAAATCTTCCATTGTGTTTACATGCTGGAATAGTCTTTATAGTTTAGAAAAATGATCCCTCACTCCCCACCCCCTGCCATTTAAGCATTTCTATTCTATCCAAGGCTTGGTGCTATACAAATTCCAACAAGCAAAGGATCTCTCTAAAAACTACTGCATTTTTTCTTCATAATGCTCCTAGTAATTAAACCATTGCAGGGTATACATTTATAACTGTGTTTTGGCCTTGCTGGGTTCCTTAATAATAACCTCAAACAAACTGGCTCAGTTTGCCTTATTAATTGATGCTGGATTCCACCTTGCGCACTAAACTATTGTTAGGCACTGTTTTGGGGCAGTGTGTAAACAAAAGTGGTGCTGTGTCAGAAATTGTAGTAATCGTAACCTGATGCTAAGTGACTCTCTTCCTCCTCAAGCATTATATAATGTGTGAGCTTTTGACCCATCATTTTGATATAGCCTTGCATGACACACACTTAATTTCTAAAGCCCAAAACCAAAAATATTCTGTTAAGCACTCATTCTAGCCTTAAAGGTTTGGCGCAGGGGAGAAAAAGACAAAATCTAGGGCTGGTAGATGTGGCTCATGGAGGGCCAGTTGATAGAACCTTCAGCATCCTACCAGAACTATGGCCAATGTCCCAGCCACCTCTGCCGAAGGAATTAAAATGTGGTCTTCAATAGAATACAATTCGTAATATGTTTTTACAAGGTATAAATCTGTGACATTTGTAGGACAACGAGCAGTGCTATCATGGCATCGGTCTGTTTGGGAGGAAGGAGAACCTCGGCTGAGTCTGGGCACCACTTCCTCCCCAGCAGACAGTGTGATCACCTGATTGGCTGATGGGAGGATGCCCCATAGCTCTGATGCACCACAGTGGAATAGATAATCAGTGTTTGCACGGAAAGGGTTAACTTTCGACTCTGACCCATCCTACTCTGCAGATAATTGTTGCTGTGATAAGGTTACCTAAAAGCAAAGTGATATGTTCTTATCTCTTGGGATGGAACAGAGCAGGCATCCCCAAACTTTGGCCCTCCAGATGTTTTGGACTACAATTCCCATCATCCCTGACCACTGGTCCTGTTAGCTAGGGATCATGGGAGTTGTAGGCCAAAACATCTGGAGGGCCGCAGTTTGGGGATGCCTGGAACAGAGGAATCCAATACTGATGCTAGGTAGCTCTCCCTACCCCCCAATCTATTCTGCTGGGTGTGAGGCAGGTATCAGGACTGAATTTCCCCCTAACATTTCTGCATACATTGTTGTACTTGGATATTTATCTATCGATTAAAAATTAAAATTTCTGTTCAGTAAATCAGCATTCTTTCGTTTGAGCCTTGAACCATTGGTTTTGGGTATAGATGTCTGCACAGGAATCCTGTATTGGCTTATAGCTGATCTGCATATTTTAAACAAGGTGCCCTAATGTATAGCTCTTATTTGTACAACTGATGGTGCCAGCTTGAAGTTTTAAATCTGAAGAAGTGTGCATGCACACGAAAGCTCATACCAAAATAAAAACTTAGTTGGTCTTTAAGGTGCTACTGAAGGATTTTTTTTTATAGAGAAACAGTGATTGTTTAGCTAATGTATACTTATTTCTCTGCAGCATACCATACGGGCTCCAAAGGCGGGAATAATTAAGAAGGTTCATTACCAGGAAGGATCACAGGCCAACAGACATGCTCCACTAGTTGAGTTAGTGGAAGAAGACTCTGAATCCGAATAATCCCTGGTGAATCTCGGTGATGCCTTTTGATTTTTCCCTGATTCTTTTTTATTCCTCAAGAAAACATCTTTATATTTTATTAATTTAATTATTACTAATAAAATGCTATTATTTCCTCTGCCTTTGAATACAGTGGTACCTCGGGTTACAAACGCTTCAGGTTACAAACGCTTCAGGTTACAGACTCTGCTAACCCAGAAATATTACCTCGGGTTAAGAACTTTGCTTCAGGATGAGAACAGAAATCGTGCTTTGGCAGTGCAGTGGGAGCAGGAGTCCCCATTAGCTAAAGTGGTGTCTCAGGTTAAGAACGGTTTCAGGTTAAGAACGGACCTCCGGAGCGAATTAAGTTCTTAACCAGAGGTACCACTGTAGTTTCTCATCACAACTTTAGACGACTGTGCTTCACTTGATTACTCAACAGCCGATGCAAAAACAACAGAGTTTTGTGGCCCCTTAAAGACTTAACACATTTATCACTTTCATGGGCTACAGCCCATTTAACTAGGCACAGGAAGTGTTATTCTGAGTTGTGGGTACTTTGCGCATGGTTGGTTGGGATGGAATTATAAGCAGTGAGGTCACTAAATTGGAGAGAAGTACAGTGATAATTACCAGCCAGATGGGCAGGGTATAAATAATAAATTATTATTACATATTTAACCGTGGGCAGACAGACACACACACACACACACATGGAGTGATTACACACCTGAAGTTGGGGGGGGGGACTTCCTCCAAGTTGACAATGGAGCCGCTTAATCCACCAGTCACATGTGGAGTGTAGTTAGCACCCCACAACAAACCATAGTTAAGATAGATAATGATTTGTTGGGTTGACTGTCCAACAAGCTATGCTTAAATAAAAATGGAAGTGAACGCTTCCAGTGGCAATGTGGGAGTAAGAGGGGAGTGTGTGATGCTAACATAATTTATTCTCATCATGCCAAACTTGTTCAGCACAGGTGGGAAGATGTGGCCAGACTGGTTACTACCAGGCCCAACCCTTATACCCAATGATCAGGGGTGATGGGAGTTGTTCAGCTACAGCTGGAGGACCAAAGGTTCCCCAGCCCTGTTTTAGTGTGAACGGGCCACTGCCTCTGCCTCTGTTTACACCTGAAGGATAATTAGGTAGCAATGCCTTGGAGCACTCAGGAAGAATTGGGTCACAGATTCAGGCAACACAGCTGGGACACCCTTGACCTGTAACCTAAAAACCCTGATATATGTGCCGTAAACTAATTGCCACTTCAAAGCCATCATACTATTAGGAGTAAACAGGAAGAGAAAAGTTGCACCAACCTTTTCTTACATTGTTTGTAGGTTTATAAGCTTTGAACAATTTAATTATCCATCAACTAAAGCTGCAATCATAGATTTGCTGTGTGATGAATTGGTGAACCAGTGAAACTCAGAAGCAGGGCTTGAAGGTAGCAGTATTATCTGCTGCCCCTCCTTGGCAAGTGGTACCCAGCTGGGTATTGCCTCTGAACCTGTCACTTCCGTATCACGTTATGGCTAATAGCCACTGACAGAACTATCATGCGTGAATTTGTCTCATGCCTTTTCCAGGCCAGTGGGTGAATTCTGCAAATTAATTGCACGTTGTGGGAAGAAGTACTTTATTTGGCTTGTACTCAAATCTATTCCCAATCAATTTCATAGCACAGCCCTGAGTTCCAGTTACCTTTGTCTGCTTTCTCAACACATTGGAGACTACATCGGAAGGATAAATCAGATCAAAAAACAAACAAAACAATTTTGCGTGCTGAATAGTTTTTCAGAAATGACAATTTACAGTAATGCCAGGCAGGGGACTGGCAAGATCAGTGAAAGCTTCAGTGAAGTCTGATTAAGTACAGTAGTAGGTTCTGCACTAATTGTTCTTGTTTATTGAGTCATAGAGGTACCAGGAACCAGACATATCCAAGCCAAGATCCTTCAGGCTCCCCAGTAGCTGACACAATCCACATTGTGTCACAAGCAGGACTTGCCAGGAAAAATAGGGCATTAATCCAGATAGTTGGATTCAGGAATTATCACCCCAACATGTATTTTTGAAAAATCATAAAATAAAGAGAATTGGAAAGGGTCTCAGGGGACACCAAACAACAGCATACATCATTTTGCAAATGTTGGGAGGTTATAGCATTGCGAGCAACCCACAACTTCAAGGAGAATAATAATAATAATAATAATAATAATAATAATAATAATAATAAATAAATAATAATAAATAATAATAATAAATAATAATAATAAATGATAATGTCCCACCCATTTGGCTGGGTTTCCCCAGCCACTCTGGACGGCTTCCAACAGAATATTAAAAACAATACAGCATCAAACATTAAAAACATCCCTAAACAGGGCCTCCTTCAGTTGTCTTTTAAAAGTAAAATAGTTGCTTATTGCCTTGACATCTGCTGGGAGGGCAGATGCAGGCTCCACTACTGAGAAGGTCTCTTTCCCAGTAGGTGGTCAGTCACAGTCAACTGTGTGATTCTGTTGTTTACCCAATTCCCTTCTCTGCCCACTGGAGTTTGTGTGTTAAATAAGGGGCACTTTGAGTTAAATAAGGGGTTTTTTGTTTGGTTTGGTTAAATAATTAGTTTTTGGTTTATTAAATACAGTTATATATTACAATTATACATTTTTGTTATTTAAACTATAAATATCGTGAAATTATGTTTTTTTTCTCGAAGTGACACACCACCTGAGTTACGCTCGGTTTTTTGGCGAATTTTGACACACTAAGCTCAAAAGGTTGCCCATCACTGATCTACCCCATGGGATATTCCTCTCCCCCACTGCTTTCTTCACACAATATAGGTGTTTTCACTCCCATCAATTTGCTACCCTCAAACCAGAATCAAACAGCTGTGATCACTGCCATCACAGATCTATCCCAACCTTGGGAATTGTGGGGTGGGGGCTACATTGGGGTCACCCCGTTTTCTATCCACAATGTGATGTGGGTTAGGTGGGGCATATGCAAATATAGTCCTAGTGAGTTTCATGGCTAAGCAGGGATTTGATCCTGGATCTCCTGAGCCAAAGTCCAAAGCTCTCCTGCGTCCAAGTCCAATGTTCTCCTCCTATTTCACCATGCCGGCTCTCTGGTGTTTATAAAAATCCCATTTCAGCCACACCAAACAGGCGTACACATACAAGCATATACACAGACACACATCCACATCAACTTTCCAATGCCCTCTCTATCAGGGGTACCAGTTTTCTTCCTTATCCCCACGAACCACCTCATTAAAGCCCAAGTGTCTCAGTGCTCCCTACAGGATCATGATCCTCATTCACATGTCAGGGAAGGTGTCATTTGCCGGAAGAGGGGTGTGAAAGAATGACCCTGCTCCCCTTTGCCCCTTAGGGGTCTCCATCTCGCCTCTTCCCATTCAGGTGTGGCCCTACAGGGAGGTGCTTCAATTGCTTCCTCTGGGTGTGTGACCATGGGGGGGGGTGCCAACTTGAATACAATATTGGAGGGGGGCCCTGCCCCACATAACCGACCACATGATGTGGCATACACATAAACACACCAATTGAATAGCAATGTCCATTAACTTTGCCCCCCTATTTGTCCATTAACTTTGCCCCCCATATTTAATGGGGGGAGTGAAGGGACCCTGGCCCCATAGACCATCCAAAGAAGGAAGAGGACCAAATCTCTCCTCCCACCCTCACCCCATAAAGAGCCCCTTTGATACGAGGCACGACTCAAATTGCCTTGGGGGGTTTTGCACGGGCGTAGCTAAGATTTTTGTTAAGTGGGGAGGCAGCCAAAGCTGCTTCTTTTTTGGGGGGGGGAGGGGAGATTGCCCCCTAAAGTTGTTGAACCTTTTTTTGGAGGGGAATCAGAGGTAAAAATACCCCCCCAAAAGAGGCCATTATGGGTAGCAAGCTCTCCCATTATGGGGGTGGGGGTTTACTTTCGATGTTTTTCCATCATTTTGAAAATGCTCTCCTCCCCCCATTGGGATTCGCCCGCCCCCCACTGAAAGAGGGGTGAGCAACTCCATAAGGCCTCCCTCTGCCCTTTCCCCACATAGGTCACCCCACTGAGCCCCAGGCTCCCGCTGTCACCCCGGGAGACCCCCATCTCCGCCCAGCTTATACCAGGCCTCCTCCGCTTCGCCCCTAAATTTGTGTGTCGGGTGTGTGTGTGTGAGGATCTCTTGCCCCCCCCCCAAAAAGAGGCTCCCTCAGAGGCGCCTCCGAGGCTTCCTCGCGCGTGAGGAGAAGCCCCCCCCCTCGGCTTGTCGTTCCCCCCCCCGCATCGCGCCTCGCCTCGCCGGATCCCCGGCCGGCCGGCGGCGGGCGCCGTTCTCGCTCTCCCCACACCACCGGTCGGTCTCGGCCCGGGGCGGCCCCGCCGCAGTGCGCATGAGCGGGTCGGCGGCGGAAGGCAGGGCCCGCGAGGAGGAGCCCCGGGAGCCGCTGCCGCCGCCACCGACCCTCCTCCCGCCTCCTCAGTGTCCGCCTCAGCCGGCCCGGGAGGGGAGAGAGGCCCGCGCGCAGCCCCCACCATGGTGAGGCCCTTCGGCCCCGGGAGGGAGGGAGAGCGGGCGGAGGGAAGGAGGGAGGAAGCGCCGCCATCGCCTGGCAACGCGGGGCCTAGTCGGGGGTGGGGTGGGGGGAGAGAGAGTCGAGGGGGGGTGCAGGGGTGGGGGGCGGCCTCGGCGCCGGTGAGAAGCAGCCCGGCCCTCACCCGGTTCCCACAAGCCGCATATGCTGAGAGGGTCGGGGGCTTTGAGATATAGGGGCTGGGGGTGGGCCCTTCTGTGGAAATCCACCCCCCACCCCTCAGGGAGCTGAAGTGGGGTGGGTGGGATTTTGGGGGTGCCCAAAGGGTTTGCGTGTGGCTGGGCTTCAGGGGTGTCTCTGTAGGACGTGTCAGGGAGGTTTAGGGTTATTTTTCTCTTCCCCCCCCCAAACCTTGGAGGACTGGTGGGGTAACTGATAGGGGGAGGAAAAAACCCCTGGGCATATGGGTGCTGCTTTATCTTGGGTACCTGGGCCTCCTCTTCCTTGTTTCGTTCCCCCCCCCCACCTGGGGGAAGCATCTCTCCCTCTCCCTCTCTCCCTTTGCATGTTGCACCCATCTCCGTTTGCAGTTGCGTTCTGTGCAGACACCTCTTTTGTTGCAGTGTGTGCACGTGTGCATGCAAGCAGGCGGGTACTCCAGAGAGGGTTAGCTGGGGTTAGCCTGTTTTCAGCAGAAGCTCCCCCAAGTGCCTCATGGTGCCTCAAAATACAGTTTTAACCCAGCGAAAGCGTCCGTGGGCAGGAGCAGCAGCTGCATGGTGGTTGTCCTTAACTGGCAGTAGGGGTGGCATCCTGGCACTTTGTCCTTCAGCTGTGCCTTGTGGTAGGCATTGTTAAATCTGCAGCACGTCATGAGGCTGGTGCCCAGGAGTTGCCGCTCACTACAGGACAGGACCTGGAAGAGAAAGTGGAGGAAATGTGCTTGTTGCCTTCTGCGCGGCCCCCAGCCAAAAACTGCTTCAGAGTGACATAAATGACCTATGGAAAGGCCCATTTTGCCAATGGACAGCTCCATAACCCAGTGGTTGCTCACTTGCAACAACTGGCCGCCTGATAGAGGCTCAGACAAAGGGGCTGAGCCCTGCTATGAACCCAGATGCCAACTCTGCTCCTATATTGTGTCAGGTGGTGCTCTTGCAGATCCTAACGCCAGTAATTCCCCTTAGGGGCTTGGTTGCTCGCTCATCCTGGGATGTGAATGTACCATCACCTTTCATTAATGCCTTTTCGTTATTCACGTAAAAGAAACAGATAGATGCCAAAAAAGAAGGGAAAATAGAGACAGAAGGAAAAACGATACTGAAAAATGGAAATGTTCAGAAGGTAGTGGGAGAGAATCTATTGCTCACCTCAAAATCACCACATTTCAACAGAAGACTCCAAAGTGAGGCTCCGGTTTGAAATTGCTGCACTACAGTTTATGAGCAAATTCGGTTCAGGTTGATTTAAGCTTGACTGGGCTACAGCTTTTCTTCCCACTCCAGGTGTTAAATTAGCATAGTGCACCTAGAAAGATATTGAATATTACCACCACTGACTGCTGTTGTGAACAGTTTGCAAACCTGTTGCTATGCTGCCACTGCCACTTGGATATGACTTTTCCACCTCACTGTGTGTGTGTGTGTGTGTGTGTGAATGATTGCATCCCATGCTGTCCTTCTGTTCTTTGCAGTCCCCCTGTTCATGCTATTTAGGGAGTGGGGTGTGCAGAGGCAGCACAGGGAAGGCGGGATTTTTTTAAAAAGGGGGGGGAGCCTTCTTCCCTCTTTCATTCACAGAAAGCTTTACTGAATCAAAAAGCTTTCCATTGGATACATACTATATACTATATGTATCTGAGGAATAATCTCAGGTAACTGCTGAGTAATATTTTATGCATCTGTTGGAATGAGAACAAGTTCATAAAAGCTTAAGACCATAGAAATCTGTTAGTCTTTAAGATGCCACAAGACTGCTTGGGGATGCATGTTTCATATATTGTTTATGTATGTTACACATTTTTTTCTTGCTTAAGAGACAAGGAAACCATATCAACCATATTTATTCAGATGTAATCCCCTTTTATTTTGGTGGGAAACCATTTTAAGACGGCAGTCGTATGCACACTTACTTTAGGGGGTCTCATTTAGATTGGTAGCTCTTACTTCCAGGTTGTTGTTGCTATTATTTATTAAATTTATATACTGCTGTTCATCCGAGGATCACAGGGCAGCTTCAGATATGTTTGTTAGAATAGGGTTATGAGGTGCAGTCATCTGTATTTACCTTTTAGGCTAGATTTTAAAGATCATGCTGAAAGGCTTCAGTTTCCATACCATTTTTTTGCCATTAGAAATCCTTTCTAAAAGGCAAGCAGAAGAGGAATAGATTTTAAAAAATTGTTTTCTAGGCAAAATTATTTTACAGAATTATTTTACAGAATTTATTCAAGTTAATGGGATTGTTCTATAGTAAGTAGCTTGAAAATTGTCGCCATGGTAATTTAGTTTACATAAATTTAGTTTATTAGTGGGCTTATTAGGTTCTTTCAGGTACTTTAGCCCAGGCATCCCCAAACTGTGGCCCTCCAGATGTTTTGGCCTACAACTCCCATGATCCCTAGCTAACAGGACCAGTAGTCGGGGAAGATGGGAACTGTAGTCCAAAACATCTGGAGGGGCGAAGTTTGGGGACGCCTGCTTTAGCCTGTCAAGCGGTTTGAGAACGTCTAACTACTGGCTTCCTCTGCCATATTGCACAGGCTTCATGAAAATGCCATGCAAAATTCTTCAGGAAATACAGTGAGTGTACCGAGGCTCCTGAACTACTCAAGGTGTTTTGAGTGCATTTAACTTTGGCCTCACAGCACACACACCCAGGATGTTTTCTCCTTAAAACTAATTTATTGCATTTGCACAAATCAACACCCAACTTCCTGTGAGGAGACTAACACAATGGAGCACTTATCCAGTCTAAATATAAGCTGTGACAAGGCATATTTATACTGTAATAAGTGTCTCAAGAGGTGTGGGACACCTTCCTTGTTCTATAAATAATTGGGCTAAAGAACTAGAAAATGATTGGATATGTCATCTTGACTTGACATGTTTGGATATATAATTAGGTTCCAAGTTCGTTCTTGCTATCATAAGTTGGTGTTCTTCAGTAAATGTGGGCCAGTAAATTGAAGCTGAATCTTGAAAAAATAGAGGTGCTGTTATGCGTTCTGAGTTCTTGAGGGCGGAAGATGGCCAGACGGCCTATTTTTGATGGGATTGCAGTTATCTGAAAGGTGCAGATCTGTAGCTTGGGGGTGTTCCTGGATCCAGCACTGTCACTGGAGGCTCAGATGTGCCTTTTCCCAACTGTTTTGCCCCTCATGGATAGAGATTACTTGGCCACTGTATTGCACCTTCTGGTAACCTATGGATTGTATTGTTGCAATGCATTTTACTCGAGGCAGCCCTCGAGCTAGAAACTTTAGCTCAGGCGTCAGAAAACTTTTTCAGCAGGGGGCCGGTCCACTGTGCCTCAGACCTTGGGGGGGGGGAACTACATTTTGAAAAAATATATGAATGAATTCCTATGCCCCACAAATAACCCAGAGATACATTTTAAATAAAAGGACACATTCTACTCATGTAAAAACACTAGGCAGGCCTCACAAATAACCCAGAGATGCATTTTAAATAAAAGGACACATTCTTCTCATGTAAAAACATGCTGATTCCTGGACCGTCTGTGGGCCGGATTTAGAAGGCGATTGGGCCACATCTGGCCCCCAGGCCTTAGTTTGGGGACCCCTGCTTTAGCTGGTTCATAATGCGGCAACCAGATTACTGGCCAGGTTTCCTCTTAGATGTCATATAAGTGTGTGAATTAGGCCCCAGATATATGAGTGTGTGTGTGTGTGTGTGTGTGTGTAGGTGTAGGTGTAGGTGTGTGTGTAGGTGTGTGTGTAGGTGTGATATATATATATATATATATATATATATATATATATATATATATGAGAAAAACTGCCTTCATCCAGCCAGAGGGGCTATTCTTGGTAGTTTCACTGCCCTCAGGATTGCGAGGAATGGCAGCCTGGGAAAGGACTTTCTTTGTAGTGGCCCCCAAATTGGAGAACTCCTTTTGCACAGAGGTTATGTTCTGGGGCTGGTGCATAGACATAAAAGTACATGAACAGTCTTACCTTCTGGATCCAGTGTGCCAAATGGTCTTCCCCCTCAAGCAAGGCAGAGAGCTTTAAAACTCTTTAAAGCTTTGCAAGATATTGTGGGCCCGTTGGAGATCTTGTGAGAGCCTCCCAGAGCGTTGTAAGAAAATCAGAGAGCTTAAAAGTTCATTCTGGCCAGATACAAACATCAGCAACAGCAGTTTGGTCGCAGTATGGGGGTGATGATTATTGCTCTGTTGTCCTCAACACCTGCTCATTAAAAAAATAAAAACTTAGTTGGTCTTTAAGGTGCTACTGAAGAAATTTTTTAATTTTGTTTCGACTCAGACCAACACGCCTACCTACCTGTAACCTGCTCATGATACTGTGTTTTGGGATCGTTCACTGATATTTAAAGAAATGTAGCCCCATTGAAAGTGGTTCACAGGTACTGAAGTGCTGAGCAACATGGAGTTGCTGTTCAAAATGGCACTATCCTTTCTCCCTTGTAACCTGCCACATCATAATGTCGGCATGCAGCACATTTCTCTGCCTGTGCTCCACCCCTTAAATGACAGGGAGGGGGAAATACACAACACAGTGACATCACAACATGGCTAAGTGCTGATGAACACTATTGTGGGGAGTGGAGAGACTTTAACAGGGAGGTCCTGGCTTTCTTTCTTTCTTTCTTTCTTTCTTTCTTTCTTTCTTTCTTTCTTTCTTTCTTTCTTTCTTTCTTTCTTTCTTTCTTTCTTTCTTTCTTTCTTTCTTTCTTTCTTTCTTTCTTTCTTTCTTCCTTCCTTCCTTCCTTCCTTCCTTCCTTCCTTCCTTCCTTCCTTCCTTCCTTCCTTCCTTCCTTTCTCTCTCTCTCTCCTTCTCTCTCTCTCTTTTTAACAGCAACACACCTGTTATATGTAGTTCCACTCCAAGAAGTTTCCTTAAGAGTGTTGAGTTAGCATGCCAAAATGTCACTTCCTTAAAGCTGTGCTAAGGTGCCTTATGCCCATTGTTGAGGGCTGAGTTCCCAGCCTCACTCACTGAACAGCCAGCAAGTAGTTTGTGCTCGTTTATCTTAGCACGTGTTTGTCAAAGGGAAAAAGTAAACAACCTCCCGTTTTTTAATTTGTGTAGACAGCATTATGGAATTGTATTTTTTCAACTTCCTTTGTTTAAATTTGCTGTGGCTGGGATGCAAAACTAGTTTGTTTGTTTATTAAACTTGTATACGGTAGATACCAGGGCAGTTCACATGATAAAAACCCAAAATAGGCCAAGGTGGGCTTTAGTTTCTCAAGCAGCAGCCCCCGTGCTGCAAGGCAAATAGACGAGATTAAAAAGTAGTTTGTGATATGCCACTCTCTGCATTTCTTGCTCTTTGAAAAAGGAAGGACAAAGGTTCCATGGGTCATTCCCAGACCCTTGGGCACACCTAAAGTAGCTCTGTGGATTTTGGCCCGCATATCTGACTGTATAGAATGTTGGTATTTGCTTTCATGTGTTTGGGTACTTTTTGTGTGCGTAGTTGTACGAACTTTCAGATCTTTTTCGTAGGTTCTGTTCTGAGTACCCCTGAGTGCATGTTGAGGTTTGGTGGGTGGGGATCTCGGCTAAGGTATTCCCCCCTCCATGCAGTGGTGTCCCATCTCTGAGGTGTCAAGGTGGCAGCAAATTTGCTGTTTTCCAGGACACAAGTCAAGAAGACGGTTTTTATTCTTCCATGTATTTGACAGATGATCTCCTTTACTGCTTCTCACTGCTCTTTTTGGTTTAAATTGTAATGTTCTTTGTTGTATGCATGTTTGTCTTGTTAGCCACCTTGAATATTTATTGATAAAAAAGCAAGAGAGAATCTCTTCAAAGAAACAATACATGATAAAAACACTTTGTTTTTTTATGTACAGAAGCACTTAAAATAGGAATCCCTATAAATAAACTTGTAATACAGCATCTTTCCTAGTATAAGTTGAGAGACATGAATAGGAATTCAGTGAAGCTGTATTCTGTTTGTACCATTTGTGGCTTTTATACTTGTCTTCTTAAGCCAGGGGAAAATAGGTAACCAAAGATAGATGTGGATTCTTATCACAGTCGTAATGTCTGAATCCACTAGCTTTATCATGTGACTGTTTGGTGTAGTTTCTCCACCAGATGATGCTATCATATGGCCTTGTTTACTGGCTATGAATCTCCATTAGTCAGGAAGCCAAATTAATTGTTGTGTGATAATGGAGCAAATACACCAACAATTTGCAATACTGAAGACTGTGCCAGGCTGTTAGCAATAAGGCTTCAGGGAAGGTATAGGCTGTGATCTAAAGGGGCATACACATATGCTTCCTGCGTGCTCCTGCATTTTTGCATTTTCATTGCAACCTCACATAGCTCTTATACAACACTTCTTCCCCAAATTCTGCCAGTAGTTTAGCGGATTCGGTGTGAGAACAGTTTATAGCAGGGGTAGGCAACCTAAGGCCCCAGGGGCCGGATGCAGCCCAATTGCCTTCTCAATCTGGCCTGCGGACGGTCCGGGTATCAGCATGTTTTTACATGAGTAGAATTTGTGCTTTTATTTAAAATGCATCTCTGGGTTATTTGTGGGGCATAGGAATTCATTCATCCCCCCCCCCGCCCCAAATATAGTCCAGCCCACCACATGGTTTGAGGGACGGTGGACCGACCCACGGATGAAAAAGGTTGCTGACCCCTAGTTTATAGGAAACCTGCCAGTAGTTTCTGTGTAGTGCTGAAACCTGTTGTGCAGGTTTCCCTTTTAACTGCTCTCCTGGAAACTGACATATTTGGATACATGCGTGTTTCTTTGTGTCACAGCTGTTGTCCCCTCCTAAGCCCTGTAATGTTCTTTCTGTGAAATGTTCAGAGGATCTGCCATGAGTGTTTCTGTGGCTGCTACATCCTCCCAATCACAAAAGAGCAGGACACATCCATGAGCCAAGTTGCTGGCTGTCTCAAGTAGAAAGGGAGAGCCATCACACAATGTTTTATTCTTGATTCTGTTGCATAGCTTGTTTCTTGAACTTGTGAGCTGCTTTGGGCACCATTGAGCTTGGAATTGAATTCTTAATTGGAAGGAGTTGAACACCACAGGTAGGCTTTCTGTATGTCTACCTTAATTCTCTATCAGGTACCATTCACTTGAGGAGAGTGGCCCTTTTGAGCTATAGGTTGAAGTTGAATACTCCTCCTCAGGTAAGCACATGGGAGATCTCACTGTTCTTGTGTTTTCTGATACTTTTCTAGAACAAGTTGAAGTCATCACAGAAAGATAAAGTTCGGCAGTTTATGATCTTCACACAGTCCAGCGAAAAGACCGCAGTGAATTGCCTGTCTCAGAATGACTGGAAGCTAGATGTTGCAACAGATAACTTTTTCCAAAATCCTGAACTGTATATACGAGAAAATGTTAAAGGATCATTGGACAGAAAGAAGTTAGAACAGCTATATAATAGATATAAAGGTAAGTATAGTGCAGTTTTTCTTTTAAAAAAGACGTGTTATATGCACCATTTTGCTGGCAATAGATTCCATTTGCAATCCAGGCCAGAAACTTGAGTTTCACCTGTGGCCAGAACAGACCAAGAACGCAATGCCCTATAAGCATTATAACAAAGGCTACCCTTTATTTATGACATTTTTATCCCACCCTTCCTCTAGGCAGCTCAGGGTGGCAAACATTCCCCCACCATCCCACATTGTATCCTTGCAACAACCATGTGAGGTGGGTTAGACTGAGAGATGGTTAAAGGGTCTTAAGGTGAGTGTCATGACTGAAAATAGATCTGGACCTGGGTCTTCCTTCTGATTGCTACACAGATGCTTGTTCTTGCTGTCATGCTGCTAGACTTACTGGCAGAGCATCTGGGTTGCCCGGTTTGTTCTCATCCTCCCAGGCAATCATTTGTCAAGCCATCTCATCAACCCTGAGACACAGGAAAGCCTTCCTTTATCTTCTCCCTAGAATCTTTTGTCCTGGAGTGCATTTTAACTCCTCCTCACAGAGGTAAAATCCAGTCCTTCAGGAGCACGTTGGGTTGAGTCATGCTCTCTTTCTTGAAATGGGAATAAGTGACCCACCTTCCAATGCAATTGTGATTGCAGGTAAGATGAGGTTTGCAGAGGGAACGCAATTAAACAGCGCACAAAAGTGAATGCTATGTAGCAGCCGACAGCATTTAATGCCCTTAGGAAGCAGGTTCTTGAACTATTGCTCAGCTGCCATACCTTTTATTAGAAATGGTTTCAAAAAGACAGATACTTCCATTCATTTTATTTTGTTTCACTCTTATACTCCAAGATCCTCAAGATGAGAATAAAATTGGCATAGATGGCATACAGCAGTTTTGTGATGACCTCGCGCTTGACCCTGCCAGTATTAGTGTATTGATCATTGCCTGGAAGTTCAGAGCTGCGACGCAATGTGAATTCTTAAAAACGGAATTCATGGATGGGATGACAGAACTAGGGTAAGTGCTCAACGACTCTATGAAAGTAGGCTGAGCATGCTTTTCTGTGCAAGGAAAGGTTTGTACTTCCATGCTTGAAGCAGAATCTTACATAACTCGGGAAGAGCCATTCAAACTCTTATCTGGTGGAGGAATGTGTATTATGTATCTGTGTCTCTATGAATGAACACAATTTATTTCACACACACACACTTGATTTCCCAGTGCCAGCCTCAGGTGCAGCTTTGCAGTAGCACCTCTGGGCTCCTTTCAATGCAGCTCCCTCAATCCTGGCAGCTCCCTCAATCCCCACGAAGCTCCTAGGAAATCATACGTACTGCTACTTTCAACTCAGTAAAAATATAGGTCTGGGCCATATGCTGAAATTTAAAACACAATGCTCCATGCAAATCTTCAGCTACCAGGAATTCAAACTATCTGATGCATACATTTGCTCAGTCTTTTGTCTTCTAAATGCCAATAAGCATGTTGGTGCAAGGTTTGATTGAGGTGTGAGGGAGCACAGATGGTGTATTTGAGCATGGCATTCTTTGCGCTCCTGATAATGCATTTCTTTGAGACCTTGTCTGTTCACAAGAACAACTCACCATCTGCCAGATTGTTGAGATTAAACAGCCTGTTTTCACATGTTGCCCCTTCCCAGCTGTGGTATTTTGTTTGATTTTTGTTTGATGATGTTTGCCGCTGTTATCATATCCATAGATTTGAACAGAAGAGGAGTTGGAGCCTAAAGGGGGTTTCTTGTATTTCTTGGAGAGGTGGCCTCAGCCTCTGCCTCCCAGGAAAGTTCCACAAATGTGTTGGTGACAATGTATTTTCAGCACTGCTTAACTGAAAAGAGAGCTTCAGGAATGATCAAATGATATTTTCTTCCCATTACTTTTTTTGTTAAAGCAACTGTTTAGTAATGCCATTTTACAAAGTATTTAGAACATGATCCTAAACTAATGCAAAGAAAAACTTTTGTGTTTGTTTGTTTTTTAAACCAAATAAATAAATCCAACAACAGATGTGACAGCATAGAAAAACTAAAGGCCCAGCTTCCAAAAATGGAACAAGAATTGAAAGAGCCAGGAAGATTTAAGGATTTTTATCAGTTTACCTTCAACTTCGCAAAGAATCCGGGACAAAAAGGTTTAGGTATGTATGCCAATATTTTCCTTGTACAGAAGTGAGTGATCTACTGCATTGAACATGGGCAAACTCCTGCCTGCACTCTGCCACAACCCAGGATCAGGACTGGGAAGCCTCGGGCCTTCCAGGTGTGGCTGGACTACGACTTCCATCATCCCTGACCATTGGCCAGGCTAGCTGGGACAAACAGGAATTAGAGCCCAACCACATCTGGAGAACCACTCATTCCCCAGCCCAAGATCCCAAAGCACTCTTAAGTGCTATTGTACTGAGAGAGTGTTCTTTGCAACCCTCACTTTTACTGTGCACCTTCCGAACAGGTGTGTCTGGACAAGGGGGGAGGGGGAAAGCCTCAATTACTTATTTAATTACACCATTTTCTTTAATGTTGCAGACTTAGAAATGGCCATCGCCTACTGGAATTTAGTACTTCACGGACGATTTAAATTCCTAGACTTGTGGAACAAATTTTTATTGGTAAGCGCAAGTATTAATTGCCTCATTAGTAATGACTAAGTGCCCAATTCTGGTAGGTTCTGCAGCCAACATTATTGCCTGATTCTTCCCTACGGGACCCAGATCAACAACCTTTGCTGCACGTGGCATTGGTCAGCAGCTAGCCGCCCACCACCCAAATCCACACTGTAGATAACCGGCAGCTTTCCTTGCCCCAAAACCTTGTTTGATTTTAAAACTTGAAGAAAGAGGGTGTTGGGATGACAACTAAAAGCAGTAATCCCAAATGGCATTCTTTTAAAAAAGGATTATTTTGGATATCTCTTACAGAATTATTTTGGGGTTCCCCCCCCTCCTGACCCACCATGGTTCTAAAGCCTGTGGGACTTGCAGCTGTGTAAAGCGCCTGACTGGCTTTGCTACAAAAACGGGCCTGGTTGGTGGGCTGTGTTTGACTTCACAGGTCATATGTGAACATGCAGTTGTACTGCAGGTTTTGTATCTTGAGCCACTAGCCCAGTCTGTTCTTATTGGCAGTAGCTCCCAAGGAGTAAGAACAGGATTCATAGCCAGTCCTAAGGGCCTCTCAACTGGAGATGGAAGCTGGGACATTCTGCATGCTCTTCCATTAAGACAAAGCCTCTCCTCTGGCCCTGCCAGGGACGTCATTTATAGCTAATGCTTTTCATGCTCTGATTTCCCTCAAACAGGAACATCATAAAAGATCTATACCAAAGGACACTTGGAACCTTCTTCTAGACTTCAGCGCAATGATTGCAGATGATATGTCGAATTATGATGAGGAAGGTAAAGTTGCTATTTGTTCCTCTTGGGGCACTTTGGCCTGTGTAGAGTCCTCTGTCCCCAAGAGGCTTCTCCCCCTAAGTGATCCTGCTTTTGCCCTGGACCTTCAGTAGTTTCCTGTTGCCTTCCCCTGCGACCATAATTTTCAATTCGTTGGCAATCTCTGATATCATAAGGGGCACAGTGGGTATTAAAACAGTTTCTGGAAAAATAAAGCCACTCATTTCTTGCATATACCGAGCTCAATCCAGAACGATTCTAGTCATTGCCATCCTCATAGTGACCACGGATCTAATTATGGCAAGTGAGCCTCTCCACAGCAAGAAGCGCCTGCTGCTGTTTCCACTATTGAGTTGCTTCTCCTCTTACGCTACTCAGTTGGGTTCCCAGGCTGGCCCCCGCGCCACTGAATCTGCCACACACCCGTGTCCAGTTGGCTGAACTAACCACCATGTGCGACTTCCCTTTCTGCCTGCCCTCAAGTGTCCTGCTCAGCTCCCTAGACTTGCTCTCTTCAATCCCTTGGGTGCTAACGAGGAGCTGCCTCTCTCTGCAAGATGGTGGGGTGAAAGACAGCTCTTAGCTGTGTACAGCAGGGGTGCATTTGAGGGCTGCATTTCCTTCTTAGCATTTCCTTCTTAGCCACCTTCCTTCAAGGGGCCACTTGGCAGTGGTGGGTGGGACCAGATGCGGATGGAGCAATGAAGGTGAGTGGGCAAGCTCCTGCACATGCTCTCCCCTTCCTGCAGGCAAATGAGGCATTTTCAGAACACAATCTAGCCAGAAGTAACACCCCATGAAAGGAGCGAAGAAGGACAAAGGGTGTGGGTGGTGGTCTGGGGAGACTCTCAAGGATCAGATAGAGAGGCTTGGAGAATCTCTGTAAAGAGGAGTGCAGAAAACAAGGGGAGGGGAGCAAGCCTTGTAAACCTCTCTTTTGTGTTGGGCAAGGGTAAGGTTGTACTTGCTCGGCGGGGAGCGAAAGGCACTCTGCCCACGTTTCGAAGCTTTTTAAATATAACCCTGCTGGCCCTGGCTTGATCCAAAGATCTCCTTCAGCAGGGTGCTGTGTGTGGCTCTGTGAATGCTAATATTTCTTTTCTTTTCTTTTAAAAATTGTATTAAAAAACTCCAAATTAGCATATCCAAGAAAAAAACTTAGCATTCAATCTTATAGAACCTTGTATAAAGTTTTCTGACTAATTGCTCTCACTTTTTAAAATGTGTGTGTCAAAAAAGTGGCTGTCCCAGGATTTAAAATTTAAAGATTTTTTTAAAAAACGAAATGATGAAAATAAAAATTCTGGCCATAATTGGAGGGCTGTTTTGAGGTAATAATGCATGCGAAGAGCTTGGAACACATAAAATGCTAAATATTTTCTGGTGACATTTTCTTGTAACAGCTGGGGGGGCGGGAATCATAGTCCCCAACTCTTCAGATAAGGCATTCTGGAAGCTTAATAATTCCACCTCTCTCCCTCTTTTCTTGCAGGGGCATGGCCTGTTCTTATTGACGACTTCGTGGAATTTGCACGCCCTCAAATTGCTGGAATAAAAAGTACGACAGTGTAGTGCTAAATGAACCTTCTAGAATGTACATAGTCTGTACAAAATAAACAACATGGGGGAAAATTGCACAGTCAATTTCTGCTGACTGACTGAACAGGACTGAAGACCAATCCTCAAGAAATAAAGGCTGGGGGTTGAGTCAAACCTTTAAGGATCTACTTTGGACCATATCAGACGATGGGTGGTTTGGGCTTCTCATCTAGCCTGGGCCAGCCTTACCCATTTGAAAACTCCAGCATTGTGGATATCATTCTTTTTCTTTTTTAAAAAATGAAGCACCCTAATCCTTTCCATAAATCTTAAAATGCTTTTTGGATTTTTTTTTAAATTTCTTGTTCCTCTTAAAGGCACATGCTGTCTTCACCAAGCAAAATCTTTGACGTAATAATTTCACAGATCAGCATCACAATCTGTTTCAGAAAAGCTTCAAGTAGCACACCTTTGGGCTAGCTGCAAAGACTTTGCTGAGAATATCCTAAAAGAGTGATTCGTTGGATCTGGTTCCGTACAGTCTGTTCACAGCTATTGTCCATGTGAGTGGCAAGGGGTTTCTTTGCTTTGTTCTAAAGCAAATGTCAAAAATACCCCGGCAAAAGGTCTGGGCTTTTCTGCCCACCAATATCGGGCTACCCAGCTATGTAGGTGCTTGACTGAAGTTCTGTTGTATCTAACAGTGAACACTGCTGAAACGCAGGAGAGATACGGCGCTCAACAGTATCCATATTTTGATAATCTAGTCGGAAACACTGGGTGCCTAATGTTGAAAGGTGAACCATCCTTTAGGGCCCCGATCCTCAGTAGCTGGGCCATGTGAATCTTGCTAAGTCTCTGCCTGTCCCTCATGCTTCTTGCTGTGCCCCCTGCCCCCTGCCAACACTCGGTGGCTTCCCTTGTCTGCCAGCACTCCAGCCTTGACCACCGCGTTTCTTTGCAATGCCATGCATGCAGAGAGAAAGAGGCAGGGCCTGGAATTCCTGTGCCCACCTAAATTAGTGATACCCTCTCCACCACCACGTCCTCAATAGACTGTCTTGCAGCTGACTTGGATGATACCATTCCAGGGCGGCAGGGGTGCCCTCCTTCTTCAGGGAATTGGGGCACTTCTTATTATCCCTCAATCCTTGGGGCGAAGTATCATGGGTCATGTTATTTCTAACTTCCAAGAGTGGGGTCGGGTTTTCTGATAGGCCAGCAGGATTCATCCTAGAATGTGGGTGATAAGTTGCTCACAACTGCTCTTAGTTACCCAATAAATTTTTTTGTAGCATCTCTTTGTCCATGAAATCTTTCCTGCCCCCATTAACTTCTACTGAAATGTTAAAACTTGAATACAGTACTGAATTTATAATGTTTGCTACACAATACATAGAATCCTTGATTAGGGCCAACAGAGGTTTTTGATTGTGGGTATAACAATGAGTGTGAAATGCATTTTATTCTATATTTGATGGTTTGAGCCATTAATACAAAAATTTTATGATGTTAGCGGTACTGACATTATGGTCCACGTCCTTCATCGGTGACAGGCAACTTACCGTATTAACTGCAGATCGCTGTGGTTATCAAACAGAGGCATGCCTACTCCGAGCAATAGTTCTGCCAGGCTCTAGCACATAGACACCTTGAGCAAGCAGGAACACCTCAATTCATTTTTGCAATCGTGGCCACAGAAACCCCTGCGCGAGGTTATTGCTAGCACAAGAGCTCTCCTGCTTAAGTGAAGCCTTTGTGTGAGCTCCAGACTTGCTGGGTTCAGAAGTTTATCTTTCCTAAGCAAGTACATATTATAACTAGCGTAATCCGGCCAGATGGGTTATTAAGCGCTATTAGTGGGAGAGTCTATCGTTGACTCTTTGGTGGTGCTTAACTTTGGCTGGGTCAGGCGAAATGTTTTGCTTAACCATGGTGGAGAAATTGGGAGTGCGCTTTGGGCTCATGACCCGTTCTTCCCTTTTAGCCGTGTATAGCGATCCCATCTCCCCAATGCTTTAAGACAGAGTTTGAAACTTAAGTGAAGGAGCTAGTTTGCAAACCTTGGTTAAAGTTGACCACAGTATTGATCTTGGTTCAAGTGCCACACTAAACATGATTACTAAAAGGAACGGGGATAGAATTGGCATGGGAGAGAGTTGTTGGGAGCCCCTGGGATCTCCCAGTGCCTAAGCAATGGGGAAACCTTTGCATCTGAACTGGGCTCCAGTGCACTTCATTTGCTTCTACACTTGTGTCCAGTTCACAGAGTTTGGCTTTTCCTTTTGAGCCACAGCTTTAGTCCTTGTGTTTTTACATGACAAAAGCAGCACTTGAAACGCCTTCTGGCTATAATGTCATGTAACTTCATGAGCGATACTAAGCTGTTTTCTTGAAATCATTTCGCAGAGAAAACACGAGTTTTCCCATCCAATATTAGAAGTCCTTTTCTTTTAAAAAAGGAAAAGTTCAGGCTTGGCATATTGTGTCCTGTCTCATTTATCAATAAAATTAGAAAGAAAGAAAGAAAACACTTATGCACATGCTAAATAATTTTAGGAAAAATACTTGAGTATTAAATTGTTTTATCTTTTTAAAAACCTGTATGAAATTGTGAGAAAGGGGCTTCCCCTTTTCTCAGCTGTGCCCTTTTGGTAAAGCTCAGTCTTGTGTTAATTTAAGAAAACCATTAGATAAAAATTGGGAATCCCTTCTTCAGAAGCCAGAGTTGGCAAAGTCAAATATATTGCTTTACTGCTTGCATTGTTTCTTTTCTCTCTCTCGTGTAAATATCAGTGGAGACTTGAATTATGAAAACTACAAGGTGTGTGTGCTGTTTTCAGTCTTAAGAAAATTTGGGTACAGTTTTTTTCAGAATGACTCATTGATGTATGCTGTGTATTTTTTGTGTTTTGGTGTTCCTTTCCCCCCCAATGAGATGTACTTAACTCTGTCCTTGTGGAGAAGGTTGGGGCATAAATGCTGTGCTGTTTTTTTTGTTTCTTTTTAAAGAATTCCTTTTGCAATGTTGAGGCCTTTTCAACAAAATGGATTTTGCCATCAGTTTGGTACTACACAATTTATAATTACTGTGTAATTATAAAACTGCATTACATAAAGCATTGCTGTCTTAAGTAGCAGAGAAACTAAGGTTATTTGTGTGATTGCATCTCTGAATTTTAAGAAGATTGTTCAGTTCAACAGGCACAAACTGGTCAAATTTTCTTTTCAATGGGAAGTGTGCTATCAAATCAACGCTTGGTTGGATTGTGTCCAGTGGCAAGAGATGTTTGGCTTATTGTTGGCTTGCTTCTGAATGTAAATGCCCAGCTCTACGAGAGACTGAAAAATGCCCAAACTTTATGCCCATTTGTATGTGTTGATTTTTTTTTTTTAAAAAAATTAAAAGTTGTGAACCTTTTTGGGTTGATAGTATTCATAAAATCAACCCACTCTTCAACTTGGCAGTAATCTTCCCCTTCACAAATCACTTTCTTTTGCCAAATATTAGAAAAAGTGAATGCTTAAACAAAATTCAAACCCTTGTATTTGATTTTTTATATATATATACCAATATGTAGAATTAGAAATACCTTGCTACATGAAAATATTTGGGAATCAAGGCTTTTATTTCAGTCACGTGATCAGAATCTGTAAGTTAAATTGTAACTACCTAGAAAAATCCCTCCGACAGACCAGAGGCAATAAAGTTCCGGCCCAGTTGTCATGGTGAAATTTTTTGTTTAAAAAACAACCCCAAACTTGATGCATTCTAAAAAAAAATTAAAGCAAAAACAACTCATGGCAAGGAATGAGAAAGCAGAACCTTGCCAACAGCCTCCTGTTTGCCACAACATTCCACAACTTTCTGGTTACGCAGTGGAGGGGTTTTTATTCCCAGCTGTGGCACATTGCTTTGCGATTACTTGGGGCGGGTGGGGGAGAGAGACTAAGGTACCTCCATGTTTAATGTGGTTGGTGCAAAAGCTACAGCATTTGTCTCTTGAACAACCTGTTAAATAAAGTAACTTATTTCTTAAAACTGTTCTCTGATGAAAATCGATTTGAGTAAGTTAAAAGACGATTCATATAGCTTTAAAAGCTTTTACTTTTCTCACGGGTCTTCTGTTTTCAAGATGTGACGGGAATTTCCAGAGGGCTCTCTTGAGCAAGAGGAGCAGGTTAACTTAGGAACATTTTACACATTACACAGAGGCAGATCTCAAATTTGCCCTCGATTGTGCCGCGAGTGTAAACTCCACATGGCTTCTTAATGAATGTACCTGCGTGCTACATGCATTTATATTAATGATATTTTGGGTGTACACCTAGAATTGACGTGGAGGTAAGGTTGCCACCCTATGCTCAAAACTCCATACCTCTGAAAATTGATGGCAGGAAGTGAGGAGGAATTAAAGAACCTTTGAATGAGGGTGAAAGAGGAGAGTGTGAACTATGGTCTGAAGCTCAACATAAAAGAAAACTAAGATCATGGCCACTGGTCCCATCACCTCCTGGCACATAGAAAGGGAAGAAATGGAGGCAGTGAGAGATTTTACTTTCTTGGGTTCTATGATCACTGCAGATAGTGACAGCAGTCACGAAATTAAAAGACGCCTGCTTCTTGGGAGAAAAGCAATGACAAATCTAGACAGCATATTAAAAAGCAGAGACATCACCTTGCTGACAAAGGTCCATATAGTTAAAGCTATGATTTTCCCAGTAGTGATGTATGGAAGTGAGAGCTGGACCATAAAGAAGGCTGATCGCTGACGAATTGATGCTTTTGAATTATGGTGCTGGAGGAGATTCTTGAGAGTCCCATGGACTGCAAGAAGATCAAACCTTTCCATTCTTAACAAAATCAGCCCTGAGTGCTCACTGGAAGGACAGACCCTGAAGCTGAGGTTCCAATACTTTGGCTACTTCATGAGAATCGAAGACTCCCTGGAAAAGACCCTGGTGTTGGGAAAGAGGGAGAAGGAGAAGGGGACGACAGAGGACGAGATGGTTGGACAGTGTTCTCGAAGCTACCAACATGAGTCTGACCAAACTGCGGGAGGCAGTGGAAGACAGGAGTGCCTGGCGTGCTCTGGTCCATGGGGTCACAAAGGGTCGGACACGACTAAACAACTGAACAACAAAGGAGTTGTTAAGATTCTTTACACATTCTTTACACTTGCTGGAATCTAGTGAAAAATTGAGGTCCAGATCTCGTTTGGGGGAAAAAAAAACCCTTTATCAGCAGTGTAATGATGTTACAAAATCAGCAGCCTCAAAGTACAGTACACAAAAAGTTTCTATTTCTTGGCTTCTCCCAATTTGCAAGTGCTGTATTGATGCTTAGGCACTTGTGAGCCAACTCTCCATTTACTAGATATTTAGAACACTGGGTGACCCCCCAGCCTAATTTCATGTGGGTGGCAAGGAAGGGGGAAATGGAGACTGCATTGCAGTCTCTACGATTCTATGCTATTGTGCACCCTAAAGAAAGCTTGCACATATTGCAGCCCTGCTTTAAATGTGACTAAACAAGAATCTAAACCAGTGCGTTAAAATCTGCAGAGTAAGGATGGGGAACCTGTGGCCCTCCAGATGTTAGAATCAAAGTTTGAAGGGCCCTTGGATTCAAGTGGGAGACTACTGAAGCCTCATCCCTACTTTGGAAGCGCAATGAAAGACACAAAACACTGGAAAAAGCTGCCACCTAACTATTTGAATTCCCTGGTTTTTTTAAAAAATTGGCAGGTGGATAGCAGAGTTGCAAACCTTTTTCTTTTCTCTACTTGTGCACAGACGATTTGCAGAATGCACTGAAACACGCAATTCCTCACCCTCAAATCCTTAAGCACCCATTCTTAAGCAGTGAAGAAAAGACAAGTGGCATAAAAGTCAAAAGATTTATTCAATAAATATAATTTCCATAAACTTTTGTAGAACAACCTATTGACATAGCAGTACGATCAGCACGCTATATTAAACTCTGTTTCCACAGAGGATCTAAAAACGATGGTAGAGGTGGCCACAGTACCCGTGGTCAAGATTACTTGGTACCTATTATTGCTCTAGTTTCCAACAGGCTGCTTTAATGTCCAGCTTGCACAGCTTCAAACAGCTAAGATGGGGCTGCATTCGGTGCTCCTTCCAATGGCACCATGCAGGGGCCTTTTCAAACCTTGAGAGCAGTGCACCCCACCATGCTTGTCCACAACTGAGTATCAAGAGGGCTTGCTCTTTCTTCATGAAGGAGGACCAATTTGCAGGACCTTGAACCAAGCATGTTTGATGAAGCGCAGTCTTTGGCATAGTAAGAATAATGTCTCACACCTGAAAGCACCCTCGTTTTAAAAATAAAGTATTTCCCAGCTTCTTTAAAAAAACAAGTCAGTAAATATTTAATTCTGCAGCTAAGTAACAAAATAGGCTTTCTCTGAAATGGTAATTCTTGTTGAAAACGGTGAGTACACACACACAACAAGCACAATCTGTTGCACGGGATCTCATTGAAACCTAAATTCTGCCCCAAGCTGGAGATTATGAGCTGTGCTTTACCCACCCACCCTACTGAGGCCGAATTACAGCACAATCCTATCCAAGTTCACTCTGCTACAAAAGTCCACCATGCACAGTGGAGATCAGAGACAGCAGGTTTGAGCATGATCAACCATCCCTTTGCAGCGATTTTTCTCCAACTTGGTGCCTTCCGGCCACTGCATGTAGTACTTCAACAAGAGGACGCCAAGTGATGGAAAGCACACCCTGCATACTTCCTAATACGTCTCTGGGCCCTTCTCAGTCAAGGACTTATCATTCTACTGTCCAGCTGTTACGGAGGTTCAACACATTTACATGACACATGGCAAAAAGGATAAAGATGGCCATAGTTGTGTCCGCCACCAAATTATTGTTGGCATTGCTCCATGATGAGCACACAGGCTCTACTAGTAGTTAGTCCCTCAACATTTCCAGGGTCCAGCGTTACCCAGATTTCTCAATGTGGGTTTAACACAAACGTCCCTCCTTCTCCCTCAGGCCAGTCTACACTGCAAATCTTTGGGTTTGCATTCCTTATCCCTGGGGAACCCGGGAAGTTCTGTAAGTGTTGGCAAATGTGTAGTACCTGCACCCAATTGCAATCCCCGGGATTTTAGGGAGCAGAGCCACAGGAGGTGGCTATGCATCAACTCCCCAGTCCATCTAGCTCAGCAGTGTCTACACTGGTTGGCAGCTCTTTGGGGTTCAGCCCAAAGTGTTTCAAAGCCCTACCTGTTGACGCCAGGGCCTAAGCTTGGAACCTTCTGCATTCAAAACAAGGTCTCTACACTTGAGCTACCTGAACTCCAGCTCCTGGCTGCTTTTCTCAGCTTTTCCTATTGGACATTTAAGTCACTCCTGCATGATATATAGAGAGATTTCGATAGACAAATGTTCTACTGATTGCATGTTAGAGACAGGTCCCTGTATGTATGCTTATTTCTTGTCTGTTGTTGTTTAATGTAAACAGAGTGGCTGAGTTTCTTTCTCCAAGCAGAGGATGGCCAAGTCCCGGAAAAATCTGTAAAGTCTGAACTGGTTCTAAACAAGGGGGCCTAAACACCTGCTGATTTCCATGGCCATTTAAGTCTCCTCTGAACTGCACACATTGTACTCTCCAAGCCATGGGTGAAGAACTCATGGCCTGCCCCATATTAAGTGGACTACAGCCACCATCATCCCAGACCACTGGCCATTTTGTATAGGGCTGGTGGGAGCTGGACGTTCCTTACGCCTGTTCTCATGATAAACCAGGCCCAACTGTCAAAGGTTACTGTGAGAGGAGGATTCTCTTCTGTCCCTTTTGAGCCAGTTACATCCAAATATTTTCTGTTGGATCGGTTGAGGGTTAACATTTGGGGCAGCAGAAGAAAGCTTGTTAGCAATGCCAAAATACAACAGATGCAAGTTGCAAAAAGACAGTCGCAAAACCCTTCCCAGAACCACTCCCACACCAACACAAAAGTGGAGAGCAGGAAACATGCTCCACAATCAACGTGTGGCATTTAGGACTATGAATGGGGGATGCCACAAATCTGGCCATGTGCAGACTGGGGTTGGAAGAAATAACGGACTATGAATGGGGGATGCCACAAATCTGGCCATGTGCAGACTGGGGTTGGAAGAAATAACGGACTTGGCCAACTTGAAGCAATGCACAAAGCTGCCTGGCAAGGTTAAACCGTAAGGTGGACAATCCCTGTTGGGTCGTTCTGGGCAGGACTGTTCTAGACGGCATGAGGCTATATGCACAATGTCACACTCTAAGAGAGATGGCTTTCTGAGTCATTTGAGTACCTCCAGAAGCCCCATCTAGCAATCCTAAGGAGCAAAGTCAAGGGTTTGATGCGGTTCCCCGTTGCCAACGTTTTTGCAGACGGCTCCTTGCTCGAGTTCCTACCTGGCGAAGGCTTCCATAGTGATATGAATGAAGATGGCCCTGTTCGTACATCATGCCTCTTCGCAGGGTTTTGGACTGGGAATCTTGTATGAACATTTGATTGCTGAACTGATTGTATGAATTTCATTTTGCAGTTCAGATTCTTCCAGAGGATCGGCAATACACAATGCTAATTTGACACTAGGCTTCCTTGTCTGTATTCCGTGAACTAGAGAGATTTAACAGAACTTACCCCTTACCTAAAAAAAAGGAAAGCGGGGAAATGGGCCCACTCTACTTTTCCTGGCTGGTCTTAACAGGTACAAATATGTTATAATTCATGAATTTCACACCTGATTCATTTTGTTCTGCCTATGGCTGAACCTAGAACTAATCAGACCAAGAAACCAAAATGCACAAACATTTTTTTAAAAAAATAAAATAAAATTATAAAAGCATCTGTGGTCCAATACAAAATATATTAGCTCTGCTTCCATTCACCCCAGGTCCTGTTTCTCATGCACAAAACAAATGGTATAATGAAATAAATCTTCTCTGACTTTGCTTTCCCCCCTCAGATAGAAAATTATACCTGGGCTTGGACAGATGGACTCTTATACGCTTCCTGAATTTGTTAAATACATGCTTCTTCTGCGCCCTTACATACACTGAGGAAGGGAGAGGAGAGAGAGGGGGGAGAAATGGGAAGTTTTGAAAAAATGAAGTCAATCACTCTTCAAATAAGAATTGTGCAACTATGGACAAAAATATTTAAAAATCTAACTCTTCAAACACACTCTCTCTTTTTTTAAAAAAAAAGTAACTTAAGTTATACATTTCAATAAATGCTTGGAGCTGGATTATTTGTCAAGCCTGATGCCTTTTCTAACCTTTTGCCTGAAAAGATGAAATGAAAAGATGAAATGAAAAACCAGGAGGGCAACAGGATGTATGAATTAGTGGTTTATGTCACTGACAAAATGGACTGAATAAGGAGAAAAAATGGAGACAAAATCACTTATGCAAACAGCAGCTATCTGATCACAAGGGGTGTCATCCATCGGGAGCGCCTTCCTTCCTTTGCGTATCTAAATTGAAATGCACGGGAGCTGTGTCACAGTGCTGCTGGCGTATATGGAATTGTTACCCTCCCCCCCCTCTAAGGAAAACATGAACTTGTGGCAAAAAACACAACACTTGCAGCCATTCCTAAAAGTGACAGTGTCTGCAAGCAGAGAGCCCAACCCAGAGGTCAATGCAATGAGATCCAAACACAGAACGGGGTTCTTTGAGGCTTGCTGCATTTTTTGGAAGCAGCCACCAACACAGCTAGTTAAGGCTGCCTCAAAAGCAGCGTGGTGGGGAAAGAAATGGGAATTCCAAAGCGGACATTATAGGGGCATTTGGCTGGTGAGAGCAGCAACCCCACTGGTGCCTGGCAAAAGATGATGGGTGTCATGAGCTCACTGCACTCAATGCGGTTGAGCCCCGATACGGAAACAAAACACAATGGCCTCATTTTATACATTGTGGGTTTTTTTTTCCTCCACCAGGAAGATGCTCTTCTCAGTGCCACTCATGACCTGTTTGGCTCAAAAAGGAAACTGCAGTGGACGTGCGAGCAATTTGCACAGGGGTTGCGTTTTGAAATGTGAACTCCTGCACAGGGGTGATATGGGATTCATAAAAGGGCTGCCACTAAGTCTGCAGTCCCTGCACAAAGCAGGGGAATAATTAACTGCTTAGAAGTGCTCTCGTATTAAGAGGATAATATTACTAAATAAATATATGGAGGGGGGGAATGTGTACAAAAAGCACCCCCTAAAAATCATGCATGCCTGGGGAACAAAGCTATTATTCATTCAACAACACGTTGCTGTGATTTTCCATGTTCAAAACTTCCAGGTAGTCTGACAAGGGTATGACAAATATTGAGCTCTCAAATTTGTGGAGATGATGCAGCTACCACATTAACAGTGCCAGCAATGTCCTATCTTGATTATCTTCTTAAGAGTACAGATCTCTGGAGAGCAAATCAAACCACGTCATTCATTTTAAAGTGATTCCAACATATTGTTGTTGATTGACTCGATCATGGAAAACCAAGAGTATCCATTTGAAGAATGCCAATAAGTTTCGGCTCCATTAAATGGCATTTTCAACATGGTTCGTTGCAAATGATAAGCTGGAACCTTCAAAATCAATATTCTTACAGTAGAACAAATCATAATTGCCTTCCAGCAACATTCAAATGAAATACAGACTATTCCACCCAGGCTGTTTGGCATGGAACCCAGAGGAAAATCTCCTTAAATCTTCTGCAACAATTTGGGGGGAAATAAGAGACACTCCAGGACAAAAATATTTTTCTTAAAAAAATAATAATTGGGGGTGGGAGGTGGATAGCAGATTTGCTAAACCAGTGGTATGCTACTGAATCTGTTTGTAAGCTAGCAAACTTATGGATTTCCACAAGACACCGAGAAAAGTCTCAACATATGATTGAGTCCATTGTGGACAACGTCAAGATGCTTCGGTCGTTGGTATAGAAGGGTTCCGTAGAGCTCCATGATCTAAAGTAACAATAAGAAAGAAGTTTTGCTGACTGGAAATGTGAATTTCTGTTTGGAAAAAGTGGGGAGGGGGATTTTTTAAAAGGATTAAAAAAGAAAAGCAAAAGGAAGTGAGCCAAGGGTCCATCCTTTCCCCATCTAATGCGAATAGTTTAAAAACAGGGATGGGGAACCCAAGGCCTTCTAGATGTTGCTGGACTCCAAATCCCATGAGCTCCAGCCAGGACAGCCAATGGCCAGGGATGAATCTGTGCGTTGTAACATTTTGCATGTGATCAACAGAACATTCCCAGACCCAGAAAAATGGGAAATAGCTTCATGTTTGAAGCACCCCTGTTACTAGCTCATAATTATGTAAACAAAGCCCCTTTACACATATGGGGCTTGTTTTCATGTAGTGGCCATGATTCGGGACCCTGTGGGGGAGGATTCTCAGGATTGTCTACAGGGGAATTGCTGCTTATCATGCACTAGAGGTGACTAACCTATGGCCCCTCAGAACAATATCCACCACCCCTGACAATTGGTCACACTTGATGGGGCCAATGAGAATTGCAAGTCAACATATGGAAGGGGCCATAGGTTAGTCAGCCGTGGCATGCAGTGAAGAGCAGGATCGTCTAGTCATTGTGGAATATTTTCCTCTCACTGGAATGAGCGCAAAAACTTTGTGTTCTGCGGTTAAAGATGCATATTAGTGGCATGAGATTGTGCCACATGTATTTCAGGAGAGAGATTGGGAAGTTAAAAACACACACATTTGGAACAAAAAACAAAAATAAATAATAATGGAAACATCCATCTCCATCCCAGCTATCTGAAATATCTTGAGGAAGTAGCTATGAACCTGTATCATTAATAAAACCACACGATCCAGTATTAACACTTGAGTGACTAATGGAATGACGAACAGTTTGATTGGTGGAAGACAGACGAGCAACATATTTTGGCAACTTAGAAAAGTCATGCACAAATTCTTGTTTTGAAAAATCAATGAAAGCTCAGAATAGAAATCATATTTTAATTTTAAAGCATTAAAAGAGGATTTCAAGTGCTGTACCCATTTCCCCTTCACTCCAAGCATTTAACACCATTAGATGAAACAAAAGCATTCCCATTCAGAATGTCACCAGGTACTGATTTCACATTCCAAATCCTCTTATTTGACAGAATATTCAGTGCTGGTAAACATGGGTGTCATACAATGTCTTCGAGCCAATAAACCAGGTAAATTGTTAGCATGGGTAAGTCAAGAGACTTGATGGATACTGGACCCGTTGGCCATGTGGAAAAATCGTAATATTGGAAGTGGATAACTGAAATGGCTCAAACAGATGTTCTACATGTACTACAAATAATATGGAAAACAGAGCCTGAAGATGTGTGTTTCATTTGACAACAGACAGTCCTGGGACAGATAACTAGAAAGTTCTCAGCTCACACCCACAGTGTTATCAGTCATAAGCAGATGGTGAGACTACTGTCACTAAGCTTACTTATTTCACCCTGGTCCAATGACTCAGAACAGACACTAGGGGTTCTCTGCTAAGAACAGGTTCCCCATTCATTCCCAGTGCAGCAGCTGATCTGAATACATGCTCTGCAGCCTTTCATGAAAGTGAATGAGGACTCCAGGTGCCCAAGAGTTTATTCTCGGTGCACACCTCACTGCTCTGATAGATTCGGGGAAGAAATACTGAAGACTGATACTGTCCTGTTTGTCTCTGATCACAGTGATTTGGGCAACATCTACTCCGTGTCTAGAGCACAACAGCTCTAAATCCATGATTTTAGGGAATGAACTTTTACTCTACAATTGCTGCAGTATAATCTTGGGCGAAGAGACGAGCTAAAATTCCAAACTGTCTGAGGAACAGTGCTGTGCAATTACAAAGTAAAACTGGGCCAGGAAAATCAATAAGTCTCTTTCAAGTGATGATCTAAAGGCAAACCATATTATTTCAGCAGAATTTAAAATCACAACAGAAAATGCTGCAGGGGGCGCTGGGATGGTGCCAAGTCATGTTCTCAGATTGCTTTTTAAGATGCATGGTAAGTTCGAGAGGGTACTATTCTGTCAAATAGGAGACTTTAATCACACCATGCTGGCCATACACTTATAGATGATGCAGAAACAAAAGCAAAAACCACCAGAATTGTTAGCTGAAGTTCAACATGAAGCAGATTATACCTACCTTTTGTGAGAACCATGCATAGCCAGAACCTTTGCGATATTGGCCTGGTTTGCAAATAACACTAAACCCAATGATGGCTTAGCAAGAATGAGACCCCCAGTCTTGCTCCTGCTGCTGCTACTCAGAGCTAAACCACAGCTGCACACTCTTGCCTTGCATGAGAATCTGTGCTCATGGTTTGTCTCACTTCCAGCAAACCATGAGCTGCAACCAATTTTTTTTTTCTTGAGTGGCGTGTTGGCATGCGAGCCAGATTTTCACGCAACTCTTAAGTCTATCCATGATTTAGCTCCGAGTAGTACGGTGGCCGCAGGGCCGGAGAGTGAGTGAAGTGGCTATGATTTTCCAGAACATGTTATCATTCGGAGGTGTTAGGAGAAACTCAGCTGCAACAGGTGATTTTCTACCCCACAAATCTCTCTGTGTGTTTTTGTCACGCTGTTTCCTTCCGGCTACCCTAGTTTTAGCAGAAAGATGAAGTTGCAGGCAAATTCTGCAATTCTAAAATTTGCTGTTCTAAAACGGTTACAAACATAACCGCGCTCATCAAGGATATTTATATGGGCTCTATTGGATATACTGCTTTTTTAAAATAATAAAAAACAGGTATCTACAACTGAAGGAACATTTAGCACTGATTTCTGAATGGCATGTATTGCAGATAGAAGTGGAAAAGTCCTGAAAATTTAAAAACTGTTATTTTGAGCAGTTTTGGCTCTGTCAAGTTTTGGTTCAATTATAAGTATATAAAACTCCTGTTCCATATTGTTAAAAAAAATTTTTTTTTGAAAAAAACCTTCCACTGCCAATGAACAAATAAAAGCCCCAAAATAAAACAACACCCTCCCCAAAGCGTTCCTTTTACATTTACAGAGGAAGTTATATTTCAGGGAAGAAAATGCAACCTTTGTAGAACTAGAATCAGACATTGCAATATATGACTAGTGAGCAGACAGACACTGAACAAACAAGAGATTGCACAAACAGTTTTCTAATTTGCGAACAAAAGAAAGAGCTAAATCAGGGGAATAAATCAGGACAGTGATCAGATTTTGAGGAAAAGGAAATACAAGGCAAGAGAGAAGGGGGGGGTCACATTGATATATGCACACAAGAAAAGGAAAAGCAAAAAAACGGAGCTTTTTTTTTTGGACTGCGGCACACACACAAAGCTTGGCATGAGCAGAAGCTACTCTCTTCTGCTCCCTGGCAAATGCACTCGGATCACTTGTTGGTATTGCAGAGAGCAGGGGAGCCCCAGCTCATGTGCAGCTCCGTGTGTAGGTCAAAGCCACTCTAGGCACACTGCAGCTGCTGGATCGGACAACGTTGCGGGGGAAATTCAGCAAGTTTTCGGAACAAAATACAAATACAAAGGCAGCTTCCTTTCTTGCACTCCATTGAAAGGGCTTCCAGGAGAAGCAGAAACACTGATCTTTTGAGATCCAAAAATAAAAAAGGGGGGTGGGTGGGCCCTACGAGAAGTGCCTCCTGCCTTTCATTAGACATCTACAGCTGCTGGCTCATCGTGCTCCAGTTTATAAGAGAACCGTCGGCAGCAAAGGCAATTGAGAGAAATTCCACACCTGTTGATTCGCGTTGGGCTGCAGCTCCCCATCATTCGCTCCAGCATTCTTCTAAGAGGCGCACATGCTGTTTCTCCATCTGAGAAGCAGCACATGGAGTCCAAGCAGTTGATACCTGCACTTGTCTCAGTAAACTGAGGGGGTGGGGGTGGGGGCAGGTAGGGAAGACAAAGGAGAGATCAGCATATCAGATTCCTAATCTTTTCCCCCTTTCTTTTCTATTACAGGTCATAAATCTCTTTAGAGAAAGGGGGGGGGGAGAAAGCTACACAAATCTTAGGATCATGAACGCAGTATGTACTGTATGAGCTAGCCTACACGCATCCTTCTTACAGATCCTGTAAACTTACGTTGGGCAATTCAGTATAATGCAGCAGAGATGGGGCACCATTTAAAACCTGGACACCTTGCCATGAATGAGAGCGCTTTCCTTTGCACTGGATCCAAAATGGGAAGCCAAAACAACAACAACATTAGCTAGGGACCCAGGATACCCACCCCTTTCCCTTGACCCACGGTGCCCCACTAGATATTTCTGTGTTCTCATTGGCCTAACCAGGACCATACATCTGCCCCCGTTGTTCCATTCCCCACTTTCCAGCACTGCCCACAAGGTCAAAAGCAGCTTTGACTCGGCAACCTACTGACAAAGTCTCATTGACCTGCTGGGTTTGAACTCAACAAGTGGGAATCACTGCTGTGGCTGCGTAAATGGAGAGAAATTTGAAAAAAGGAAACGACGAGGAAACCATTTCGAATTGGCATATGCCTGACATCCTGCCAACAGCTGCTGCTACCACCAGGCCTGATTTTTTATCGAGAAGCAAACCAAGGGACATCTGTTTTCTTACGTGGCGTCAAGGTGCTAAACCTGAGAAGGTAGGTGATTGGAGCTCCTTGGAGGAAGTGTGTGGTACAAATACCAATGAATAAAATTATTTCCATTTGAATTAGGGAGTTTGGGGAGACAGAGCTGGGCAAAGGATGAAAAAAACACCATGTTGAAAGTAGTAACATTAACAACCACCAATAGCACAAAGGGTAAACAAGCAGCGGGGCATTCAAGCTGAAATGAACAAAAAAAGTCTTATTAGTTAGTATGAAACTGGCTAGCAGAAAGAAAGGCACTGAGGATTCCCCCCCCCCAAAAAAAACCCCAAATGGTTAGTGAGGGGGAAAGCAACAATTACATACAATTCAACATCTCAGCTGAAACCCATGTCAGAAGCGTCACAACTTTTTGTACAACTTCAAAACCATTTTAGAAATCTCACAAACGCTGCAATTGTCAATTGCATTGAAACTTATTGCTGGTACTTACAGCCATTTTCTACTCATAAGACTCATAAGCCTTAAGTCTGCACACCCCTGCCCTAAACAGCCTCAGCCCAGTATACCTGAAAGAGTGTCTCCACCCCCATCGTTCAGCCCAGACACTGAGGTCCAGCTCCAAGGGCCTTCTGGCGGTTCCCTCCCTGTGAGAAGTGAGGTTACAGGGAACCAGGCAGGTGGCCCTCTCGGTAGTGGCGCCCGCCCTGTGGAATGCCCTCCCATCAGATGTCAAGGAAATAAACCACTACCTGACTTTCAGAAGACATCTGAAGGCAGCCCTGTTTAGGGAAGTTTTGAATGTTTGACATTTTATCATGTTTTTAATTTTCTTTTGGAAGCTGTCCAGAGTGGCTGGGGAAGCCCAGCCAGATGGGCGGGGTATAAATTATTATTATTATTATTAGACAGCTTAATGCCCTTCTCTCCTCTTTCTTCTATTCACTCCTACGTCACCACAGTCCTGCCGAAATATAATTTATATATTTTCTCCCAACTTCTACTTACCAAGACATATTTTATTGCATTTGAGAACAGTGCCCCTGGACACTTCAGGTCTCTCTCCACCTGTTCCTTGCACAGGAAACTAATGGGCACTCCTACAGACAGATCTCTTGGGTCCTACCCAGGAAGTCTTACCTCAGAAGGGGGAAAAAATATCTATGGACATCCTAGAGCAGACCAGACTACAGGCTACGAAAATAAAAGGAACTAGCTGAAATCTGCTACATTTCAGAGGAGGATAACCAACATGTGGCCTTCCCATCATTCCTGAGCACTGACCATATTACTTGGGGCTGATGGGACTTGGAATTCAAAAACATCCAGAAGGCCACAAGACTAGCCATTCCCCTACTTTAAATATAATTGGTGGTCGTAAAACGCTTTTTAAAAAAAACCTTCAGACCAATGCAGCACGTCCCCATCCCCCCCATTAGTTCCTAATGGAATTAAGAAACCAAATTAAATCAATGTGACAATATTAGTGATCGAGTTTGTTAGGAAAAACACAAAACCGGAGGCATGCCAAGGTGTCAAAAGTGCTTCATGGTGAAAAGTGCAGGGCACAGGGCACCACAGATGAATCAATTCATGATGAGCTAAATTATTAGGATATAGAACTCGGGTACTACCTAGGGCACACGGTCACTCTCGCTGCCTAAGAACATCTGTTAGCAGTTGCCTGCTGTCCTCCCCTCTGTGCCTGCCTCCAGTAAAATCACATGCTGAGGTGACTGAACCCCTTTCTTCTTCCATCTAAAAAAGGACACAAAAAGCAATAGACCTTATAAAGCACCCAGCCGTTCTACAGAAATAAAGACAGCCGTTACACTCAAGTAAACGAGGTGCTCAGGGCAACATTCTCAATGCTAGTTGTATGCAGTTCGCTTACCCACAAGCTGAAATGCCAGTGAACAGAAAACAAAAATTAAACAGAGAAGATGCAAATGTTTAATCAGCAATCTGTCATAAGTGATTTGGTTCTATGCTTGAGCAATGCAGCAATTGTGGTACTTTAATCCACTGGGGAACGTTACCTGCAAACCAGGGTGTCTTGAGTGCCATCCCCTGTGTTCTGTATAGCACCTTGCACAATGGTGAGTACCATGAAAAGGGCTACAGACGTGTGCTTTATTGGACCCGAGAGAGGCATACTGGCACTTGAGCATGGCTGGTCTTAGTTTCCACAGCTGGTGGCTGTATAAATTGTGATGAATTGTGGGGGAAGATGTGTCAAAGGCTAATGGCTTAAGCAGCACGCCCTGCTAGCTGAACTAGACCCAGGGACAGTGGCTAATTTAAGACAAAAAGATGTAGAAACTCAAGCCTGTGATTAGTGTCAAGGTATAGTGATTAGTGTCAAGACAACAACTTGGGAGACCAGGTTTTAATCCCCAGTCATCCATGAAGCTCACTGGGTGTCTTTGAGCCAGTCACTGCCTCTCAGCCCAATCTACCTCGCAGGGTTGTTGTAGGGATTGAGGAAGGGAAGAACAATGTTTCCCATCTTGAGCTCTTTGGAGGAAAATGTGGTATATAAATGCAATTAATAATTATTATAATACAATCAACCTTTTCCCCTTGCTCCTACAACTTGCTCTGAGAATAGAATGAAAAATTCCAGGAATTCTCTTGGTTTGCCAAGGTATCTCTGATGACCATAGAGGGAGTGGCTACTTTCTCTCCCTTTTTTCTCTGCAGCAGCTTGCAATGACTTATGGTCAAGTTGCCAGAACGCACTTGGATCCACCCCCTGCCTCAGTTGTGATTTCACAGAAAATGCTCTTCCTTGCAGGGTAAATACGGACCTGAGCGTTACTGAAGACAGTTGCTTTTCAGTAATGTAAGTGAGCTTCGTTGAAAAAAGATGAAATGGGCGGGGATGAATTTTTATATCTTGTAAATATAACACAAGAAATCCAATTCATGACGTACATAAACAAATTAGGGCTTTAAAACAAAATAAGGGGAACACTGGTCTGCTGTTTTGCATGTGCTTCTGCTAGAAAGGAGTTAATTCCTAGCTCCTGTAGCTGTAGCATCCCTTTTCAATGTACTTCATGTACAATATCTAATGGCACTATTCTATTGACTGTTGTAACTTTCACTAAAAGCATATTTAAACCACCTTACTATTGCTTTGGGTCAACATGCTCCTGGTTCCTGCCTGATTTACTTCACAACTTCAGAATGATCAATGGGGGATTCTTTCCTGGGGAAATAATGTCATTCACATGAGATATTGTCCAAGATCAGATTTATATTGGTAAAAGCAAAAAGCATGAGATCTAAAACAGGGTTTCCCAAACTTGTGTCTCCAGCTGTTTTTGGACTACAGTTCCCATCATCCCTGACCCCTGGGTCTTGCTAGCTAGGGATGATGGGAGTTAGTCCAAAAACAGCTGGAGACCTAGTTCGGGAAACACTGATCTAAACAAATCTAAAGGTAATTACTATGCTCATTGTTTTTCAGGAGAGTACTGATTTGCAATGCGCTTTGAATTGGTATTTATTTTTCATTTGACAAGATTCACATACTTGATCAATAAAACCTCCAAGGGCTTTTTAAAGTAGTATACTCCCAAGTCAGCTTTCCATGAAAACTAGCAAACCGTTTTTAACTGCAGTATTTGCAAGCTTCAAAATTAGAACTTCAGATTTCATAGTGCCTTTTGTGAAGGCACTCTGGCCAATGCCCCAGGTTCTGGAACACAACTTTCTCCTGGAAACAGGGAATTAGGCTGAATAGCTTTAAATTTGAGGGGGCTTGCAGCCTGATCCTCAGAAGTAAATGGCACCAAGTTCAATGGTATTTACTCTCATGTGTGCAGCCTTAGTCCTGTAAGCTCAGTGGAACTACAGGCTATTAGACATTTATCCATTAAAGTGATCCGTATCCTGCTTTACAAATTTGTTCGCAGGTTTTAAAGATAGAAAGCCATTGAGCTTAAGGCTTTATGCTTCTGTGGGCTTTGTAATACGGTGGCATGCTCATTCCTGCATCTCCAGTCAAGGAAGAACTGATATAACCTGAAACACTACACTGCTCCAATTGAGATTTTAGCATATCAACTCTTCCAGCAGCAAATAGTTAACAAAATAGCTAAACCATGTGTCCTAGGCTCAATACATTTACCGATGAAGCTACATTGCCATGTGGAATCCCTTTTGGCCTTCCTGGTAAATGGTAATTAACATTTTAGCTAGGAGGGGTCATTTATCAGTAAGCCTGAAGAACAGTTAAAGCAGGCTTCCTCAAACTCAGCCCTCCAGATATTTTTGGCCTACAACTCCCATGATCCCTAGCTAGCAGGACCAGTGGTCAGGGATGATGGGAATCGTAGTCTAAAAACATCTGGAGGGCCAATGTTGAGGAAGCCTGCATTAAAGTATTTGGCTTATGGCCTCCCTCTTTTATCTTTTGCAGATTTAGCAAAGCATGCTGGGAAACACCCACAATTATGAGGTGCTGAATTAATGTTTCTGGCAAGTCTTAACTCCATCCAAAAGTATAAGATCAACGTTATCCTTAATATTTCTGTTACTTGAAAGCTGCTATTCTGATGAAAGGTGCAGAAATGCGTAAGAGTTTATTGACAACAGAAGAAAAGCAGCATATAAACAGAGATACAGGGACCCATTTATTCATGTCTGCAAAACTAATGTCTGGAATGACTTACTCATGTCTGGAAAACAGCAGAATCCACCACTACCTCCAGACTAAGGTTTTCTTCATTTCTATTGCTAATACAGCATCAGAATTTGTTGTTGTTGAAGATCAAAAAAGAGATACTGGGTCATTTGATTGCTGAATGACGGCAGCAACCATGGAATTGGGTTTTTGATTTTGACATTTAGTAGCAGCCAGCGACTAACTAGGAAAGGGATTTTGGATCATAGTTGATAGCTCAATGTAAATGTCGCCCTTGCACGTGGTTGCTGAGAAGGGAGCAAATTCCACGGAAAGAACCCAAAAATAAAACAGGCAACAACATAATGTGTTTATACAAATTTATGGTCTGATGGCACTTGGAATATCATGTATGATTCCGGTTGCTGTACCCCATTATATTATTGCCAGGAAAGCTGAAGAAAAGGGAAACCAAAACCATGAAGTGGTTGGAACAAGTGCCCTATGACTAAAATGTTTTGGAGAAAAACGTGAGGAGAGACAAAAGAGAGGCATGTAAAATTATGCACGGCATGGAGACGGTGCAGGGAGGCTTCTCCCTCTTTCATAATGCCAGAATCTGAGGCCATCTATTGCGATGGCTGAGGATTCAGGACAGACAGAAGGAGGAAGCACTTCACGCACTAAATAGCCAGACCAGGGTTTCCCAAATGTGGGTCTCCACCTTTGTCGGACTACAACTCCCATCATCTCTAGCTAGCAGGACCAGTGGTCAGGGATGATGGGAGCTGTAGTCCAAAAACAGCTGGGGACCCAAGTCTGGGAAACCCTGGGTTTAGTTTATGGAATTTGCTGGCTAAAGCTGTACTACTACCAAATTCAAAAGGTTTAATAGGTCAACCATATTAATGGAGATTACGGCTGTCAGTGGTTACTAACCACAGTGACTACGAACCACCGTTGGAGGCAGTGTGGTTCTAAATACCTGCTTCTGGGGACCGCAAATGGGTAGAATGCTATGGCACGTAAATCCTGGCTTGTGGGCATCCCATAGGAAACAGGATGCTGGACTAGACACGCCTTTATCAGATGGAGTAGAGTTCTTCTTGTGAGATTTTAATGCCTTGGGAAACATCAATATTTACTATTAAATGACAGAAATCAAGCTGAAACTCAAATCATTCTGCAAAAGCACTTGGGTGGTTTGTGTTTTCACTGTTCTGTGTCAGTTTTCTGACCTTTCCCACTACACTTCCACACCACCACCGTGGCAGAAAGGCTGCTTATGACTTTTGAAAATAAAGGTAAATGGAATGAGCCACTTGTATGGTGTGGTACGGCTAGAAGAAGCACAAGTACTTCAGTGGCCAAGTTTCATTTTCCCCAATTTCCTGCCTTCGAGCAACAGGTGATTCTAAACCCATTTGGGGGTATCAACGCCCAAGGCAGAAAGCAGATATATATATATTTGAGGGCTGCCCACAAAAAAAAAAATGTGGAAGGAGTAATCAATCACTATAAGACAGGCATCCCCAAACTGCGGCCCTCCAGATGTTTTGGCCTACAACTCCCGTGATCCCTAGCTAAGAGGACCAGTGGTCAGGGATGATGGGAATTGTAGTCCAAAACATCTGGAGGGCCGAAGTTTGGGGATGCCTGCTATAAGATATGCTATCGGCTTAAAACTATGCGAACTGGGGGAAATGTGCTTTGGATAGGCTGAAAACCACAAAGCCTGTGTGATGCCCAAGAGATCATATGAGTACTTCCACATATCACAGTCAATGCTGACACATTATTAGTACTTATTCTGATGACATTCTACCCGCCAGGGACAAGAAGTCTCGACAATTCAAATTTTTGACAGGTCAGATTGGAAAGTGTTTGTTTACACACTGCCAAAGAAGCATCTGTATTGACTCCGCTGCAAAACCAATTCAGCTCAGTTCGGAGAAATGTATATTGACTTAATTCACGAAGATATGCACGAGCCTTGTGTGCACATGCTCTTTTTCGGCCCATCATGAAAGAATACTTCAGAGTTTGATTAACAGTAGCTCCCCATTATGTCCGAGCTGAAAAACTACAGTTACCACAGCTGGAACAAGGCCAGGACCTTTAAAACAACTTCCAACTGTGTTTCAAGATTCCCCGATTCAAATGCAACCTGGAACTATGGCAGATTGATCCAGGAAGTGAATCGCAGTGCATCCAAAAAGCCGGAAAGGGCCAATAGGAGGACAGAGCACATGGGCAGAAGGCTTTGTGCATATCTTGGCATGTTAAGCTCGGAAAGGTAGGCATGTCTGAATTCGTAATTCACAGTTGTAATTCAGGATGTCAGTTTTAAACCTTGGATGCGAAACACCACCTTATAACACGGATGAAGAGCAGAGCTGGAGGCCAACAGGCCTTTAAACTGGGCCTTTATTTTTGTGCAAATTTCTCCTTTATTTGCTCTCTTTAAGTCCCATCCCTGTAGATCACCTGCTGATCAAGTGCATTAGAAGCATGTTTTGGCTGGCAATGCATTCACTCAGTCCATAGCTGCCAAGTTATCCCTTTTTTAAAGGGATTTTCCCTTATGCTGAATAGGCTTCCTCGCGAGAAAAGGGAAAACTTGGCAGCTATGACTCAGTCTAATCAACACCGTCCCATCAACCCCTTGCTTACAATAAACACATCCATAGGGCATTCAGGTACAAAACACAATATAAAGCTGCACAATGTTTACACATATATACACAAACCACAAGGAAGTTGCCCATCACTTGTGCTTTTTTTTTTTTTAAATCGAATTAGCAAAAGTCAAAGTAGTCAAGAATGAACAGTTATGTTTGCTGCAGCTGCAACTGCCCGACATGCAGAAAGCAGTTAACATCATGGATAGTTAAGTTAAGCAGAAGCGCTGGGACCATGCTTGAAAGATTTTTGTTATTTTATACAGCAGAGCGGGGAGTAGACTTGGGATTCTGAACATTGATCGTCATGCTTGCAACCTCACCCTCACCCCCCCAAGAAGAACTATTTTTGTTTTCAAAATGCATGCTGCATTTGGGTCTGCAAACACAGAGCGAAGCTAAGGGCTGTGTGGGAGACAGGAAGGCACGAATGTGCGCTGCCGCTACTGCGCTCTCAGTCCACACCACTGACCATGCCTCTTGCCCCCTTTTCTCTCTCATTGCTGATTAGCTGGCCTTCAGCATGCATAAAAGTGGGTAAGGAGCTGCTCCTCCTACTCTACCTAATTTTGCTCAGCTGACTCGGAGCCCTGGACAATGGCTGCAGTGCGATGCATTCCTCGCTTAAAGCAACTCTGCTGGAGTACATCTACAGGTGGACAAAGAAGGGATGGAACACACAGGTCAGTAAGAAGCAGTCACCTTTATATATTATATATATATATAAAAAGACAGACACAGGACAGGATCTTTAGAGTCAAAGATCTTTTTTTTCCAAAATGCAGGGACTAATCTCATAGGCAGAGCAAATAAGCGCAGGGACACTGGTTTCCGAATGGTTAACACGCGTCACTTAGCCCAATATGGGCGGTAATGGTTTGATAAAGGAAAAGGAAAATCGTATGTTCGCAGCAAATTAAGAATGCACTGCGCTGAATTAACACACGGCTGTGTCAGCTATGGGCAACATACGCTCGACCTGCACAGTGTGGCTTCCCTGGCTGCATTTGTTTTTTTAACTTGTTGCAAACCAGTGTTCCTCCACATAGGGGATTTAATACAAGCAGGTCAACTTCTAACACCATCCATGTCATTTGGTCTTTGCCATCCCATTTTCAACTTCCCTTCTTGTGGGTGGTGGGTGGGTGTGGAAAATAGGGATAGGCGAACAAAGTTTTACATAAGCTCTGGTACAAAAGCCAAGAGAAGGAGGTTGCACAGCAACCATGGACTGGTTTGCACATCATGGTAAGCCAGAATATATTTTACTGTGACCACACAAATGCATGCACTCTCTCTCTCTCTCTCTCCTGGAGAGGAGCTTGAATCCACTTTGCTCCTCCTTGGGGGGTTTTCAGCAAGTGTGGGATGGCAGCTAAGCAAAGGTTTGACTCAGCGTGTTGTCCAAACCAGGGATCATGGTTAAGGCTCCTCTAACTGCTTGACCATAATTTGCAACCACAGGACAAACCTTGGCTACAGAACATGGTTAAGGAGGAGAGACTTTAAGCACAATCTTAGGTTCGGACAACGTGTCAAACTATGGCTTAGCTACGAGGTCAAGAGAGTCAGGGAGGGAGCCAGTGGGCTCATGCCAAGCCACAGTTTGGCTTAATGACACCTGCAAACTTGGCTGCTGTGAACTGAAGCTGTGGCTTTGAGCCAAAAATGAACATTTCACAGGCACACAAATATGACACAAAATGGAGGAACAGAAAAAAAGCACACCCTTGGATATATACCGAGAGCAGACTACCCATGAACTAATCTTCATTAATAGGAACTGGAGCACATAATTTTAATTTAAGGCTTTTTCAAATGCCATTGTTGGTGAGTGTTTCTATTAGCATGTTAACAATGCACACTGTAAGTGAGGAGACCTGTCTATACAGAGGATGAATTTGAAGCCATTTATGATTAATGGAGCTACTATTTATTTCATATTTTCATCAGTTATTGGCATCGCCCACGCACAACAAATCAACACTAAACACATTTAATGCTTTATTACTTAAGCATGAAAGCTGCAAACTAGTAAAATCGTGTAGTTCAAGCATTCTTGTTGTAGCACAAGACTAATTGTATAGTTAAATCACACAAGCAGCTGAACAGTAAACATTCACTTTGGCTGTTTTAATGTCACTTCTGAACAGCTAGATGTCCGCTTTCAACTTTCTTTGACTCCCTAGGCATAAACTGACATGAAATTCATACTTTTTTGAGAGAGACACACAATGTGGGTCTCATTGCATTCTCCTTTACAGCTAAATGTTCAGTGCTTGGTTCCAAATATATTTTTTCTCCTTTTCTGAGCTGAAAATAGCATCTTAAATGCCAGTTTTAGTCAGGTAAAAGAAATCTAGCTTAACAACTGATGAACTTAAACAGGAATTTCAGATAATGCATTAAGTGGTGTGAATATTAGCAGAGAATTCTCTAATCTGCTCCCAAATGCAGGACCAGTGGTCACTTGAGTTATCAACTGTGTCTGGTCTATACCAATTCAGGCAACAGGTGGGGGCTGAGGGGATGGTTATGTAAGCTATTTATATGGAAGATGGGTCAGACTAGCACATCAAATGGGAGGATTCTAGCCTAGCTGTTTTCTAGGTTTGGGGGTAAACCCTGGTCTAATGTGGTGCAGTCCAGATACAGGATTGTTGCCTCTGTGAGATGCCCACCGTTGTCCATTCTGACCACAATTGTTTGGATACTATTTGTAGGAAGGTCGTTTAGAAAATTCAACAATAAAGTTCAATAAAAACAATAAATAAAGATCAATTAAACTGAGATGCAACGAGTCACTTGCATGATGAGTTAAGGAGGGTCATAAAATATGGCAGGCGTTAAGACTGTTAGGAGAAACAGAAGCACTGCCCTAAAGTGACCATGTTTGATTTTAACCTCCTGAGAAAGTATTTTGTGTTAGAGGGTTGCCTGCAAAAAAGTAGTTAGGGATACAATCCAAATGCATGGAATGTATTTTGTATCACTTGCACTTAACTAAACTCACATTTATACATGTCTTAAGGCATGACTCAGTATGGTTGGGAAGGATGAGGCTGATTTCAATAGGCTGTATGCAACCAACAAGGAAATATGACTGAAGTTTACAGATGCAGACAAATGAGACATTCCATTATTGCACAAAATATAGATCATATTTTATTAACTGCACATCACAAATTGCTGGAGGACCGTTCAAGGTCTTGAAAGACCACTAATATGCAGATATTAGCTGCTGTGTTGGCAGTCTTGTTTAAGAAATACTGTACCTAGAACTGGCCTTTCCTAGCAACTGCCCCTTGCACAGCATCACAGGTGGCTAATGGACAGTCTACCAAGTTTAAGCTGAGTAAAATAAACATGCAAATGGAACTGAATTCCTAAAACATAAAACAATAAGTTCACACACCCTACGCTGGATCCAGGCTTCCTGTGAACTGAGTTCTGCTTATAGGGAATGCCTGCTGGAGAAAAGCAATTTTCGCCAATTCTTCTTTCCTCCTGTAGCCCTGTGTTCTATGAAAAGCGGCCCCAGAAACAACATGGCAGATGGTGCAGAGAGCTGCAGAGTGAACTGGGGTCTCCCTGCATTTCCTACACTGGGAGCCCCTACAGCAGTATTTCCCGAACGTGGTCTCCAGCTGTTTGGGGACTACAATTCCCATCATTACTGACTACTGGTCTTGCTAGCTAGGGGTGATAGGATATGTAGTTAGAGACCCAAGTTTGGGAAACACTGCTCTATGGGATCCAAGCCAATGATTCCCCCCCCCTGCTAGTTGCATATGGAGTCTGCTTCCAAGACAAATAAGAAATGAATTACAGATATTGGAAGTGCTGGAGGAGTCTTCCTGTGGCTTATAGACCTACAATTCAAAGCAATAAACAAGTCACTCTGATTGGACAGAATGTTATACTGTGCCATAACATGTTCCGGTCTTCAGGAAGGCATTGTTTACAATGGGCTGTATTGTGGAAGACAGAGTTGTTAAGTACAGATTCTGAATAGAGATTTTGTGGCATCCTGAATATAAGAAGAGGATTGTTCTGTTTATCAAATAATCACACACAAAAAAACCAGGGATGGGGAAATACCAGCAGGAGACCAACCTTCACAGGCATCACCCTAATACGAATCACCATGATGCTTCTCCATGCGTCATGTCTAGCAGGAGTAATTTGTAAGAGGCCTAGGCAGGGCTCAAGGGGACTGCCAAGCACAGAGTATTACAGCAGGAGATCTACTGCCTGCGCAAGGAGGAAGAAGCTACTGGGAGGGAGTTCTCTCATGAAACTCATTAAAAGACAGGACCTTCTACTGTTGGCAGTACACAGAGGAAGTGCTGCCCCTACATCATCTTCTCATACTTGGCTCCGCTTGACTGGGAAAGGGTAAGGAAGGATCTACTGTGCATTCAGCTAAAATCCGCTGAATGCAGAATAGTGCATCTGTATCGTTAACGGGCAATATTAGCACACACGTGTGTGTGTGTGTGTGTGTGTGTGTGTGTGTATAAAAAGGGCACATTTGTTGCCAAATGTCTCCGACCAAAAGGTTCCCTGATCTTGAACCGAGACTCAGAATGAATGCTTAGGATGCCCATTTATAAGACATGCTACCTTGTCAGCAATGGCTGATCTCCCACTATGACTTAAATGCCGGAATCCATGGAACATGAACCAGGAACTAGTGGCTACCAACAGCAGTGAAACACAGCCCCCAAACGACAGGAGCACTAGAGCGGGAGGCTGTTACAGAGTACTTTGGGCTGCCAAGGATCAAGAGGAAACCTGGTATAGTATCTGGTGATCTAACAAATGCAGAAGGTTGGGTTCACAAACCAAATTTTAGACATTTTCCTATCTCCCCAGAGCCACTGCAGATTATAGAGCCCAGGCTTCTCGGGGTCTGGCCTCATCCAAAACAGATCCATAATTACCTCAAGCTCTGTCATGGCGTTACTTGAGGAATTACATACACATGCCTTTTCTGGACAATGTCCTCGGGGCAAGGGGGAAATGCTGGGGGCAGATCCAGGCACAGGAAATATGATCCAAGGTGCTGTGCATGCAAGAGAAGATGAGAATTGTGGGGAAAGTAGTTCCCTTGATGCTGTAATCATGTGGATTATAAAACCAATATCAGTGAGGAGTTGCAGTGATCCATAAGACCTTAAGCAAGAATATTTATCACTGAAAATTTCCATCCCTGGCAATAATCCTACTTTCACTTCCATTCTAGTCAAGAGACTAACCAAAAAAAAAGCCATTTACAATCTTCCATGTACAGTAGGAGATTTCTATTTTACGCACGGTAGCATCACAGTAATTCATCTGAGAACTGCAGGAAAGGTTTCATATGCAGAGAAAAGTTCATTAGACTTGCAGGGGATCTCCCTGGTAAAGCCTCCTCTTTTAATGTTAGAAAAACCACGTGTAGGTGCAAGTTACCTGTGCTTTTTCTGTACTTGTGGGCTGCAGGTGTCTGTACAGTACTTTTTTCACAACATCGAAAAACAAACAAGTGACAACTATGATGATTATGGCAAACCAAGCAGAGCCACTGGAGAGCAACTGGACAAATACGAAGTACATGTCTTGGGTGTGCAAAAATGGCCTGGAATAGTAAGAACAAGTTACAGGAAAACAGATGAATGAACAAGAACAAATCAATTTTTACCACTGCCTAAAGTGGAAAAGCATGCAGAATCCCCCACCCCCACCCCAACTGCCCAGCAAGGAACCGGTAGCAGAAGACTCACATTTTATACTGTTTTCTAGGGGTAGCTTAAAATTTCTGGTACCAGTCATCACTCCTTTTTGTCTTTTGAGCAGATTTTGGGAATGTCTATCTAACACACCGTTGGTATGTATGCGTGTTCACTGACTCAAGTCCTGGGATGCTCCTTGGTTCAAGAGCAGGCATCCCCAAACTGTGGCCCTCCAGATGTTTTTGGCCTACAACTCCCATGATCCCTAGCTAACAGGACCAGTGGTCAGGGATGATGGGAATTGTAGTCCAAAACATCTGGAGGGCTGAAGTTTGGGGATGCCTGTTCTAGAGCATCTAGATGATTTACCCCTGAAATTACTACCCACCATTTTTGGATCCATGGGGCTGTGACTTGCTTGCTCAGGGGAGTACTTGAAAGAGCCAATAACAGCAATCCAAGTTTCTTGGGCACATGCATATGTATGGCGATCCTGCATTCTGCTCACTGACCTTTTAAAACTTGTCACTTAACTTATTCCCATCAATCCACTTCACTGCATTCATAGCAAATATTCCCCTCCCACCCCCTGCACATAGCACAGACTACAAGAAATCTGCTCTTCTGTTGGCATGCAAAACACACACACACACACACACACACACACACACACACACACACACACACACACACTTACCAGATAATTCCTCCATAGAACAAGGAGAATACAAAGTAAAACACAATGGAACCCCAGGTAACAAAATGGTTTATCCAGGTCCAGAAATGAGTCTCTAAAGCCATCTAAAAGCAAAAGAACAAAGTTGGCATAAAATCACCAAACAGAAAATACATTTACAGTGGTGCCTCGCTAGACGAATGCCCTGTAAGACGAATTTTTCACTTAAAGAGATTTTTCGAGCGGAGGTTGCCTCACTAGATGAATTCGTTTTGTGAAAAATTTGTCTAGCGAATTGCGGTTTCCCATAGGAATGCATTGAAATTCAATTAATACGTTCCTATGGGCAATGTTTTTTTAAAAAAATTCAGTGCATTCCTATGGGATTCACTAGACGAATTTTTCGCAAAACGAATTGAGTCACAGAACGAATTAAATTCGTCTTGCGAGGCACCACTGTAATTAGTATAAAAGTGGTCCCCACTCTTTAATGGGGGTTCACCATGAGGCTGCACAGTTGCTGGAAAAAAGCAACACTCCGCTTCTTTCCCTGGTTGACACCTTTTGGCCTAGGCTGGTGGCAGAACAGGTTCCCTTTAAAGAAGTCTTCCAGTACTTTCTCTTAGGGTTCACTGGGAACTACACAATTTTTCCAACTGGTGTACAGTGGTACCTCTACTTACGAATTTAATGCGTTCCGAACGCACATTCATAACTCGAAAAAAAAGTAAGTCGAATCACATAGGAATGCATTGGGAGAAAAAATTCGTAAGTCGAAGCAACCCTATCTAAAAATTCGTAATTAGAAAAAACCCTATCTAAACCGCATCCAAGATGGCGGATGGAGCTCCATTTGTAAGTAGAAACATTTGTAAGTAGAGGTACCTCTGTATTCTTTTAAAGTTTGCCTGAGAACTCCAAAGCTAAGGAGATTCCTTTGAAATAACCCAAATCCAAATATGTATTTGACATAGGATGCCTACTTTCTCGGCCTCACTGAAAGGTGAAATTTTCAATGTGAAAATGATAAATGATGAAAAGTTAGATGACTAATTCAGTTCACATCTAAATCTGGTTGTTCTTGAACATTCAAGAAAGAGCTAGAAAAGGCGTGTGAAAGCCTCGCTTTCTAAACCGTTAGGGAAATCGAAGACAATTAAATGTGCATAGCAAAGTCACAACTGTGTTACTATACCTTCATTGTCACTGTTATAACCATAACCGTGAAGACCAGAGTACCAAATGTCCAGTTTCCAAACATCTGTGAAAGGAGAAAGAACAAGATGCAGCGTGTTACTTACAAGATGCAGGTGAAAGTTACTTTAACTCTCCCCCCACCCCAGTGAAAGCAGCTACATGTGATGCAGCTACAGTGGTGAAACTAATTCTACTGAAAGCACAGAAATGCAAGAGGCTAACTATTTAGTAAAGTAAGAGGGGGAAGTGCAAAGCAAAACAGGGAAGAGGAGTATGAGTTACAACATTCAGATCCCCACCAGACAGACAGCCAATTATACGTAAACACCCAGCTACTGAAAAATTCTACAGCAGTGGGAAAGCAAGTAGCCTTTAATTTCTGGGGTTGGGATATTTTCCTTTCAATGCAGCATCACATTTAGATTTTGCAAACCAGAGCCTGCAAAACTCAAAAATAATGGTGGGCACTTATTTCAAGGATCAACTGTACAACAATTTAGAGCAAGGCTGTGCAGACTTTTCGGAAAAAAACAGTGTGAACTAAGAGAATTCAGGCACATGTCCATCAGTTGCGGTATTTGTATTCCTGCTACAATAAATGTAATCAATCCAAGTATGTAACCGTTCACATCCTCCCATCTTAAATCTGCACCAGATTTTGGGATATACTCCCTGGACTCTGATATTGAAATCTTGACCACATATTTTTAACTGCTACCCTTAATGACCATGAAGTCTTAAAATATTGCTGTGTAGATTAGATGAAGGTGTGAGAAGATGCATTTCATTTCACAGGTCATTCCGATGGTTACCAGAATGGAGACAATGAAAGACTCTAGCCAGAAATGTTCAAGGAAAGAAAGAATATTCTACTAAATTGTATTCAATGGAAACCTATAGAGAAGGAAGGGATCTTCACTTCACCCCTTAGCCACACACTGGAGGAAACCAAGTACATGGAAGTTGCATCTTCAGCCCCAACACAATAGCTGCTTTAAAGAAAGGAACACATGGCAACTCTGACGCCTATTTATTGAGATGCTCAATATTAAGACACCATAGTCTCCTAAAGAGGGAATTTATCCCGCACCCCATTTCTTGGTTTGCCCTTCCAATTTCTCCCTAAAAACTGTACAGCAAACCCTCTTGAGCAGGCATCCCCAAACTGCGGCCCTCCAGATGTTTTGGGACTACAACTCCCATGATCCCTAGCTAACAGGACCAGTGGTCGGGGAAGATGGGAATTGTAGTCCAAAACATCTGGAGGGCCGAAGTTTGGGGGTGCCTGCTCTTGAGAGCTACCAAAAACTGAAAACCAGGAGCACTGCTGGGCTCACTTAAAGTGCGGCCTGTGTCCTGCCCCCACCCCAAAACCACTTAATGGACGACTTGACTTGCCCACAAAGACCCCCCCCAGCAAGCAAGCAGGAGGCACTTCTGACCAACAGCTTGTGGCTATGGTGATACTAGTCCACGGAGGAGCACTAGATGATGGTCAACATCTGAAATCAGCCACAATTTTTTTTGGGGGGGGGGGATGAAGAGAAGCCGCACACACTTGGGCAGCAGTTATGCTCATGTGCTCTGTGCCCACATTGTAAGAAATACACAGTCTGTTTACACACAGTCCTTTAATACTGTGTTTAGTACAAGGGTTTCTTAATCTATTCCAGGATTATAATATAGAAGTACTGCTAGAGTAAAATTTCACTTAACACAAAGTGTCTACCCATCACACGGTGTTGCTGTCACCTGAAGTGAGACACAGACAATCTCTTGCCACCATTTATTTTTGAATGTATTCAGGGAGGATACATGCTGCATTCTTCACCACAGATACAAAGACACTGTATCTGCTGATTTTTGTATTGCTCTTCCTACAACACAGACTCTTACCATTTGCCTGTTAGATTTCAATATCTGACGACAGCACAGCGTGAAAAAGGGGGGGGGGGAGAGAAAACTAAAAGATCAAATTGAAGTACAGTATTGCAGAGTAAGGCTATGAATTAGAAAGAGGGGGGGGGAGAGATAGATAGGAGAGAGAGGCAGAGATATTCACAGAAAAACATTCTCTCTTAACTTCAACCGTGCCAAAATTCTTGGTTAAAGCCACTGTGTTCCATTCTATCGTAGATTTAAGGTTGGTTAAAAGGATCTCATGGAGAGGGGCAAGAAACTCTGCCTGCAGTGCAACTATGATCCATAACAAATCAGCATTTAGCCACAGCTGATGCATGGCCAAGCTCCTCCTTATCACTTGGCAGGGTGAAGCCAAGCTGTACCCTGGAGTGATTTTCATTGTGGTAGACGTGGACCATCAAAACCCTCAGTCCCACTTTCAATGTGGACAAGCTAGGAATGGCCTAGGAAGCAATCGAAAAAGGAGCGCCTAGAGGCTCGAACTGACTACTGAATTAGTTCAGCTATGGTACCAAGGTTGCTGGCAACTGCCAGCAATAGGTGATTTTGCTGCAATGACATGGATATCACAGAACCAAGTTGCTGAATTCTGTTCTGGGACACCAACACTAATTGCCACTCCCCGATCCTATGCATGCACGGACAAGGAGGAAAGCAGGCACAATCCTCCATCACTGCTAAATGGAAGGAATGTTGTGACTAAGTTATAAACCCAGAAGTCCTTGTTCTGATGGCACTTCCCCCATAAACTTGCCAGGTAGCCTTAATGCAATTCCCAACCTCTCAACCCGCCTACATCCAATCTGCAATACAGGAAAGAGTAATGCAATCAGCCTGTAAGGATTAGAGAGAATATAGGTAAAGGTAAAGGAACCCCTGACCGTTAGATCCAGTCGTTACCGACTCTGGGGTTGCGGTGCTCATCTCGCTCTATTGGCCGAGGGAGCCGGCGTACAGCTTCCAGGTCATGTGGCCAGCATGACTAAGCCGCTTCTGGCAAACCAGAGCAGCACACGGAAACACCGTTTACCTTCCCGCCGGAGTGGTACCTATTTATCTACTTGCACTTTGACGTGCTTTTGAACTGCTAGGTTGGCAGGAGCAGGGACCGAGCAACGGGAACTCACCCGCGTCCCTTAGAGAGAATATATGTCAGTCCAATTAACACAGTTAAGTACTCTATGAAAGCATTTTGAGTTATTCGCCACCATATCAAGGCACTGAGTGCATTGACATGGTGCTCCTCAAGTTGGGAAGCCAACAGCATTTTTAACATTTCCAAACAACTGGAAATGGAGTAACCACCACATGATAAACACAAAGACCATTATGCTCTGCTATAAACTGGGTAGCCCAAGAACAAGATCTCTGTGTTATCCACATGGAGGTACCCTCACATTATTCTTGTTTAGAAGACCACCATATGCTTTTGCACACTTGTAACAATGGTTGATTTAGCCCTGGCTAATTGAGAAGTCAAAGCCTACTTCCTCTCTACAGAAAATCATCTTTAAATAGCTCAAGACACCTACGATATAAATATCCCTGTTTAGGGAGGCTTTTAATGTTTAATAGATCACTGTGTTTTATTTTTCTGTTGGAAGCCGCCCAGAGTGGCTGGGGAAACCCAGCCAGATGGGCGGGGTATAAATAATAAAGTATTATTATTATATGCCTGACAGTGGTTTTGGAGTCGACGGAACACTAACTTCCCAGAAATGTTACAGGTCATACCAAACATGTTGGTTGCGATTTCTCCTTCATAAGTGTGCACTCTACCTTACCTGGCCATTTCCCAGCAATGAAGTGTCTTCTCCCATCAGAATATATGAGCCAAAGAAGAAAACAAAAGCATGAACGAATCCCAGGAAGGTCCAGTAAAGGAAAGGCTTAAAGCCCAAGTGGGCATTTTTACTGATGTCTCTGTAAAGGGAAAAGGATACAAGGCCTTTACTGCTACTTTCCAATTAACAGAAAGCCCATTTTAATTCTGTGTGCACTTGAGATACAATCACCATTGCATCATAGAGCACCTGCTCTGGTAAAACCATAAAAACGTTCTCTAGCCACCTGAGATGCAATAGGATAAACATCTGATAGCGCGGCTGCAAAATCAAATGATGTACTGACCTTGTGGCCTACAGGAACATTCCCCAATGAGCCAGTTTCCCCCCATTTGTCAAAATACAATTGGCTTGATTGGTGAATTTATGGCAGCCAGGACTTAAACAGATAAATTGACCTTTTAACAGATCAAGTAGTATATTTCAAGCTTTGAAACCAGAGGGCTTCACAGGTTTTTAGCTTTTGCAGCTCTGTGGTGATGTGGTACAGCCCAGTCTCTCAAATTAATCTCTTGGAATTCTCTAGCAAAATTCTTAAATTAACAAAAACCCTAGGATTCAAATGTTATGGGTAGCATCTCCTTAGTTTTCAGAGCGGAATGGAAACATCTGTGACTGACCTCCCTCAACAAATGAAGGCAGCCAGCTATCCATCCTGACATTTGATTTTGAAGTTTTACTCCATACCATCATACCAGATTTGAATAATGAAAAGTACCATGGCAGGTTCAATAGTTTTCCAAGCAAAGAAAACTATTTTGCGTGTTCCGAGTGTCGTTCTGTCAGGTAGATGAGAAGATGTTCTCTCATACTATCAGAGAAGGGAGAGGAGAGGACAGCTTTCTGGTGTTCCCTGCACCGACACAAACTTTCCTGAATGTTATTAAAAACTGACCTTGTGAGCATGTGGTTGCCTTATAGCGGGGGTGGGGAACCTGTGGCTCGTCCAGATGTTGCTGAACTACAACTCCCATCATCTCTCATGTTTGGGATCATGCTCTGGCACAGGGCCGGTGCTAGGGTTTTTGGTGCAGTAGGCGAGATCACCTTCTGCCCCACCCCCCCGGCCTAGATGGCGGTTTTGCAAGAGGTGGGTGGTGGGGGGACCAGGCAGCGGCGAGAAAAGGCTTTCTCGCACTCGCCCCTCTCCCGCCTCCTCTGCAGCTGACAGCAAGGACAGGACCCAGGGTTTGGAGAGGAGCAGCGCAGCGCTTCTCCGAACCCCGGGTGACAAGCTGCAGGCTGCGGAGCTGGAGGCGCACAGCTGAGCCTGCCGCATCCACTGCAGAGCCCCCCGTGCTGTGCCTCTGCCCGGCCACGTGCGCCCTTGCGGGGCTTTCTCTGGCAAGAGGGCAAGGCTGCGCTTGGAGGACCCCCGGCCCGTCATCACCACCGTGGTGACTGGGGAGGGAGGGGCCACCGCCGCCCCCTCGGCTCGCCTCCTCTCGCCGTAAGCCCAGGGGAGGGCGAAGGCGCCGGTGCCTGGGCCGTGGGGTGCGCCTCTTCCTGGGCGTGCCTTGTGCAAAGGGAGCGTTGTGCCACACGCGGGGTTCGCCCCATCGGGGAGCGGGCTCAAGGCGCTCGGCCGGTTGGGCGCACCGTCGCTGCTGCGCTGGGCGCGCTCAGGTTTCCCCACCTGCTCCGTCGTGCGGTGCGGCCCTGCACCCCCTGCAGGGCATTGCAGGGAAGCGCCTCTGCAGCAAGCAGCAGGAGGAGGGAAAGCGGCGAGCGGAGGGCAGGCTGGCAGCGCCCCCCCCCTGACAGCGCTCTAGGCAGTTGCGTAGCTCACCTCTATGGACGCTCCGGCCCTGCTCAGGCGGATGGGAGTTGCAGTTCAGCTACATCTGGAGGGCCAGGGATTCCCTAGCTTTAGAGTTGCAGTCTGACCCTTGGACCCATTTAGCCTAGTATTGCCTCCCCTTCTTTGCAACAGAGTCTCAACCCAGTCCTGCCATCATAAACGGGAGATGGCTAGACTGAGCAAGGAATCTTCTATGTGCAAACTATATATTTGCTTTGACGACTGACCATGGCCCATCCACTTATTCAGTGTTCACAAGAAGAATATCTGCCAGTTACATGGAAACAAGCAGGCTGGGGTCATCTAGTGCTGGCGCTTTTAACAGCTTCTGGTTGCCACTGTTTTTCTACCACTTGAGGTGGGGGGGAAGGGAAGTTCCCCATTACTCATGTTTTAAGCACAGCCCTCCCCCCAAGAGAGCATGCTTACCGATACAGCGTTGGCTTGCTGTGCAATACATGGGGATGCACGTGCTGTTCAAAAAGACTGTACATGAGGACTGGCAGTGAGGTGAAACAAATGTTGTACAAAGTCAGGTACACACTGTCATACAGAGTCTGAAAAGCAGGAAAGGTGGGGAATTAGTGGTTCTGAAATGCAATAACAGGAGACGGGACTTAAGAGTCAAAAGTGCTCAGTTGCGAGCAATTCAAACGCCAGGTTTTATTCCCATAAAACCAACAGGCATCCAATTCTATAACGTCAAAGGTACACCACAAAACCAATATGCCCCCATTCCCTCACTGCAGCTTGCTTACAGTGATGCTTCAAACCACAAGAACTAGTGAATGCTATGAGTTCATCATGCTCGAAATGTGTTTTTAGCTTCCTAGCACAAGTCTACCTCTTTTGAAGTTTCTCGTAGACCTTAACGCCTCAGAGAAAGGTTGGCACCCAACCAACTGGTACAAAGGTGGGTATCACTTCACTTTGTGTAACTCTCATTCTGTAGGGCAAAGTATTTAAATGATCCTTGAGTCTATTTTCACATTGAAAATAAAAATCTTCCCCAAAGACACAGAAGTGTTCTTGTTTATTTCTATGACTTTACAAATTATAACTTTAAAGGTAGAAAGACAAAAAAGGGAGGGGGTAGAGAAGAGAAGTGATACCAAGATGGTAAAGGTAAAGGTAAAGGGGCCCCTGACCATCAGGTCCAGTCGTGTCCGACTCTGGGGTTGCGGCGCTCATCTCGCTCTATAGGCCGAGGGAGCCAGCGTTTGTCCGCAGACAGCTTCCGGGTCATGTGGCCAGCATGACAAAGCTGCTTCTGGCGAACCAGAGCAGCACACGGAAATGCCGTTTACCTTCCCGCTGTAGCGGTACCTATTTATCTACTTGCACTTTGATGTGCTTTCGAACTGCTAGGTGGGCAGGAGCAGGGACCGAGCAACGGGAGCTCACCCTATTGCAGGGATTCCAATCGCCGACCTTCTGATCAGCAAGCCCTAGGCTCAGTGGTTTAACCCACAGTGCCACCTGGGTCCCTTAAAGGTAAAGGACCCCTGACAGTTAAGTCCAGTCACGAATGACTCTGGGGTTGCGGTGCTCATCTCGGTTTACTGGCTGAGGGAGCTGACGTTTGTCCGCAGACAGTTTTCCCAGGTCATATCGGCCAGCACGACCAAGACGCTTCTGGCGAAACCAGAGCAGCACACGGAAACGCCATTTACCTTCCCGCCAGAGCGGTACCTATTTATCTACTTGCACATTGACGTGCTTTCGAACTGCTAGGTTGGCAGGAGCTGGGACCGAGCAACAGGAGCTCACCCTGTCGCAGACCAAGATGTTACTTAAGGGTTATTTGGCTGTAGGAACAGCCATTCTGTTTTAGCTATCGTATAATATAAAATATTCTATTTTTCTTTCTCTCACTTCTCTATATCCACCCATAAATGCATTGGGGGTGGGGTAAGGAACTGGAAGAAACATTCAAAAGAATACTTACTTGTTGTGAAAACAAGCAAAAGAATTGATATAAAAACTGTGGTGTAATAAAGCACACATTCTGGAAAACAAGAAGTGAAGCAGAACCAGTTAAGCGACATGAAGCAAGTACGGCATATCATGGATATGGAAACGGGTCTGTCTAGGTTTATACAGACCACTGGCCGTAATATTTAATTAGCAATCCTAGGGGGAACAGAGCAAATACCAATCTTACACAGATTTTTAATCCTGGACACTATCAAATTCAGGATCAGGGTAATAAGATATAGCTAGCTAGGACACATTGGCTGGACTAAAAAGGAAAGTGCTAATGTGGGTATTATTCATGATACACTAAAATGTTCTCTTGTGTCTCAGATACCATTGTTTCCATTACCAAATAAAGAATCTCAGGTCCTAAGTCTACACTAGCCTGAAGAGGGAGCCGACTGAAGTTAAATCCTTCGAAGACAGAGGTCCTCTGGCTAGGTCGGGGCGACATGGGGTTGGGGGGCCAACTCCCATCTTTTGCAGGGGCTCAATTGGTACCAGCGCCTTCTGTCAAGAGTTTGGGTGTAACCTTTGACGCCTCCCTTTCCATGGAGGCGCAGGTTGCATCCACAGCAAAGGTGGCATTTTTCCATCTCCGCCGCATCAAGCAGTTGGTCCCTTACCTCTCTCGCCCCCATCTGGCCACAGTGATCCATGCGACGATCACCTCCAGGCTTGACTAATGTAACTCGCTCTACGCAGGGTTGCCCTTAAAGCTGACCCAGAAACTCCAGCGGGTGCAGAATGCCGCGGCGAGGCTCCTTACAGGGTCCCGGCCGCGGGATCACATTCATCCAGTGCTTTACCAGCTGCACTGGCTCCCGGTGGAGTACAGGATCAGGTTTAAGGTGCTGGTTTTGACCTTTAAAGCCCTATGCGACTTGGGACCCTCGTACCTACGGGACCGCCTCTCCTGGTATGCCCCGCGGAGGACCTTAAGGTCCACAAATAATAATATTCTGGAGATCCCGAGTCATAAGATGGCTAGATTGGCCTCTACTAGAGCCAGGGCCTTTTCAGTACTGGCCCCAACCTGGTGGAATGCTCTTTCCCAGGAGACCAGGGCCCTGCGGGATTTGTCATCTTTCCGCAGGGCCTGCAAGACAGAGCTGTTCCGCCTGGCCTTTGGGTTAGACTCAGCCTGACCCCTGTGTTTTTCTCCCTCATGGCTTGGATTTATGGCCTACTTGAAATGAGGCTGCACTTTAAATTTTAATACTGTATTTTAATCTGTATTTTAATTAATTGTTTTTTATGTTTTATTGTGGTTCTGTTGGTGTCAGCCACTTATGGCCTACTTGAAATGAGGCTGCACTTTAAATTTTAATACTGTATTTTAATCTGTATTTTAATTAATTGTTTTTATGTTTTATTGTGGTTCTGTTGGTGTCAGCCGCCCTGAGCCCGGTTTTTGACTGGGGAGGGCGGGGTATAAATAAAAATTTATTTATTTTTTATTATTATTAACAGCTCTGACAATTATGGTTTACAAATAGAGAGCATGCGGACCCTGCCCCCCCCCCCCGGGGGATCCTTCTTTCCTTGTCTATTGACAATGGTTTTTCCGTTATGTGTTCATCACATGGAAGCTAGGTAAAGTATGCTCACATCTTGTGCACAATGAACTTGCACCATTTCAACCTTGTGTGGTTGAAAGTTGGCCGGCTCAAATCCTAAAAATTAATTGCACACAAGGCAGAGAGCTTAAAAGCTCCTTTTGAGCTGGGTTTTCCTGGCGTGGAAAGAGCTGTTAAGCTCTCATACTTACTTCCTGGGCTCCGGGATGCTCTTGTGAGATTTCACAGGAACTTGGATGGCCCTGTGAGATCTGGCTAGAGCATCCCGGAGCTTGGAAAACAAGCTGGAGAGCTTAAAAGCCCTCTGCCTTGCTTGGAAGGTAAGGTTCACCATATGGGGGCGGTCCAAGTACATACGCATTTTTGCGCATTTGTGCCACCCCTGGAATGTAATCCCCAACCCATGACACAATACTACTGTACTGAAATTACCTGGCTTGCAAACCATGCCGTTTAAATGACAACCATTTTCAGCTTGAATCCCAAGTTAAGGGAAGGGAAGTTACCATACTCTTCTCTCATCTGCAAACCCCAAAAGGCTTATCTGGAAGACCAGAGGGCCTTCTTGAACAATGCAGGATGGAGCAGAAGAAGAAGAAGAAGAAGCAGGAAAATTTCCTTCTCTAACATAAGAAAGTTCCAGACTGAGTCAGGTAAAGGTATCTCAGCTCTGCCAATAAATGTTAAGAATTCAAAGCACCACGCTGAAGACAACTGCATATTAGAGCTTTGCGTGATGTATGTGGCAATGCAGAGTCCTTAAAAGACCAGCAGTGGATAACTTCTGAAGTTATGTGTTTGGTTAACAGAGGTCCTGTCCAGGTGTTTCTGAATGTTCTTCCACCTGGTGCAGTTAACCTTAAGGAAGTATCATCCTTATATCATTCCCTAGAAAAATGTTTCTAGCAACGGGAAGATGCAGTCATGATCTGCAGGAACTTACCTTGTAAAAAAAATACTGTACAAGGGTTGCTATTCTAATATAATAAAGGTGGCCGTGGACCAAAAGTAATTTGGAAAGAAATTTAAATCTTGCAATTGCATAGTCACTGTTCCTTACAGCTTGTCTTCCTTCTTTACCCATAATACCTGTAATATGAGGAGAACAAAAGAAAAATTAAGGTGACTATCACCTGCCCCCGAGGCATGCAAAAATCAAAGGCAGTAGCCTAAAACACAATAAAACTAACACAAACACCTGGAAAAAATGACTAGAAGAGAGCTGACTCCTGCACGTGTAAGGCTGTGTTGTTCGTTGTTGTTGTTGTTATCTAGTCTGGGGCTTTTAATAACAACAACAAGCCCATTAATGCTCAGTTCCTTGAAGCAAGAATGAACTCAATTTATGTAGCACAGGTTTCTAAAAAAATCACTTGCCCATTGGTTTGGATTAGAAATAAAAAGGCCACATGTAATTAGCATCACTGTGTGAAAGCAAGTAGGTCAATAAAACTGAGGGCTTCTAATTTTTGCAAGAAAATACTGGCATTGTATTTTCTCTGTGCAAAAGATCTTCTAGAACAGATTCTGCCCAACTTTATCAGCGTCTTACTGATGCTGTAGTGCTACAGAAAAGGGCTGGTGCTCAGCAGCTCCTGCTGGTATTTTGAATTGTTGCGAGTGTGTATCAAATTGTGCTAATTTATCAATGGTATTTTTTTGTTGCTTTATTTGTATGCTGCTGCATTTTTTATATTATTATAGTGATTGTGATGTTTGCTAATTGTCAATGCCATTGCCATTATTGTGAGCTGCTTTGAGCGCAATACAAATGTTAAATCAATGGAGTGGAAAGCAAGCCAAGCGTCTACAAAGGACACACAAACTGAAGTCCCACGTATGCTCCCTCACTTTCTTTACATAGGTATTTCCCCAATTTTCTTTTTGGCGCCAGGAGCCTGAAGGTCAATGGAAGGGCTGCTTCTGCAGACTGGCATTTTCACCGTCTGCTAGCCTTTTCTATTACTTCCCTCTGGATGAGAGAACCTGGACTGGACCATATATTCCCAGGGGTCAGAATACACTGCCTCCCCCCCCCCGCCCCCAGTATATCCTCCAAATCAGCCTTCCTCAACTGGGTGTCCTCTGGATGTTTTGCGCTACAACTCCCATCAGCCCAAGCCAGGCACCAGGCTGAGGAAGGCTGCTCTAAACTATATTATACATTTGCTTTAAAAATTGTAAGCCTCTTTAGAAGAGAAGCTTGGCTAAAAAGGGAGCTATAAATACATTTTTATATGTCATCCATGTGCAGACAGCGCCTCTTGTTTATCCCCCAGGTCTTTCGAGCACAGAGGAGATACGTATCATAACTCCACTTACTGAATGCAAGGAGACTCTGAAAACTCCAAAACAAAAAAACCTAGATAGAACTGCACAACGAGAAGGCTCTTACCTATCCCAACATGCGCTTCCTGTATCATGCTCACATCATTAGCTCCATCTCCTATAGCTAACGTGATAGGCTTCTCTGGAGAGGTTTTCAACAGCCGCACAACCTGTACAAAAAAACATGGGTTTTAAAAAATGGAACCCCAAGTAGCCTTTTGGGGTTTTTTTTTTGAGCTGCTCAAATAACAAAATGCCATTAGCAAAGTCAGTAGGCAGGACAGTAATTAAGAATCCACCAAAAGTTGCATACATTCTTTAAAAATATACATTTTAAGCTCCTTGGGGTAAGGACCTACCACCTCTGTTCTCCGGTCACAGATTTAGGGAGTAATGTATTATTGGAAGTCTAATTTTTGATGCCTAGAGTAAGAATATGGCCTGTCATGTTTTTGTATGTTTCACACTTGATCTATAACCATTCAAGTGTGGGAGACTGCACCAGTATAGAGTACTTGAATGGGAGATAGGAAGGGAGTGGCTAGGCTGCTGTTTGGCTCTCATCCAGTCCATTAGCAAGGCATTAAATAAAGGCATTGAATAAATAACAGAGGATGCTACAAGTGTTGAGGGCGCCTCCACAGCAGATTGCGGCTGCCAGATGACCCTGCAACAGTCCCACCTTTTAAAACCTGAGCAAATTACCTTTGCTTTCTGCAGAGGCGCCATGCGACAGCACAGGACGGCAGAGCAATTTCTGCAGACTTCCATGAAGAGCTTCTCGTGCTGCCTGAGTGCAAGGGAGAGGCTGGTCCCGTCCACCACCAGCCCATGCTGGATTACATGGTCCTCCTCTATTCTAACAAGGGAAGGAGGAAATGTTACTGCTTGCAATCCACCCCACCGCCCCTGTTTTGTGAAGACCAAATCCTCAAAAGAACCTGAAGGACAAGATTCCCTCTCCCTTCCCAAAGCAACAGGCTTGTTAGCATCAGGTGAAAAGTCATGCAGCAAAAATGGGAGATGCAGAGCGACTGGTTTATTTATGTATGTATCGAGAGAGTTCTGCATTAAGAGCTGTTAACATTATCCACCCAGACACAGCACAGCATTTTACCTTCTGGCTAGCTGCCTCAGCTGCTCTGCACATGTACTGTCTGATTTGTGTTGCACAAGTTCCAGGATGTTCATGGTTCTGTGGAAGTGTCCGCAAGATAAACTGACACTGACAGCGGTTTCATGCTTGTCGCCAGTGAGCACCCACACTTTAATACCTGCCAGTCGGAGGGCTTCTATGGTTTCTTGGACTTTGTCTTGGAGTCTGAAATTTAAACAAGTCATTCTCGTCAACATTGTACAACTGAATTGTTTATGATTATGATGTGTCTCACTGTGCTTGATTTAGTCTGGTTTCGCTAAACAAGGCCTGTTCTCAAATCACCAGAAGAGTTATTCTAGAAATGCTCTGGCTTCTGAGATTATCCTATCCGCAGTCTGCACACTCTCAAGCACACCTTTTCCAACCACAAATGTTTAAAAACCCTCCACAAATTCTCATTACGCTGAATTCCAGTTTCAATACCAAGTTCAGTGGTTTGTTTCAGGCTCCTGTAGAGCTTAAAATTTGTATTATATATGTATATTATGTATGTAATACCTGCACTAGCTTCAAGAGGCACCCATTATCTTAGGCTTCTACACCAAGCCTTTACACACCTCATTTAAACATTTGTATTTAGTAGCATACTTCACCAAATTCACTGAAGTGGTCAGAGGACTATCCCAAGGAGGACTATTGCCAGGCATTTTTCTAGTGTCAGGCTGGCTGGCACAAGGTACAGTTGTATCTCCGGTTGAGGACGGGATCCGTTCCGGAGCTCTGGTCAGATCCCGAGGTTTCCGCAACCGAAGGGACCGCGGCGAAACCCGGAAAAATACTTCCGGGTTTGCTGCATACATATCCCAAAGGATACATAACCGGAGGTGAATGTAAGTAGAGGTACCAGAGCCACACAATTACAATTTCCCAGCCACTGAACACCTAAGGTTTTGATGCCGAGAGCATTGATTGCAGCCTGATACATAGAAACTGCATGCTGCCTATTCACTTCCCATGATGATATGGAGTTCAGAGCAAAGCTACTGCACTTGCAACTACAGGTACAATGGCCCTAACTGTACATGGAAAGCTATGTGCATCACAGGCTCTGGCTACATGCACATAGCTTACCATGGCACAATATGTGATTGAGGGGTGGGATATATGCTCAGAACTCCCCCACAGGAAGGGAACCAATCCCCAATTTGCATGGAACGGATTAATTTGCAAGCTGCCCTGCAGTGGGCAAAAGTCCCACATCTGAATAATTAGCTCAGGTAGTACATACTTGTCTTCTACTCCTGTAGCTCCAAGTAGTTCCAGGTCATTTTCTATAAAGTTATACACCTCTGACAACCGCTCTTCCCGCTGTTGTAAAGCGGTTTTTGCCTCGAAAAGGCGTTTTTCGACTTCCTGATACTCCTTAGCGGTGAATTTTCTGTAAGCTACACACAGAGTTCTTAATCCTTTCTGTGAAAAGCAAAAAGGGTTACTTCAGCATTAGACAGGCCCAGCTGACATCCATCAGATTTTTAAATGATTTTACAAACTGGGTGGTGACCCATTCTGTACTTTACTCTCTTTCATGTACTTTGCTTTGGTTTTGTTCGTCACTGTGATGTTAAATGAGATCTTGTACACGGCATATACAGTGGTACCTCGACATCCGAATGACTCGAATTCCGAAGGTTTCGACTTCCAAAGTCGACAAACCCGGAAGTCTTTTCGCCGCGCGTGCAATCCGCGCATGCAAAGCACAAAATCGCGCTTTGCGCATGCGCAAAAACGGGCGCTTCGGCAACCGAAGACTTCGACTTACAAAGAGCACCACGGAACGGATCGTCTTCGCAAGTCGAGGTACCACTGTATTTTATATGTGTTTGTGGTACAGAAATAAATAAATCATTGACATCCAGAAGCCTGTTGTTGCTGCCCCCTATCTTGCAATAAACAAAATGAAGAGAAAGGGTAGGAAGAGTACCTGAAGGAAAAAAGCAATGCAAAAACCAATTCCACAATACAACTGGTTGACCATAATCTGCGGGTGCTCTGGACAAGGCTGCTTTCATTCTATTATTATTCAGATTAAAAAATGGGGTAGCCCCCATGTCACTGCTGTGGCCTCTCGCAAGGGAGTGGCACTTTTTCAAAGCGTTCACATCATGGGAATGACAGTGGCCACAGAAGCCTATCAGCAGGGAGTAGCTGACACAAATTCAACTTTTACACAACCCTGCCTGGGTGTCTGAGCTCATAAGCCCCTGAAGGAGACAGCAAAGGGCGGGGGAATCCCCCATGTACGAATCAGCTCTTGGTCCCACATTGAACAGTCATCAACCTTCTGTATCCATAAGTCATTTGTGTCAACCATAGCACTAACTGGTTCTCAAGTTTAGCAGAAGTTTTACGTAGATCTACTAGCAAATTTTAAAGAAAAGCAAAAAAAAACCCCAAACAAAACTAAAACCACATGTACATACCAAAGCAAATTCATCCACATGAATTCTGGTTTTTTCTATCTCTCCCCTTGTACTGCGAGGAAGAATAACGGATTCTGCACCTTTGGTGAATAAAAGCTTCTCACCTTCAAAGGAACAGATTTAACTCAAGTGAAAATCATGCTTACAGTTCATAGTAACCTGTTGAGCATCCAGAAGGAAACTGATGCAGGAATTTTTGGTTAGGAAGCAATAAATATGCATGATGTTTCTTACCTGATGGGCTTTCTACAATTACGCTCATTCTTCTGCGATTTGCATCGAACTCCAAAATATGTAGTAATTTGTACCTTCAAAAGGGAAATATCATGTTCACAGTATGTATTAAAAAAACTGAAGGCAAAAATATTAATATTACTTGTTAAACCTAACAAAGAGTCTTGTAGCACCTTAAAGACTTAACAAATCTATTACGGCACAAGCTTTTATGGACCGTACCATAATAAGTTTGTTAGTTACTTAAGGTACGCAAGACTCTTGCTGTTTGCTGCCCAAAACTAAGGCAGCTACTCCTCTAGAAATTATTGAATCTAAAGAACCACAAGAGCGACAGAAAACTACACGCCCGCTGCTGCACTGCTGAGGCTGGAGAAAAGCAGCAGCATTCTCCCAGCTCAGAGACTGGGTGGATGCAGGAACAGGGAGCAGCTTTTAACCCTCAAACATGAATGAGGTACTGAGACTCAAGGGGCACCTAAGACTCAAGGGGCAGGTGGAGAGAAAGCGAATATGTGTACAGAAACAAGCATGTTTCTAGCTATCATCCTTCTACCAAAGCTCTTCCATTTATCCAGTCTACGTTCCTTGTGTTTTCAGAATTCCTTTCCTTCGGAGAAACACAATTTAGGACCACACACTTCTCCTCATTGTATATTAGAATATACACTTTGAAAAAACAGAATACTCGCTACCTATTTATCCGAATGTGTTTTGAAACCCTGGAATGTTTTAAAGCTGTAACCTGTCAAGCAACAGTTAAAAACAACAAGCTTCTAGTTTGTGGCTTATGAAGAGCCATTGCCAAGCAGACAAGAATGTATCTGAGATCGACATACTGCTATCATATTTTCAAGCAAACATATTATATAATTGGCATTCCCCCCCTCATGCAGTTGCAATGTATCATGGATAATGACTAAATAAGCTAACCATGGTGTAGATATTGCAATCAAATCTGCCTTCGGCCTGCCTCCATTTGTCATTTATGAATAATATTACATAACTGGACAAATTGATCAATAGGCATAGTAAGTCCAACTTACGGCCCATCTAACTAAGCCTTGTCTAACCTCCACCCTAATATATAAGAATCTATAACTGGAAATGCCAGAGACTGAACTTAGGAGCCCAATGAGTTTTAGTTAAACTTAATAAATGGAAAGCGTAATGCAAAAGAGGTTTAAAGACTGTCTCAAGGCAAATCTTTAAAAATGTAGTATAAACACTGACAACTGGGAAACATGGCCTGCAAGCACTCCAATTGGAGAACAGCCTTTACCGAAGGTGTCATGGGCTTTGAAGACGCTCAAACTCAAGACAAAAGGGAGAAATGTGCTAAGAGGAAGGCACGCTTGGCAAACGCTCACCATAATCAACTCCCGCCCAGAAACCAATGTCCCAACTGTGGAAGGACGTGTGGATCCAGAATTGGCCTCCACAGTCACTTACGGACTCATGGTTAAAACAGTGTTCATGGAAGACAATCTTACTCGGCTACGAGCGATCGCCAAAGAGAGTTCTCCTCTGAGATTAAAGGCAAGCCAATTAAACTGCTTTTTGCTAAGAGGGCATAATGCAGATTGGTTTGATGTATCAAAACTGATTTAAGACACCTTACAGAATCTTAGCAGTCTGAGAAACATTATTACTGCTTAATTACTAACCTTTCTGGCTTTCCACAGCTTTTAAGCTCCATACTTTCTGCACTTGCTCCAGTAAACACAACACCAACCCTTAAAAATTTGGAAGAAAGAAGTCAGTTTTGAAAAAGTGTCCCCATGAAAACAATTTGCTTGGATAATACCAAAAAGCATTACATTGCCCAGCTCCAGCAGAAGAATTATCTTAGAAATAAAACAATATTTTAAAGAAGAATTAAAGTCATTGTACAAGCAATCGTGATTCCAGACATAGAGCTAATCGGTAATACTTCTTAATTTCCCCTTCTGTGTCAGTGTCCACTAATCGAGCTCAGTGATCATTGAGCTGCTTGGGGTTGGTATTCTTTTTCTAATCCCCCCCCCCACATTTTTTTCCTGCAAATCTTTTGGTTCCTCTAAATATCATGGTACTTCTATTTCATTACCTGTATTGGAAAATTATCGTTTTATTATTTATTACTTTTATATTATTTCAATACAGTCCTTTGTCCCATCAATGAAATGGTCCGTATAATAATTTAAAAATCTAACAATACCCCCCCTCTGTATATATTTGCGATCATACAAAAACAGTATCAGTGGCTGATATTCCAGCTGACCATGTCTCAAAAGCACCTTTTCATTAAAGGAAAGTGGCGAATGAGGAAGGGATATAGCTTGAAGAGGAAAGGAACGGGCTGAAGTCACTGCTACTCTCCTGCCAGAGATCTGGCCTTGTGCAAAGTTCCTCTAGATCAGTGGTCCTCAACCCCCGGGCCATGGACCAGTACCGGTCCGTGGATCAATTGGTACCGGGCCGCCCCAGGAACATTTAAATACAATTAAATTAAAATTATTAAAGCAAAACAATCTAAATAAAATATAAACAATCAACGTCCCCCCTCAGCGGGCCGCGGTAAAATGATCAAACGTTGACTGGTCTGCGGCGATAAAAAGGTTGGGGAGCACTGCTCTAGATGACAACCTTGATCACTGCTGCTGCACTACTTCATTGGCTCCCAGTATGTTTCCGAGCACACTTCAAAGTGTTGGTGCTGACCTTTAAAGCCCTAAATGGCCTTGGCCCAGTATACCTGCAGGAGTGTCTCCACCCCCATCCTTCTATCCGGACAGAGGTCCAGCGCCGAGGGCCTTCTGGTGGTTCCCTCGCTATGAGAAGCCAAGTTACAGGGTACCAGGCAGAAGGCCTTTTCGGCAGTGGCACCCGCCCTGTGGAACGCCCTCTCACCAGATGTCAAAGAGGAAAACAACTACCAGACTTTTAGAAGACATCTGAAGGCAGCCCTGTTTAGGGAAGCTTTCAATGTTTAATAGATTACTGTATTTTAGTGTTCTGTTGGAGGCCGCCCAGAGTGGCTGGGGAAACCCAGCCAAATGCGCGGGGTATAAATTTATATTATTATTATTATTATTATTATTATTATTATTATTATTATGCACAGCTGCTCCAGGGGCCCCATGAGATGTTAAAGAAAGTCATGCTCTCTACCATGACCAACTGGCACTCCAATAGCTACACTTGCTTTATGAGCTAAATCAAGGAAAGGCAAAAAGCTTGTTTCAACACTCTCCTTGCTCTTCCGCTGCACTTCCGGACTCAACGGGACAAACGATGCAAGTTTCAGCTTCTCCAGCATTACCATTTTTGCCTGCTAAATAATGCACAGAACCTTGGCTTCTAATCCTCACCTGCGGGCAGCTTCGACTAAAGCCTTTTCATCTGGGGAGGAGGCATAGTATTCCAGCTGAGAGGTTATGCCATTGCTACGCCAAGGACTGTCACAAATGCCGTCAGTTTGGTCATTATTAATCTGCACTGTGTGACAGAGACAAACAGCTTTCAGGAAGATTTCTTCCTCTTCCGTCTGTTTTTAAAATATGAAGACAAAACATGGTATTAATTACAGGTTAACACAAAATTGACAAGCAATTCTTTTTATTCTTCTCTAAAAGAAAGGAGTTACTAGAACCTGCAGAACTTTCAGACCAAAAGGGAAGGGAGGCAATTTCTCAGCAAACAACATAATCCCTTTCTTCTCCTGAACTCTAAGACTGTGGTACCTGCCTACTGCCAAACCTTGGGAAAATACAACCTGGCATCATAAAATATCCTAAGTGCTCCAGGGTTATAGTGGTTCTGCATCTTACAGCAAACATGGTGCTACCAATCCTTTGCAGCGGCGGCAGTGTGAGCCCCGGCAATACACAAGGCAACATTTCACAAAATCCAGAAGTCTCTCTCACACAAAAATGAGTCAAGAGGATGCACAGCATATGCTCTTGCCAAAGGTTGCACTCCTATGCAGCACTCACTTGGAGTAAAGCCCCACTGCAAGAAATCAGATTTGCTTCCAAGCAAGAACATGGATAGGCTCAAGATGCATGACTGCAATCCAATGAACGTTTACTTAGAAAATGTCCTATAGAACACTGTTAAATGCAAGCCTGCACATCACCTGGCTGTTCTCTCCATATAAAAAATTCACTGTCCCTCAAAAAAAGCACCTAAACCCCTGCCCAACAATCGTTCAATTCTCCTATTGAACACTTCAGTAAGTCCCTTTTGCAACACAATCTTGAGGAGTGTTAAGCTACTTAACCACAATATTACATGAGACATTAATCAATTGAAACCGGGAGAAAATCTTACCAGTCTGGGCTGTATTCCATCTGGAACATCCTCAATCAGCCCTTCTGGAACCAGTTTGCCATTGATCTCTTGGTACTTTATACCATTAATGGAACATTCCCGAAACTGCATCACATTTTCAGTTAATGTACCAGTTTTATCTGTAAACACATACTCCACCTATGGTAAATTGAGAAGGGAGATAAGGAAAACAGGTTTAAGAGCAGTGACACCAAATTTGTCTGTTCCCCCACCTGCACACAAAATGTTGATGTGGTCTGCAGGACACAGGGCTGAACCGAGAGCAGTACTCAAATCCCATTACATAGCACAAGGCTGGGGGAAAGCCACTCTCTCACCTATCAGTGTAGAAAAGTCCTTTTATTTGTCTATCATGAATCGCTCAACACTGTTGACCTAACACACAAACATGCATCAAGATAACACAATTTTCTGGTTTCTGCAACCTGCATTATGGAAAGTTAGCGTAAGTTTTGAATGTACAAAACTGTTTTAAAGAGAGTCGTGCCATTGGTCCACTGTCCATCTTCCAGTTGGAAGAACTCTCCAATGCCTCCTTTCCTTTTCATTTGAAGTACTGGAATTTTGAAACTGGGGTCTTCAGGAGGCAACTATGTGCTATACAATTTGTTCTCCGTCAGTAAGTAATAAAAATAATTGAGGCACTATCGCATCACATTGAAGCCCCACCCACAGCAACTAAAAAGCCCACTGAATTGTCTCAGGTCTCAGAGATTTCTTCACATTTTCTAAGGGGTAGAGAACAGCTTTAAAATTAAAGTCCTTAAGATAATGAATGTCAGTTCAAAATTCTGCACCTTTCCCATGCTTGTGTGAATTGTGCATCACTCTGCTTATAGGTAATGCAAGGTGAGTACACAAAATCACTGATCAATAAAACTTTAGAATTAATTCAGCAGATACTGGAATTATAAACTGTTCTGAACCTGGGTGGGTGGGGGAAATCATATTGAAACATCCATTTTATACCTGTCCCAGCTCTTCATTGAGGTCTGAAGTGTTCACTTGGGCTTTCTCATTTGTTTCTTCATGATAGAGGTCAAGATCCCAACCAATAAAAAAAGATCCTAGAAATTTCTGCATCTCAACAGTCACGTACAGTGAAATGGGAATAATGAAGTTGTAAAGGACCAGGAAAGCAAGGAAATCTGAAATAAATCTCAGAATCTGAATGAGAAAGAGAAATAGTATTCACCAAACTGAAAGTGAAATGTATTTTTTTAGAATAAATAATCATCATTGCAAAATGTCCACTGTCCTTTAGTCACATTTAATTATAAACTGGACACTGAAACACCTCCTTCTAAAACAGGCACCCCCAAACTGCGGCCCTCCAGATGTTTTGGCCTACAACTCCCATGATCCCTAGCTAACAGGACCAGTGGTCGGGGAAGATGGGAATTGTAGTCTCAAAGAATCTGGAGGGCCGAAGTTTGGGGGTGCCTCTTCTAAAAGCTAACCTTTCTGTTTGGGTTGATATGAAAGCTTTGAACTGGGATGACTATCCATGGTCACTCCCCCCCCCCCCCCCGCGCTCCAAATCTTTTATCCACAAAACAACCCTATGAGGTCAGTTAGCCTGAGAGAAAGCGATAGAACCAAGATGACCCAATATGCTTTGTTGTGGTTCAGTCAGGAACAGAACTCAATTCCCTGCAATGTAAGCCTAACCACTGTGCCACATCATAAAATATACCTCTGCTATAAAATACTGGACCCTTTGCAAACTGCCACCTAGGATGCAGTGCACTATTTTTCTAGGAAATCCTTTTGCAGTACTAACTTCATAGGCTAATATACGTCTGTAGACTTGGCTAGTGCATGCACAAACCAATGCCAGAATGGCTTATAGCAACAGGATGTTTCTCACACTTGGGAAACTTTCATTCTGGCACTGCTCCCTAGAAGCGAAGAGAAGCAATCTCTGAGCAAGTAACCATCTAACCAGCATGACTACATCCCTCTAGTACTACTAGGCAAGGCAGCACGGGGAGGGGGGAATCACCTAGAATGTGCACATAATTTTACACAGTACCTTGCTACTGTTTCTTTCTTGATCAGTTTGCTGGTTATACCAAGGCTCATGCCACTTTTCTTCAGACTGCCAGGCATATTTCAATATTGTACTCAAGATTGCTTCAAAGAGGAGGATTATTAGATAGATAATCAAAAAGGAATTCATAGACCTAAGGAAACAAAATTGGTGGGTGCCAATTTAATGCACAAATATCCACAGGATGGCAATAACCCTGTGAAAAAAGCTTCATTAGCGAGCATGGAAGACTGGGCACAATTTAAACACAACCATACATTGGTCCAAAAACACATCCCCATGCATGTTTGTGGATGGAGATAAAAGCAACTCCAGTTGAAAAATAAGAGGGTGATTTGGTCTTTGCATGAATATGACCTTCTAGTTTGTAGCCAGAGATCAAAATTGCCCACAGCAGAGGAAGATTATCTTGCTCAGGACAGAAGAAAGAATGAACCGTTCAGCTTATGTTCCCCTCCTGTTTCTAACCATCTCTGGTTGCGCAAGAACACTGTCCTTCCCTATGCTGAACAGGGTATGCAAAGTCAGGAGGAGAAATCCTGTTCCCAACCTAGGTAGGAAAGGGACTGGAAAGACAATATGGCTATGGGGGAGTTTGGAAGGACAGGCTCATTAAGCAGAAAGTGCAACAAAGCAAATCCTTGGAGAGTGAAGGGCAAGTAGACACGGTTGATCAGTCTTAGAATACTCTGGACTATGTCAAATATTGTTGTTGTTGTTTAGTCGTGTCCGACTCTTCGTGACCCCAAGGACCAGAGCACACCAGGCACTCCTGTCTTCATGTCAATTATAGAAGGCCCAATTCTCTTGTCATTTTCCAGCATGACACCTCAGTTCTCTTCAAAAACTTAAGAGGTTACAATAGGATTATTCTTCCATTCCCCTGAAAATTAGCACTTAAAACTTCCAGTTTTGCATCTTATAATACCCGATGAGAACTTTTAAAGCATTACAATTTTCGTTAGTGAAAATCTGCAGGACACATACTTTTCTACTGCTGATCGTTTCTGTGATTTACTCTTGTAATTTAATGCCATCTTCGTCTCCATTCCTGTATACACTGCAACACCTACAACAAACAAAATCGATGTTTAGACTTGGTATCTGCAGCATGGGCTGATTATTAAAAAAGCAGAGTGCTATTTTTATCGTTGTGACTGCCAGTGCAAAGCCATACAAGAAATATTAGATTTGTAGCAATACCGGTACTCTGTTATGAGAAACTGTGGGCTTGTTCAGATACAAAGCTAAATCCCAGCTTAGCGTCATGAGAACTAGCTGCAGTGAGCCCCGGGGTTGTACACTCCCTGTTACCATCACTGCCTCCCCAACACCGGTACAGCTGTAAGGAGGAGTTTGAGAGTTGTTGCTTCTGTTTTAATTTAACTGCAGCCCGTTTTGCAATTCCAAACTATGGACAAACTGTCACTCACTATGGTTAGGGAAAAACCAACTGCTAACCATTGTTTATGAAGCTGTTTTATTTCAACTAATTGTTGGATTAACCATTGCTTATGCTGAACAGTGATGCAAAAATGGAAGAAGCAGCCTCTGCTCTTCTCATGGTCATGCCAGAAGGGGAAAATAGGCCTGCCTTGTACAAAGTTATGTCCAAACACAGCCAATTTAAGTCCTATTGTGAAGTCCTTTTTTTGAAGTCTGTGTTAATGTCCATTATACAAGGGGTATGTGAAACCCTTTAACCATAAAGTTTTCAGTTGTGGAATTTCCTCCCCGAAGAGCTGTGTCTAGCATTTTCATTAAGCAGTTTGCGTTGTACACTGAAGATGGACTTCTTTACTCAGGCTTATAACCACAAAGAGATTTTTTAGGACCCAGCCTACTCTTGTGACAGCCATTTGTTTTCAACTGTTTTTAATATTGTATTTTAAATTGCTGCAACCCACCCCAAAGCCTTATGCAGTTGCACTTGAAATCTGCTTTGAAAGTACAGTGGTACCTCGGTTTATGAACACAATTGGTTCCGGAAGTATGTTCATAAACTGAAGCGAACTTTCCCATTGAAAGTAATGGAAAGTGGAGTACTCAACCTGAAGCGTACTTAACCCGAAGCATGGGTGTAATTGGTTCCGGAAGTCTGTTCATAAACTGAAGCATTCATAAACTGAAGCGAACTTTCCCATTGAAAGTAATGGAAAGTGAATTAATCCGTTCCAGATGGGTCCGCAGCGTTCATAAACCGAAAATTCGTAAACCAAGGTGTTCATAAACCGAGGTTCCACTGTAATAGCCACCTAAGTCAAATGCTCCACAAAACTGCATCAGCTTTTTCACTCTTTGAAACGTGCTTGGGGGGAAACAGCTGGCCAAGCATATAACCACCAGGGTATTAATTAAGGCATTCCAAATGGAGATATGCTGGTTTTGCAACATCTTCATTGACTTTCAGTTGGTTTCAGAGTCCAATTCCAAGTGCTGCTTATGCTCTTTAAAAGCCCTATATTGTTTGTGTCTAGGATACATCAAACTATCTTTCCCCAAGGGGCTCTGCTCTGTGTTCACCCACCGAGTCAAAGTATGGTTGGCAGAACAGTGGTACCTGGGACAAGGCCATCTTAGCAATGGCAGGAAGTCTGTGGAACTCCTTTCCCGAGGGACCAACTCCAACCTTTCTGTTAGTTTTTAGAAGCCAGACAGACATTTTATTCTAAAAGAAGGCTTTGGGGGGCTGGTAACTGCATTTCTGGTTGATGGGTCTGCTCGGTTTCTGCAGCACATTTAGTCTGTGACTATTTTAGCAGACTGCAGAAACTGTTCATTAATAATTATGGATGAGGGCCCTTACACCACCCTGATTACTCAGGCTATGCTGGCGAATGGCAACGCCAGTGGCCTAGTCAAAGGGAGAGTGGGAAGATGATTCAAGGTACACCAAGGTGTCCCCCTCTGACTGACGCTCAAGAGATAACTACATTCTGGGGAACCTGGCTCAAGAATCTTTGAGCAATTCGTGAAATACTTATGTGGTTACAAACCAAAAATTTCTTTGGTGTTTTTCAATCTTGCTCCACGAAGTAAGAGACTTTCGGGTCCAAGAGGTCTGAAAAAGAAAGAGGTCAATTTTTATGTTGACTGAACACAATATATCAATAGCCATTTGCTTAGATGTCCACTCCACCAATTCCAAAATGCAACTTGCACAAAATGAGGATATACTACAGGGATAAAGCTAAGGTTCATTCAAGGTGAAGAGAGCTATGCGTGACATTTCATCCTTGGTAACAGTCAAGAGCCAAACAGAACAGGTAACATTTCTATTTTGCCTAAAGTAACTCAAAACAGAAGCTGGAATGGGGGGGGGGAGTGGGAGGAGATATACACTGCAGTTAAGATAGCTTGTTCATAAAAGGGGCTTGGACAAGTTAATGGAAGACTGCCCTTGATAGACATATTAACACTATTATGGACTCTATCAGGTGTAGAGGCCATTAAATACAGCAGTCCCCTACTGCTGTTGATCCTCAAATCTAGTTTCCAAGCATCCTGCAGGCATCTGACTGGCCACTGGAGAAATAAAATGCTAAACTAAAACGGACTTATAGCATGATCCCGAAGGACTTTTAATTCTACTGTGCGCATCTAAGAACTAAAGAACGTTTGGTTTCAATAAATACAAGCAACATTAATTATCTGCACATTTCAAAAATTCCTGCAGTAACTCCGGGAGGATTATTTGTACCTGTGGCAAGTGTAGCATCTGCATGTAATGCTCACACCACTGAACAGTGGCTGTAGCGGCTTGTGTTTCTTTTAGAACGTCATTATTATCCTACCATTTAACAAGACGCAAAACTTGGGCAACTCTCAATTTCATTTCCCTTTGCAAACAGGAGGTTGAACTTGTAAAATTACAGTTCTGTGTTATTTTTTACTGCAAGGATAAGAGTAACAACTCCAACTCCTGCAGTTAATCTTAACAAGGTACCCCTGGGGTGCTTGAAACTCCTGCTGTTCCAGCAGCTACTGTACCAGTATTTAAGGACGTGTTATGACTCCAGGAGAGTCAAGTCAATGGAGGCCCTCGGTCAAATAAGGCCACCACCCAGATGAGTGCTGTCAGTCTCTTTCCCAAAGCTATCACCCCAGAGAGGAAAGATATGGGGAAATGTTATGGGGAAATGTTGGTGCAAGGACTTGTTTGTAAGCTACTTTAGGGGAGAAGCATGGTGCACGCCAGAAACCTCTCTAATTGACTGTCCACAGAAACCAAGCCGTTTAGGCATAAATAGGGGAACAATCAATTGCATTAGATCACATTTCATCTGACAGTGGGGCAGTCTACTTAGGGGGAAACAGTTTCTATAAGAAATCTGAAAATTCAGGATCAGTATATATGTGCGAGAGAGATACATATTCTTAAAGGATTGACATGATTAATGGATCTTATCAGCAAGAAATAAAAACTGGCTTTGCAAGTTAGTTCACTCCAAACTGGTCAAGCTGGGATGCAGCAGTTCATGGCATTGCTAAGTGCAGGAAATAGTCTACCTCGTCACAGTTTCTGCTACAAAGAAAGCCTAATTAGCTGTCAGAAATTATGTAAGAAGCACTGGAACTGAAGTTGGCACACCCCCTACAAGCATTTATGTGCTAGCAAAACAAGCTCTGGAATAAGGAAGCAAATTCTTTACGAACTACCTGAACGTTCTCTGCTACACAATTAAGACGGTCATTTTCTCATAAAAATGCCATCAAAATATTGAGGAAGTAGGATGCTAGACTAAAATAGACCTACGGTCTGATCCAGCAGTGTTTTTGTGGGTTTTAATTATGAATACCTGTCAAAGAAGATTGGTGGTTTCAATAAATACACCATTTTTTTCAAATAGCACAAAAGAAGGAAATTAGGGAGCAATCCTAAAAGTGGGAAGCCAACATAAGTTACAATAGGTTAAATAATGCTAGCATAAAGTATGCCAGAGCCAATCTCCATTCAGGAGTCTGGCCTAAGTGTGGAAGAGGAAAAACGAGTCTTTAAAATACAGTTGCAACACCCCTTTTTCAAGCTTAACTTACATGAGATTGCCAGGTCATGTAACCAAACTGAATGGGCTTAGCATAAATTAGAGGTTTTTTGTTTTTTTTTAATTAACTCAACCCCAGTTAAGGAACTGCAGCTCATGCCTCCATGATCCAGCAGCCACACCTATGTCTGATCTTGGCAGTCCCAGGCAGGCAGCAAAAACACAAAATTGTCCCATACAGAGTCAGGTCCTTGGCTCATTTCGCACAGTATTTTGTACTGGCAGTACTTCACCAAGGCCTCAGGAAGATGCCTTTACAAAGCATTGCTATGAACAGGAGATGCGAGGCACTGAATCTGGAAAGTCTTATGTGCAAATTAGGTGCTTTATCACTGAGCTTCAAGCCATCCCCATTTACTGAGTCCCCGGTGGCTGATGGATTGTCCCCAGCTTGGTGGTTCACAAGCTATGGAGTCCTGCTGAAAACACATGCTGCTTAAATTCAAAGCAAATCACATGACCTTTACCAATGCTTGGCTTACCGTACTATTTCCTCAATTTGTTGACTTATTGTTATTCGTCCAACAAATCTGCAAGAGAGATTAATGTGTCAGAAAGACATATTTCTTCTACTCCAGCTCTGAGAGTCAGGAACAACTATGCCATAGAAGGAAGATTATTTATTTATTAAATTTATAAAAATTGTATACAGGGAACCAGGCAGAGGGCCTTCTCGGTAGTGGCACCCACCCTGTGGAATGCCCTCCCACCAGAGGTCAAAGAGAACAACAATTACCAGACCTTTAGAAGGCATCTCAAGGCAGCCCTGTTTAGGGAAGCTTTTAATGTTTGATGGATTTCTGTATTTTAATATTTTGTTGGAAGCCGCCCAGAGTGGCTGGGGGAACCCGGCCAGATGGGCGGGGTATAAATAATAAATTATTATTATTATATTATACCACCCTTCATCTGAAGATCATAGGGCAGCTGACCAAAAAATAAAATAAATACAAAATGGAAACAAAATACATAATAAAACAAACCAATAACCCCGCTCCTGTGACCTGACAAAGAAATCCTCCTGGTTTGTGAAGGATTCCAGAATGTTGCAGAGATTTGTTCCAAATGCTGAAAAGTGGATGTTTCAGTCAGGAGTGTTATGCATGCACCGTCACTGCAAGGTTCTCTGCTAGTACTTACAGATTTAAGTAGCTCATGCATTCACATAAAAACGAGAATTTCTAGAAGTTTCCTGCAAAACCATCTAATCCTTAGAACACTACAAACACTCGGGGGGGGGGGGAATTATGTTTTTAAAAATGACACCTGTATAGATCTGCTTCTGGTTGCTGACATTCTATAACAGCTACAAGTTTGTCCAGATTGGCAACTGACTGCAATATTGCTGTTTCGGGGACTGCAACATGCGTCTGAAATAAAAAGAAATAATTACGCAGGTTCAATTTGGCAATAATGAGCAGCATATTGTGCAAGTGCTAGAAACACATAGGCTTGCAATTTACAGACACATATATCCACACATTAAAAAGAACTGTCCAGTTAAGATACCAACTAAGTCTCCAAACCGCATCTTAAATTTTCCAGTACATCGTCAGCTCCCAAAGCAACACTGAGTGAACATAAACAACGATTTTTCAAGTGCTAACTTGCCAAAATGTGCATACTACCTTTCAAAAAATCAGTCAGCTGTACTGTGCTGTATCTGTTCAGAAATCCAAAGTGTTTAGATTTCTCATCATTTAGCAGAGCAATGCAGATGACAGGCTTATCAGCTGATTTACATGCACACCACTTGATAAAACAGTTGCATGTTTCTGACTGATGAGCAAATACAGAAGATCAATCTTAGGCGGTACAGCCATCCCCTCAAGTTGCTGACCCCTATGCGTACAGAATGCACACATTATCACATGCACATAAGCCTTGCATCTCTGGTACGCCAGTAGTACACACACAGTTTTGTACATAGCACAGCACATGCTTTTCTTACAGATTCTTCTATCTATAGAGTGTTATAAAATTATTTTCAAGGGCAGACTTGGTAGTAACTATTTCAGAATCAGAATGCTGTAAATGCATACATCAATTGCAGTTCTGTCACTTGCTATTTTAGCTGTGTACAGGTATAACCGAAATTAGGTTCATTTTTCTCCAGGTCATGTCACTACTGATGCAGACCTTGGTTTGAACAGCATGCTTTGAGATTTTGATATTCTGAGGTGCACCCAGGGGAATTCAACATTCTCCTTTTCTGTAAGGGGGATTTGAAATATATCAATCTTGGTTATGAGGAAGCAAAACCTAAATCTGCTTCTAACTTAAGGTATACAAAATTTTGGTGATGAAAACAGACCTTAAGATTAGTTTCTCCATCCAAGCTTGCAGTAGTAACGTGGCAAGAGCCATCTGCTCTGTCAGATGACAGAAGTACGAGATCAACAGGGAAAGTTTCATCTTTGGCTACTCTGACAATATCTCCCACCTGAGAAGACAGGCAAAAATATCAGTTCAAATACACCTTCACAAAAACATTTTTGTAACTTTCATTAACACACGCTATGTAAAGCAACGGCCGTCTGAATTGCCTTTTTAATTTGCATGTATATTTGCATGTATATACACACAAAAACAAACAGACACACACATATGTATATAAACATACATGCACACACACTTTTGAAATGTTCAAAATCATTTTGCACCACTCACACACATACCCGAATATTCTTTGATCTTGTTTTTACAAGGCCACCGCTGCGAACAACATACACTGGAGCTCCATTCACTTCATTGTCTGCTTTATGGCGTAACCAATCTTCATAGCCCTGGAAAGATGCAAAGAAGCATTTTTTTGGGGGGGGGGGGAGCCAACAATACACATAACTGCCTAAGAAAGAGCACCTATGTGACCAATTTGCAGATAACTACAGGCAACTCCCAATTTATGCACATTCTATTTGCTCGCAATTGTGCACACGAGCAGTGCTGGGGAACTGGAAATGGGGAGCATCCTGGGGAGTCTGCCTGGCTCACAAACAGACCCTCCCCAGAGCTCGAAGAGGACGTCCTCTTTGGACTCCAGGCAGGGTATCCTCACAGGGCTTGTGCAGCTGCTCAGCCTAAGAGCTGACATCTGGGGTACACAGCAACAGCCATAGCTTCCCTGTGTGTCAGCTGAGTAAGTCCCGCTGCCCCTGCAAGCTCACGTGAAGGCTGTCACCAAAGCCCGAAGAGGAGCTCCTTTTCAGACTCTGGAGAGTGAGCCAGAGGCTTGTTGAGGTTGCTCAGCTGATGCATGCAGGTAAGTTTCTTTCCTGCGCATCAGCTAGGCTGGTTGAAAAAGCTCTGCTGTCCCTTTGGCTCACGTGAGATGAACCGTGGCTTTTGTTTGTGCAATATGGAGGGACAGCGGTGCTTGGTTGACCAGTCCTGCTAACGCACGTCAAAGGTTCCTGCACATCAGCTGAGCGAGCTGGGGTGGGGAACCAGGGCTTCCTCAGCTGACACATAGGGAAGCTGCAGCTGCTGCTACCCTGCACACCAGCTGTAGGGGGGGGGTGAGCAGTTCAACGAAGCCCCACTGCCCCTCCTTGAGGACTTTTCCAGGGGTGCTCTCCATTTTATGCTATTCTATGTGCATAGGAGTCCAGACTGTAACCCCCCACGTAAATGGGGAGTCACCTGTATAACATATCAAGCCAAGAACAAGGATCAGCAACTGGCAGCCCAATTGGCTCTAGGTAAGGTGTTGTTTCCGCTTTAAATTGTGTTTTGTGAACTGTTCAGCTGACTTTGTGATAGCTGGGCTGAGAAGACTGACTTGGGATAGAAAAAGAAGGGGGAAATAAGCAGTATTATGTATTGGTTGTATGCAACTCAAATTCACTAGGCAAGATGGTGACATAGATAGCCTCATAAACTTATTAGAATCTCCATCACAGCACCTGCCTGCAGACATGCCATTATGACACATGTTCTCTACAAATGGGACAGGTCCTATCCATTAATGGGATAATCTGCTAGGTGTTGCTGTTCAGCTCATGTGGAATCTCCCACTACATTGTCAAATAGAGTTAATGCCGCCTTCAAGACACACTCAAGTGATTTTTGCCATATTTATGGCCAGCATGTGTATTACAGAAATGTTCCCAAAGAAGACAGAGCTGGTGTGAGAAATCCTGTAGGCATGCCTGGAGAAGGGTCATGAGAGTCTAGAGGAAGCCACAGGTTTCTGGCCTTCCCTTAGTTACCACTAACTTGACTGAATGCAAGGCAGTGACAGGCTGTGACAAGGCAATTACAATAGGCCTGGAGACTGGGAAGCACAAAAACAAAAACAAAATGTGTACAGCTTTCAAATACAGCATAGCTTCTCTCGGTGCATAAGCTATTGTTATGCAAGAACTTACTCCTTCGGGTAAGTGTGAGGCTGCTGAAAATAAGAATTTATGATGCATACTGACATACAAAGTCCTCGCACAAAAACTGGGGGGGTCAGTCTGTCACTGCCCACTTAGGGGTGTTGCTACGAGTCACTGACTGCATGGCAGCGAGACAAAAATAACCCTAGGCTGACCAGCTGATTGGCAACATAAAACATATTTACTTGTTTTCAGCTAGAAGCTAGAGTCTAGTAGAATGCTGCTCAAATTTCATGAAGGTCCAAACAGATGCAACAGCAGCAGACGTGCCCAGAACTTGGCTGGCTGAGCTCCATTACATACAAACCACCTCCTATTCTATCTCAGATGAACTGACAAATCCATAGAACATGTACGACAAACTCATATCTGGACTCTGCTCCACAACTGTCCATTTCTGCCCAAGATTCTCCACTCACTGGTGCATAGAGATGATGAATTTGACATGTTTCAGGTCAGAATTGTAGGTCACATAAGCCATTCTTGTAGCAAGTTTATCCCCTGCAACATACAGGATTGTATAGGATGGCATCATGTTAAGCACTGCTTTGCAGTGTGACGCCACAAAACAAGGTAAGCAGCCCTCCCTACACATTCTGGAAGACAGGGAAATAACCTGAACACAGGGATGTTCTGTTCTGTATTGCACAAAGCATGTCCATCCACCCTAAGCGAGTGCCTTCTAAACCACCTGTGTTTCCTTACCTGCTTTATGGCAGTCACAGTTATTACAAAAAACAATGGCAATCCACTGGTTATTGGACTTGTAGGTGTATCTATCATAAGCTGGAGAGGAAAAACAAAGATGAAGACAGCGTCAGCACATGCCCAGATTGGGAGAAGCTATAGCCACAATATATAGCCACAAAAGGGACCCAGGTGGCGCTGTGGGTTAAACCACAGAGTCTAGGGCTTGCTGATCAGAAGGTCGGCGGTTCAAATCCCTGCAATGGGGTGAGCTCCCGTTGCTCGGTCCCAGCTCCTGCCCACCTAGCAGTTCGAAAGCACATCAAAGTGCAAGTAGATAAATAGGGACCACTCCGGCGGGAAGGTAAACGGCGTTTCCGTGCGCTGCTCTGGTTCGCCAGAAGCAGCTTTGTCATGCTGGCCACATGACCTGGAAGCTGTCTGTGGACAAACGCCGGCTCCCTCGGCCTATAGAGCGAGATGAGCGCCGCAACCCCAGAGTCGGACACGACTGGACCTGATGGTCAGGGGCCCCTTTACCTTTACCTTTATAGCCACAATAGTACACTGAATACAGGGCTCTACAAGTCTTAGCTGGGCTTGGTAGATAGCCAATATTTGTGGCTGGCACCGACTCTGCCCCACCCCCAACTCTTCTCCTCTACCACATGATTTTTGGGGAATGGCATGCTGGTTCCAAGTGGCTGCAAAGCCTGGTCGAACGTTAGGCAGGTACCAATAAAAGTGCAGGGCTCATCCCCCGTGTCATGTTGGGCTTTAGAAGCCCTTAGGACAGCAGCGAGTGGGAATGAAGAAAACATGGTGTTCCATCTGTCTAGGCTGAGCACAAGGAGTGGACACAGGTCTGAAAAGTGGCCCCCTAGATTTCCCCTCTCAGCACAGAGAGGACTGCTCACAGAGCTGCTGGGAGAAGGGCACATGTGAAACAAGATTTCAGCATGATTGAGAGACTGAAGTTGCACAATGCCTAGCAATGTACCTTAATCCGAACTAACAGGTTCCCTTTGCTCTTATTGCAAAATAGGCAATCACAATCTGCCCTATTACCACTGTTGTGCTAACTGCAGCAGAAAATATGAACAAGCTCTGCTTTTATTGCTTTCATGCTGGAAAGAAAACGCCATCTTGCAGGATATGCTGGATGTGTTCAAGAAAATAAATGAACAGAACAGCAATTATTCAGAAACTAACATTAATCCAAGAGACTTCCTACCTCTAAGGAGGATTTAACACATCTCCAGGAAGCTAGAATATGAGATTTTATGCAAACAATCATGAAGGAATTTCAAGGATTAGCATCCTATATAGCCAATCTTCACTGAAAAACAGTTTAGGGCAACGTAGTGACAATCTGTCATCTACTTTGCACACTGAAGTTTCACTTAAAGGAGCCAATATGTGGGGTTTTTTTAAAAGTACAGTAGTCCAAGTTGCTTTGTTTGTAGAGAACTACCATAGTTTTAAGGCTTGCCTACTTATTAGGTATCAGTTTGCAGCTAAGTACCACTTGGTATTTGTTTTGACAACAAGCTTAGTCACACTTTCATGCAGTGGCATGGGAGGTGCTGCCTTGTGGTTGATCTAAACCATCTGGAAGACTGTGCGGTGCATGCAGGAGATAATGTGAGCAAGTGAGTGAAGTAACCACACAGTGGCACCAGTTAAGTTATTTCCCACCCACTCACTAAGGTAACGGGCACCGACCAATTCAAGTATACACCTAAGTGGTATGGCATTGAACAAGAGGCGAGCATAACCCTGTGTAGGAGAGAAAACAGTGAACACAGAAACAGGGCTCACACACAGCACAGATTTGACTAATGGCTTGTAGCTTCTTAAAATCCCAGGTGCTGATATGAGCACAGCACCACAAACACGTGGGAAAGGATATCTTTGAAACTGTTGGCTAGCAATACATTCATCAGGACATGCTGTTTCCAACTCTACATCAAGAGTCCTAGATTCTATGCTCCTGAGTTACAAATTCATTTACATTCATTTTGCATGCTCCAAAGGCACTTTTCCCAGCATCCTTTATGTTCTGTTAAGGACTTGTCAAATGCTACTTACAAGTTTAAAAAATACATCAAAAGGCATCTAAGGCATCTCTAATGAAACCAAAGGCTATACCAACAGCAGGGCCGGCTCTAGGTGTAGGCTGGGTGGTGCGGGGCGCCGGAGTGATCTCCGCACCATGCCGCCAGGGCGCCCGACACGCTTGAGACGGCCCTGACCAACAGCCAGGTTGAAAGATCCTGGGCTGCAGATTCCAGTGTGCATAGTAAGCCATGAAACCTATCTACAGAGCTCTAAAGCTCTACAAAGAGTGAAATGTCTCCAGTTCTCATAAATTGCAGCTGGTATGTCCAGTAATCAGGGATGGGAGCTGTAGTCCTGCAACATCTGGAAAGCCAAACAGTCTGCCTTTTCCAAGTTTAGCATCATGCATGATTGTGGCCTATGGGACTTCACTTTTGCAACCACGAAGTCAGTCAGCAGTCTACTGAAATGAGGTACAATCATTTGAAGAGTATGTAGGTCGGTCTTTTGTTTCCTGGGTTTTGTGTGTTTGTTTGTTTGTTTGTTTGTTTGTTAACCGTATGCTAAATGGCTCCTTGCTTTGTTTTGTGTTTTCATTGTAAATCCAGTCTAAACTCCTTTGTGGAAGAGGTATAAAAAATGAAATAAGCAAGTTCAAGCCAACTTCATTGGGGGTGGGGGGGTGAGGAGTATATATTTATGTACTGAAATCCATTACTATTATCCCATTATTGATTCTAACCTTGTCAAACAGAACAAGTGTTGCATTTTTCAATTTGTTTCCCTGACAGAAATTGAAAGCATTCAAGTACCAACTAGGTACGGGAAAGTGAGACAAATGAGCCAAAGTAGTTCATATTGACAATACAATTCAATAGAACTCACTGCTCAAATATTAACATTTGTGTGTTTTCTTATGAACCAGCTTCTCCTGGATGTCAGGATTCCTTTCTTTCTACGATCTATTTTCAGAGGGGAAGACGCTTCAACAGAACTTGTGAAATACGCTGTAAAAAGTCTAAATGACTCACAACTAGATGACATCACTATATGCCAACCTGCATAGACAGGATGAATGACTACCCAGAAGAGAGAAAAGAACCTTTAAACACGTTTATTGAGAACCTGATTTTCCAGGTGCTTTTAGAGGTTTCATGGTTTCCCGCCCACTTTTTAAAAAAATTATTAAATAGCTACAAATGGATTTTTAATGTACCATTTTTATGCAGAAATCCCAGTGAGTATTCTGAAATCACTCAGTACAGAACTGACCAATGATACAAAATGAAACAAACAAATGAAACCAACCCAAGCCCAGTTTGCAAAAGGGGCGTGCATGTGCACAAGATGGAACCGAAGGTTGCGTCAACACTTGTGTCCTGTTGTCAGGGGCCAGTTACTGCTACCACACAGCTCACACTGCACTGAATCCAACAGGCTGGTCCTAGTTGTTCCTGGTTGTAACACATCAAGGGGACATCTTTAGTGCCAGGCTGAAGCTTAAGAGCCCATGTCAGGAGGCAGTACTTTTGTTAAGACCCTCCTAACACAGCTGGAGCAAGGAAGCATGTCTAATACCTTTAGAAAGGGTTGCCTTGCCATGGACTGCAATGTTCTGTCATGACTGGAGGAAAGGTGCATGAGACCAAAAGTAGAAGGGGTGAGTTGAGGTTCAAACTGCACATTTATTATCTATCATCAAGAGACATCAAGGTTGTGAAGGAACACTTCAGTAATGCTCTCTTAGGAAATTATGCTCTCTCATATACATTTCTAGAAGGGTGCTTTATGACGTTGCAGTCTAAAGTGCGCTTTGAAATTACTTAGCAGTTTTGGACAATATTCAAACTTTAGGTTGCCTGATAAGTATTGCACCTGTTATTACAAAGCAATTTAGAGGCATTTTAATACTCTGCTACAGCACTGCAGCAAAACAGCCAATATAACTCCAAGCACAGCCAGCCCAAAGGCCAGCTCAGCTGAGTAACAGGGCTGATCAGATCATCAGGGAGAAACCTACCATGCCATCTGACTGGTTATTAAATAAATAGCAGAGGAGAAAGAGATGATTTAACTCTCAAGCTCTCCTTCATATATTATAGGGGATGATCCTTATTGACAGGGGTTTGAGAAATTCCCTAACAAGCAAAAAGGATGTCCTTTCTTATTTTGACAGTGATGAGAATACATGTCACCATGCATTTATGCTCCAAAGCTGATGCCTGAGAACTCTAACTTTCCTGAATTCTTTTCTATTCATGGAATTTAGGCAAAACTATTTTTCTGCAGCAAATGGCAATTTATTGTTGTCTGTTAGGCTAAGGCCAAGTGGTCCACATACCTGAAGTGGTTTACAATTCTTATCCAAAAACACCTTTGTCAAAGCTAAAGAGATGGTGGTATCAAGCAAGTTACCTGGTCATTTTCAGGCTTAGCAAGAAATGAATAGAGAGGACCTCTCCCACTCCACGTCAGAGCAAATCCATCACTATTGACTGTCTCACTCTTACCAGCAACATTTTCAGGGTTTCACTCTTCCTTCTAAATTATTGTATTAAAAATCAAATTCCTTGGAAACCAACCCCTCATATTTGCAAAATGTCAAGGCTTAATTCTATGAATTAAGGGTTACTAAACCAAACCCTCATACCCTAGCATCCTTATATTCAACAATCAACAACCATAACAATCAATTCCTATATGCCAGCATCCACATCTGTTATATATCCTAAAGCAATGCTAGATTACCCAATCACTTAGAAGCCTATAAATCACTTAGAAGCTTATTTTGGTATTAAGCGGAATATAAATGACTTACCTGAACCAAAAATATAATAAGAAAATAAAAGTTGGCTATCCTTCTGAACTGCTCAAATAAATTTTTGGGAACAAAATTCCATACAGTATACTGTAAGAGAAAGAAATATCAACAGTTACAAGCAGCATCACATTCCACACTGCAGAAGATAAAACAATTTTCAGCTTTAAATATTAGGGAGTTTCCCCAAGAAATGTATTAAATGGATCTAAAATAAGATAACCCTGTTCCCAAAATCTCATGTCAAAAAAATTGTTCCCATTAGTTTAACACCACACCAAGGAAAAGACTTGAGAGAAAGCATTAAGCAACAGAAAAACGTATTTTCCAAGTTCAGCTTTTGACCACCTAAAAGCTGGCAGGGGATGGGAATCTCCAGTCCAGAGACCTAATTTGGCCTGGTTTGGATTCTACTTTGGACCATAAAACCATTTCCCCCAAATCACAGTCACCTGCCCCACACTTGACATCACATGTGGTGTCAGATGAGGGGCAGCTGGAGATGCAGTTGCCAATACGCAAGCAGGAGCCTTAAAATGTACACTGACAAGGGCTGTCAAAACCAATCAGCTGAAAATAAGTACCATATTTTTCCGTGTATAAGGCTAGGGTTTTTTTTTACTCAAAAAATGGTTTAAAATTGGGGCTTGTCTTATACACTAGTAGTGCTATGGGGTGTTTTCTTAATTGCAGGGTGGATAAAAATCAATGATTTTTTAAAAAAATCGGATTTTTTGATTTAAATCGGATTTTTTTGATTTAAATCGATTTTTTTGATTTAAATTGGATTTTTTAAAATAAAATGCTTTTTGAGGAAAATATATTACCATCCAAAGGTTATTCCATCATGAAATAAAGATTAGTTTTTTAATTATGTAGAATAAGGTTGTATATGTTTAATTTTTTGGGTAAATAAATTCCATTAATCCATTCACAATGTCATGCTCTTCCAGAGGTTTTTGTAAGCTTATTGGGCAGTTTCTCTGCCTACAAGATATTATCACAGATGCTTGGTTTACTTTTGCAGTTCTCAAAACTGAATTTGACTCAACAGAGATCACATGCCTCTTCTTCACAGCAAAAATGTTATAACATGAACAGAGTTGAGAAAAAGACCTTAATCCTATTGTTCTACAGAACAATATTGTTCTCCAGAAACAACCCCTTCAGGGCTAAGTTTCAAGAAGTTCAGTGAATAGAATAGAAACAATATTTTTCTGATTGTTTGGAGTGGACAGTATTCAGGTTTTTCATGTGTAGGCTGGGCTGACAGTCTAAGTTTCTTAAAATATATATATTTTGTTTTTGTTTAGCCAAATTAGTTACCAAACATGGATGTTTGTTTAAGCAAATAACATATGCTGTACAGTAATGTTATTGTTTCAGTTGAATAAATCTATTTAAATTGTTATTATTAAGGTAATGATTATTTTACTCCTTCCTAAGTACAACAGTAAAGTTCTCCAAATATGAATAACCCATTAAACTGGGGATAAAAAACTAATATGAAAAGTTGTTATTCTAAAAATCTTCATCTACTTGCATATTAAAGTTATACCAGCAAGAATTAGTCTTTATGTAGAAAACTATGATTTAAATCAAGCCTTACTGACTAGTGATTTAAATCGTGATTTAAATCAGTTTGATTTAAATCAAATCCACCCTGCTTAATTGGGAGCCCCCCAAAATAGGGGGTGTCTTTTACATGGGGGCGTCTTATACACGGGAAAATACGGTAGATCATATTATACCTAATAAAGGATTTACATTTTCCTGAACTTACACCAATGCATTATAAAAGCCCTCACAAAATGACCATAAAATTGTTTGACCTCTCTGACTTTGAATACATTAGTCACTTTGATTATTTATACATTTAATGTATAAACTGGACTGGATAAAATGTCTTTCTTTTCTTCTTTTCTTTCTTTTTTTACACTCCTCTATGGAATTGAACTTTTGGGGTTAGCTTTTCAGACATGGCCAGCAACCAGACTTTGTCATACCAGGTTCACATTGTGGCTTTTCCCTAGTATTTCCAAATGCATGTGATGGAAAGTCTTGCTGTAATATGTAAATCACCAGTTAATTCTTTTTTTTCTTACACACATATACACAATATAATACAAAGAGTAGGAACTGGAGATACGACATCTCCAGTACTTCTGAAAAAATTATGGTGAGGTGGAAGGCAATTTAACAGGCATGAGGTGCCAACAGAAAATGTTTTTAAGCATTGCTTGCTTTCCTTGCATTGACACAGAATGCATTGACTTCTTATTCCATAATTTTGCCCATGCAGCGTTGCGTATTGCAACTATTGCCTATTTGCCTATTGCAAGGCATAAGGTCCCATTCCCAACATTCTTTTAGTCTTTGCAGGGTTCTCATTTCTAAAACATTATCTAAAGGAATAAACTGATGTCGAGTTTTGGAAACCTGCCCTGCACAATCTATGGTTGCCGCCAGCACCATTTATTCAAATTCACTCAGATTTATCACCAGCTAAGTTTCACCAAAATATTGTGCTCATAGTCATTCACATTCTTTTACCACTATTCTTTTTCAGCATCCATTGTCATGACATCTGGCCAGCACTGGGGGGAGTTTATCTTTTTATTCTTTTATGGAATACAGACACAGTCCCTTACTAATTCTCTTTTAAGCTGTGAGCAGAAAATCAGTGTACTGACCAAGAATAGGCAGTCTGGGGAATATAATGGACTTTGGTTTAATGTATTAATTGGAAACGTCAATCATACATTAAGCATTAATTTTAAAGAAGCCCCGATCTCTATGTGAGTCACGGGTTTGCTTTGTAAACGTTCCCTACTTAAAGAAATCATCATCATACCCTAGATGTGCTGGAGCATGTCAAACCACGCCCCAAAACTCAGAATAAGAACCAACCCAATGATTTTCTTGTACATGATGCAAATGGAGACGTCAACACATATTCAGCAGGTGGATGAACGGTTTTGCATTATTTGATAATGCTGTAACAGCAGTTTTAGACTTTATAGGAAAACAAGGCATTCGGAAGTCAAGTGTGCTACAATCAATGCAGTCTGTGAAACAATGTGAAAATACACTAATACCATATGTAGGTACATATTATTGCTGGTACAAAATTTGAGCTTTTGGACATATGTTTTTGAGTTGGGCTGCTGGTTGGTTATTTTTTGTATTCTGACATGATCCGAATCAGGGGTCAGCAACCTTTTTCAGCTGTGGGCCGGTCCACCGTCCCTCAGACCATGTGATGGGCCAGACTATTTTTTTGGGGGGGGATGAACAAATTCCTATGCCCCACAAATATCCCAGAGCTGCATTTTAAATAAAAGCACACATTCTACTCATGTAAAAACACACTGATTCCTGGACTGTCTGTGGGCCGGATTGAGAAGGCGATTGGGCCGCAACTGGCCCATGGGCCTTAGGTTGCCTACCCCTGATCTGAATACACAAAGTCAAAACCTACCTTTATCCAGCATGCGAGACAAAGGAAAAATGCAGGTACGTAAAGGTTTCCCTTACCTTAGAGGAGATTATTCTGTTTTCTGCAAACTTCTGAGGAACATAATGACCATGCTGAGGAAAACGATTGGCTATATAAATAGTTCGGTTATCACTCTGATGTGGTGGGTCAAAACCCTGAAAGAAGAAAAGTGATTCTACTTATATCCACAAATAATTTCTACAGTGTTTACAATAAGTGATATCAAACAAGTCTTGATTAAATCCTCAGAAGATAGTGGGTGGTTCTCAGCTAAGTTTTACTCAGAGCAGATCCACTGAAATTAATGGTCCTACTATGTTATGACACACTCTTCAATAGAACTACTCTGAGTAATACCACCAAATGACTCCTTGCCCAAGGGCAACCAGTAGACCTCAGTGATATGCATGCACTGAAACTAGCATTCAACATCTAACCCAAAAATTATGTTTACTGCTATAGAAATCCCCAACATTTCAAATAATTAATTTCCACAATTAAAAAACTCTGCTGAATTCAACATAAGGTAGAAAGAAGGAACATCTACTATTCATTCCTGAAATGCTCTTTAATATAATTTAAATGCATTGATCAATGGTATTATTTTAACCTTTGTAGTGTTTCCCAAGAGTTTTGGACAAGAGCCATGAAAAAAAGTATGAATTTAGGCAAGTGTCAAAAAGTATACAAGTGTCAGAAGAAATTAGCACCTGCAGGCTGTGCAACTTAAGGGAAAATTACTGGTTTTCTGCCAGAGCACATAAAAAGCAGGAACTGGGGTGATGGTGCTGAATGAATACTGTACAGCAAAGCGAAGTGGAAACAGTTACCAAAAGGCAGAAGACAGAAAGTAGCAAGTGTGGTAGTAGATCCTAAAAGTAGCAAGTGAGGTGGCAAAAGGTTTGACACCGAGCAAAGATACGATACCCGGATCCATGCCCGGATTTCGCACTCTTAGAAGTGGGGGGGGGGAGACAGAGACAGAGAAAGAAGAGCACTCCACCCTTTGCCTGTCCCCGTCATTGTTCACGAACACAAAATTAAGCACATAACTCCTCAGAGAGGAAGGAAATACCGGCACTTAGCCAGCTAACTTCCACTGCCTCCTCAAAATGACCATGCGGCAGAACTAGCTACTGACCAGGGATATGAAGACTACTTCCTCCTCTTCCCCAAGTCATCTAACTTGTACAGAGAAACCTGTGGGACTGGCATCTTATCTCACTTTGCTGGAACACACTCTCAAGTAGCAAGAGTCAGAGAATTTAGGGCAGGCATAGGCAAATGCGGCACTATAGATGTTTTGGGACTACAACTTCCATCATCCCTCCCCACTGGTCCTGTTAGCTAGGGATGATTGGAGTTGTAGTCCCAAAACATCTGGAGGGCTGAGTTTGCCTATGCCTGATTTAGGGGAATGTGAGGACGTTCTCTTACTTCCTGCTAAGCTTTGGAATCTCACTATTTCTGACTTTCCCTGAAACATGGAGCCAAGACGACTCCTCCCACTGGACTTGCAAGTGAAGACCAGCCTAGCATTTAGAGCTGCACAGTCACAACCCCACAGTGGACCAAGGATTTGCCTTATCCTGCCTAGCCTTTCCCACTCACAGCTGATGATGGTACTGCATTTCATAAGAGAAGACTGCATTTCACAAGCTGTTTCACATCCTGTCTCATGTAATTTCCCTTCCTGGACCTCAGCTGCTAAGACCAGACTACTGCCAAGTGGGCAAGAAGAAGCTATACTTCTCCAGCCCCGTTCCAGAGTTCAGGATTCCACCTCAGGCCCCATTGCTACCATGCAAATTCCTTCCCAATTTCAGCCTTGGCTGCTTTGAAAAGGCACAAACTGGCAAAGGCGCTTTCTAAATTGAGGATCAAGCTAGACTACAACTCCCATTAATCCTTGGCCATTGGCCATACTGGGTTGAGTTGATGGGAGCTGGAATCCAACAACGTCTGGAAAACACGACTTCTCTTTTAAGGATGGAACCTAGGTCTGGAGACCCAGCTGGTAGAAGAGTGGCAGGTGGGGCTACAAAGCGGGGTTCAAAGCCTACAGCCCCTCTCCTGCTGTTTTCCCCTGCAGATGCCACCACACATGCCTTTCTCTGGCTGGATGTGTCCTTGAACAGTGATAATGTCTCGTGCTTGCGTGGATGGAGGAAGTGTGTATGGGGAAACCACTGGCTTTTGTGTAGCCTACTGGACGAAGGTGAAGGTCACCCCTATTCTCTTGCTCACTTTAGCCCAGGCATCCCCAAACTTCGGCCCTCCAGATGTTTTGGACTACAATTCCCATCAACCCTGACCACTGGTCCTGTTAGCTAGGGATCATGGGAGTTGTAGGCCAAAACATCTGGAGGGCCGCAGTTTGGGGATGCCTGCTTTAGCCTGTAGCCCCCGACACCACCACCAATCTTCCCATCAGGGAAAGTGCCCCTTCTGACCTTTATCAAGACTGAGAGTCTGAAAAAGTAAGTGATTATGCACTAGCATCAACCTGCATACATTACTATATAGAACTTCTGCACAATTTTGGGTTCTGTACTTCCAGGCTAGGGGAATCTCCTCAAATCAGCTTAAAGGGGTAGGGCTTCCTTTCACTGATGGGCATTTCAGATTGGAAAGCAAACACACCAGCTATCCATCATTTCAAGAGGTATTATACCAAAGACTATACCCCTTTCTAAAAAGTCTACAGAAATAGAGACAGAAAACATTTAGAACTCACTTGTAAATGCAGGTTTAACAGTGGGCCAACATCACGTCTGAAGCATCTGGCCATTAAACAAAATTCCCCCTAATGGTTCATTCCATTCCCTAGTAAGCATTATAAAGTGAAAATGCCAAAACACGAGCAAGAAAACTCATCAATACAGGGAAAAGGGGGGGGGAACCAACTACTTGCAATCAAAATGAGGTATAAAGGACAATATGTAGAACAACATGTGCAACTGAAGGTCAATAGAGAATTAAAACCATCTGACCTGAAAGATAAATATGTGTGGTGCCAAACTATGGTCAGGGTCCAAAAAGTGATTTTGTAGCATGAACAAGGAATTAACTGTGACCAGTGGCTTTCTTTTTAACAAAATTCTGAGATTTTTATATATTAAAAGCAGTTTCATTAAAAGCCTTTATAAACAATAAACTCTCTTTTAAAACTCCCCTGGGTTTCAAAGATGTTTGCTATGGGGTAAAATGAACTGAAGATCCCTTGAGCCTATGGTTTTATGAGCCAGATTTGGGAATTAGATGTTATACTCTTTCTGAGTATCCTTTACAACTCAGCAGTTATTAACCAAATTGTAGTTGCAACACTGGTAAGTTACTAGGCAGGGCAGACCCGAAAAAAGTTGGAAACTATCTTTTCAGTCAAAATTACTTAAGATGCAAAATTCTTTGCCAATGTTCCACACGGCACTGGTAAAACACCATGTTATTATCTTAACTGGAAGGGGTAAGTCCATCACTAGCTGTATTATTATGTGAGAATGAGTCAGTGGCAATGAGTTTGAGATTTTTTTTTTAATTGCCGGTGCACAACAATTTTGCAAAGTTACTTTTCCTGCTATAGTTTCCTCTCCAAATGCACTAATTCAACAGCTGATATTTGGTCCTGTGTAGATAAAAAAAAGGTTTGTTGTCAATTTTTTCAACTGAAGGCCATGGCCAACTGCTCCTAGTTAGAAAGACTTGGAACTGGACTTTCCTGATGTGGGAAATTGCTATGAAGAGCCTTCAACTGTTCCGTTTCGATCAGCCTTCTCCAGAGCATTTGGAGAGCATGATTGCAATCTTTCCTACCTACACATTGGCCATGTGACTGAGGCTGATGGGTGCTGCAGTCCAACATAATAGAGAACACCAAGTACATGAAGGCCAGTTTAGAGAGGTTCTTACGTATTCATTCTTACACTCAGAAGCAATTACTGTCCCCTGAACTGTTCATTATTAAGGTAATTTCTCCCTTATCTTACATCAACCCACACATGCTGTGACCTAGTAGACCAGGCATAGGCAAATTCGCCCCCCACCCCCGATGTTTTGGGACTACAACTCCCATCATCCCTAGCTAACAGGACCAGTGGTCATGAATGATGGGAATTGTAGTCCCAAACATCTGGAGGACCAAGTTTGCCTATGCCTGTAGTAGATGAAACTAGATCACATGATCAGCTAAGAGGAAGTAAGACAACCTCAAAGGTAAATCAAGTTATGAAGAAGCAATGTAAGTTGTCTCTGAAGAGGTTTGTTCAAGATCATGAAATGCCATTTTCCAAAGTCATCCTTTCTTATCTCAGCTGCTGTATCTTCCAAAAACAAAAGCAAAACACCCCCTCTCTCTTGTTAATAAACAGTGGCAATAAATAAAAGGTATTATTAAAAGAAAACTGTGTATGTCTCATTCACTAGCACAAAGGCAAGGATGCTTGTCATCCATAGGTAAATCAGGTTATAGCCAAGTACACCCCCCACTGAAATCAATGTACAGTACTTAAATTATTCACCCACTGATTTTAATAGGTCTACTCTAAGTAGCTCAATTGGCTACAACTAATCATAACCAAACCCTTTCCCTGATGTATTCTGCATGTTAATTACATGACAGAGACTAATTGCTGGGAGCTTGTTCGCATTACGAACAGACTCCATGACAAAATGTTTCATGTAAACAAGCCATCAAGTGACAAAAATGTCATCTGGATCTTATCTAACAGAGGCATATTTTTGAACATTACTTATTAAATTCAGCTCTCTCATATGCTCTAAGGATCTCAAGGCAGTGTAGATGGTGCTCCCCTCCTCAATTTATCCTCACAGCCATCCTGTGAGGTAGGTGAGACTGAGACACAGTCACACTCTGCTATACCAACACTGGCTCCAATAACGTAAGTTTTTCCATTCTTTTAAGCAGGGCAGTAAGTTCACTGCAGCCTGGTGCTTACCCTACAGCAATGCTTCTGCATTAAAACTGCAGTGTTTAATATTTCAGTTTCGAAGCCATAAAGTAAATGAGAGCCTTTCCCCATTTCCCCATTTCAGCATGAAAACTTTGCCACTGATGGCACATAAATCCTCCTCAGAGCCCCTGAATTCTGTAATATAGAAAGTTCTGTAATATAGTTCTATAATAAAGTTCTATAATCTAGAGAGCTCTCACTGAATTGCTGCATTCGAAAAATCTGACAAGGCTATGGGTTTTAATTAGGTTTAGACTGGAATTCATGCTTCCATTCCTTTTTCAAGCATAAACGCATTTCATTTACTAAATTGTTTCTCTCCAAAATCTTTTCACAGGGAAGGAGACCTTTTCATAAAATAGAGCTTAGCTGCAATCATGCCACCTGCATTCTGCCAGGCAGAGATGACCTTGTGTTTCAGGAAGTGCTTTGTCAGATCAAATCCAGCTACTGATATTTGCTGGCTCTCAAAACTTTCATGCAAGCAATTAAAATGCTCTTGTGCTTTTTTTTCCTAAAAGGCATAGCTATAGAAGGATGGTTAGAAGGAGTTGTGAGTGCTGGGCCATAAGCTACAGAGGACCATTGAAAATCAGGTCAATGAAGTACCGGTACGTTACAGACAAGATGCTATGTTTTTAAATGAACTTTTTTTAAAAAAAAGCAATTCTATTCCTCCTCCAGGCTTCTGGGGTCAGCATCCTTTTCCCAGCCAAAACAGAGATAAAAGGTTAGCAAACACAATTTCTAACTGCAAGCACAATCAAGGAGTGGAACAAAGGATACAGTATTTTATTGTTAACTTACTAGAAACCTTCCAAAGCACTTTTCAGCAACATTCAGTTTCTTGCTAAGAGCTCTCACATCCTCTGGTTTGATTTTAATTATAGTCCTAACCTTTATTGATTGAAGAGATGTGTTAATAAACAGCATAGTAAAGCTAACAAGAAAAGAACCAGGCGTGCTTCCACTACTTGAGAGAACTAGATAAAATCAATATTGTAGCATGTGAAAAGTGTGTTGTTTATGATTATTTATTGCACTGATATAGCGCTTTTCTGCCAAAGCTCCCAAGGTGGTTCCTAATTTTAAATATTAATACAATCCCCTTCAAGAGAGAAGCAGTTCACATTCAATAAAAATTTCAACATACTTGTTTTCAAAACACTCTACTCTTTATTGTTAAACTCAACATATTGTCTATCCTTAACATATACTTCGAGTAATCCTTGAGTGTCAGCCAGGCACAAAAAATGGCACCCGGACTTTTTGAGGTGCTCGCAAATGGAGAATCTTTAGATGCAAAATTGTGCCTGGTGCCCTGCTAATTTTGAACCCTGAGAAGCAGGTGCATATAGTTCCCCTAAAGTCAGTCAATATTGTCAGCTTTTATTACAATTTTTTATCTTGTGAAGAGGGGAAAGTAAACCCCACCCACAGAGAACAAGTTTACTGAACTTAGTATGTCCTGGAAGGCGGGTGGAAGAGTTGGGATTTTGTTTTAGTATTCTTTTTTCTCTTTTTTGTAATTGTTATATACTGGAAATCTGTCTTTCTGCCTGCCTGCCTGCCTGCCTGCCTGCCTGCCTGCCTGCCTGCCTGCCTGCCTGTCTATCTGAACTTCGCATGCCTATAGCAAAATGATCCACCAAGCGGATACGCAAAACTATTGGTCTCCCATCCACACCAAGGGAGCCCCATTAGTGCAAACATCCCTGGATCAGAGCCATCACCAGTCCATAGTTAACTGTGATACAAAAGAAAACAATTCCACAACTAACAAAGATAAGCACTGATCTTTAGGCTTTGCTCCACCTTAAACAGAGTTATGATTCCTTAATATTCACTCACACCCTGAATTGACCTTACAAATGTGTTGGGCCATGTTTAGAAAGAAATACACATTGGGGGGGGGAGTTTAAGCAGTAATTCTCTGCGGCCCACAAGACTCTTTGATTGCACACTGCTTGAGGTGAACACTTTGTCCTTCAATTTGATTGATAAAAAATGCAAACCGTGCACTTGGCAAGATGCGCTGGCATACCACCTCACACACAAGCATACAGATGGGGCATGGCGGGCAGTACAGCATTATCAACCATGGGAAACACACTTGCACAAACTTACTGAAATGTTATGACTTAATGTGAGTTGAGGATCTCGGAAATTACTCTTATGCAGATGTTCCCGAGAAATATTCCTGCACTCCCAAGTGTGTAGCACTGGACAGCACTGGCTGACAATATTAATATTGCAGGTGGAAGCTCTATGCATATGGAAGTTTCCAAAGGGTTGAGGAGACAGTTTCACAAATCCTAGATGGAATAGTTAAGTCCCATGGAGAGAACTGGGCCTACTCAATAGTTCATTTGCAAAGTTGCATTCATATAGTGAAAGATTCAAACATACCATTGTAAATAATTTAGGCTACAGAAGCTGGACAGGTATCAAATCAAATATCTTTATAGCAGTCCAATAGACCCACAAAACAGTTTCAAAACAAGATACAGTTGAAACAACCAAACAACAGGTGAAAGAGACCAAGGTAGTCATTTTGTTATGTCACTCTAGACTGAGCATGATGGTCTCAGTCTAGACCTTTCTTGCAACCTCCAGAGGTTTCTTGCAACCTCCAAAAGAAACTTTGCCATGGTCAGTGTATTATCATTTGACCTATCCTTCAGAAGGTATTTAATATGGGAGACTTCAGATTTTCCCGGCAAATTTGCTAGTAAGGGTATCTGAACGCCTTCCTATTTGCCCAGACATTTCAGAAGGTAGATGATTCTCCTTGGAATTGTTTTATATTGTTCTTAGCTTTTGATTTTTTTTATTTTGTCTGGTTGCATTTTTATTAAGTTTTAAACTGTACGTATATGCTGCGTGGAATCATTTAATGAAAAACAGCTAAGAACTTTTAAAAATATATACATGATGAATAAGTGGGGGAATTTTGCAGTTACCATACATAGACGTTGTGAACATCCCTTTCAAATGTAGCACTCTCTCTCAGTCAAACTAATTTTCATGAAGATGTGGGATAAACAAGTTGATATCTGTATTGAATTTTAAGTTATTTTCACATTGTGTGTGTAAACACATTTGAGTGTTTTTCATACTGGTTATATATGAACTGCATTTAAACATGCAGATGTTTTAGCTGCTTTTTATATATTTAAGTGTTCTGTATTTTTTACTTCAGGATGCCTCATGGGAAACATTTTATTCATTAAATAATTAATAAAAATTACTTTTTAAGGAACATTTGCAGTAATCTCTGCGTATCCATATGCACTGCCAACTCACCCCTGCAAAGAGGATGCTGCCCAGTTGTTTGTGCCAGCATGGCGTAAGATACAAATAACAAGTTGGCTATATTGAAAATTGGCGCACAAAAGAGGTTTGAGTGCAAAAAAGCAGCTGGCTGACAAATAATACTTGGAAAATTCTCAGCTGTATCTGTTCCCAGATGCAGCCTAAGTGATGCTTATTTTATAAATTTATTTTCCAAATGTATACCAAGTCTTGTGGAACAAGCAGGAATATCTGACCTGCACATTGCTACTGTGCGGCAGGAAGGTAAACAGTGTTTCCGTATGCTCTGGCTTCCATCATGGTGTTCCATTGTGCCAGAAGCGGTTTAGTCATGCTGGCCACATGACCCAGAAAGCTTTCTGTGGACAAATGCCGGCTCCCTTGTCCTGAAGCGAGATGAGCACTGGACTTAACTGTGCAGGGATCCTTTACCTTTTACCTTACTGCTTTTTTAAAGGGGAGTTTTGACATTAAACAGCAAGCCAACAAAAGGCAAGCTAAATGCTTCTAGAACAGAGCGTCCGCTTCAGGGAGAAAGACAACAGCAGTAGCTGGGACCAATAACAAAAGGACAAGTAAAATGAGGAGAGATTTATGAATGGAACATCTGTAAAATGACTACAGCAAAGGCAATGCTTGTGCACAATATCAGAGGGAGAAAGCAGCTTCTCCGTCCTTCATGACACAAATGTAGACACTTGTGCTTATACACACAGTCAACTCAGTACAGGGTGAGCTGGAAGAGTGTGAAGCATGGCAATACGTTTCAGGAGTTGTTATAAACCAGTCTGATTCTCAAATGACTCTAGCTTTATGTGATGCTCCAATTACATGTTATTGTGAAGCTCAAGAGACCACAGACCACTGGGAACTCATGGAGCCAAGCCAGGGATATCCTTTATTCAGTCACTGTCACCGCCAGAACCCTCACCATCTGTTCCACATAAATGATGTAACAATGCTAGAATCCCCAACAGAAAGGCTGACCTATCAGGATTACTGCACATTATCAGGAGCGCTCCAAGAACTAGCTAGTTGTTTCAAAAGAAAGCTCAATAGCAGTTTAAAAATCCACCCTTCTTCCAGACTCAGAGATGCCTTCGGTTAAGTTAAGTCAAGCTTCAGGGGATGCTCAGATGTAAGTGCTTCTAAATGCTTTCCTTTGCAAGTGCAGCAAGTTCTGTCTCCTTCAGGCTACTTTTAACAGCTGCAACCTGTGATCTCTGTGTTTAATTCAGTTCAACACCTGGCTCAGGGCTCATCCGCACTTAGCTTTTGCCTTGTGCTTTCTATGCCCAGATCTGCACTGGAGGCAGCTATTTTTCCACATTAAGACTAAATCCTTAGAACACAAAAAACCCTCTCTCCCTCACACACATACTTAAAATTAAAGGCTGTTTTTCTATGGAAACACCCACAGAGAAACAGACATGAAAGACTATTGGATGACACCATGAATTGCAGATTGTTTTATGCTGGGCTTCCTAATGAACTCACTGAATAGGAAATTAGCACAGGTGATTTCACCAGGATCATAGAGCAAGTGTCATCAAACTCTTCAGACCCAGGACGAACATTCATTTGGGTACCAATACCTTAAACTTTTTACCATACAATAGCACGGACCAGGCTGCAACCCACTAGAGGGTCCTAAGCTCCTGGTCCACCAGCTGAAAACAAGTGTTCTAGAGCAGTGGTCCTCAACCTTGGGCCTCCAGATGTTTTTGGCCTACAACTCCCATGATCCCTAGCTAGCAGGACCAGTGGTCAGGGATGATGGGAATTGTAGTCTCAAAACATCTGGAGGCCCAAGGTTGAGGACCACTGTTCTAGAGAACTTATAGAGATGAAATTTTGTACTCATTTCATGTCCTTCCAAACACCTCTGCAATCTATTCAGTTCTCAAATTTCTGGAGATTTACAACTCTTCCAAACACGCTCTTGGATTATACAAATGCTCAATTTAGCTCCTAACCACTATGCTTTTTGTTATAGCAACCAGTTAGTATGCATGCCTGCTCAAGAAATATAAGAATTTCAAAATGGGTAAAACTTGGTTGCCTTCAGGAATCCACCCTTTCACTTCCAACGTCCCACACAACACTGCAGGAGCTTATCCAGCGCTCATGCTTCAAAACCATTGTCTATTTATTACTGAATCAGTGCAGCTGGCATGCTAACTGTTTCTTTCCTATTTGGCTGGGCTTTTCTGCACAAATAGCTGCACCTAGCATGTTATGCAACTCTCCACAAATTCACTCAGGCTAGAGAAGGTTACTGGCTCCTTCACTGCCGATAAGCAGCACTGAATTTCATTTACATAGCACTCCTTATCTCTTCGTACTCCTCACAATAGTCGAGTTAAGTCACGATTATTCCAACTGGGAAAAGGTGAACTATGGCCGAGATTTCTTATCTGTATTCACCGCAAAGGCAGCGTGTGAAATCAAGAACCTGAAGCCCATGCCTAACACTCCATTTACTGCATCCATATCAGCTTTCAGAAAGGTTTCTCCCAGTGACAGCAATGTTTTTACAAAATTCAAAATCTTTTTTACCACAAGGACTGTTTGCAATATAAGAATAACCCAGCTGGCTCACTCCTAGCCATTCTACTAATACTTCAGAGCTAGAAATGGGACTTGAAATGACTCCAACAACTGCTGTAGGATCTTGAACTTCTGGAATTCATATGATCTATTTCCTCCTTTCCTTATTCTAGTACCAGCTCTGTATCTCCATTACAATACTGTATTAGATTTTTAAAATTCCACTACGTTGCTCTTATGTACAGTACTGTGTTATTTTTTTGTAAACTGTCACAGAATCAATTTTAATGAAAAGTAATACAAAAATATTTTGAGAAAGTAATGCCTACAGATACTTCTTTTTGATGATTAGAATTATACAGCAAAGATTAAACCTGGCGAAAAAAAAGATTTAGACTCGTATAGTGGCAAATTTGTTCGTATCCTGATGTTTTCTCTCAAATTTCTACACATATCATGAGGATGTGAAAGGTTTTCTCAGTGTATAACTGAATAATGCCATTATTGGACCAGGCAGATGGGGGGGGGGTTAATCCAAATGAGATGGAGGTACTGTTGACTGGGTGGTGTTCAGCTTTTTCTGACTGGAGTTATATTTCCTCTAAAGAGATTTGCCATTTCAGAGTACTCCTAGATACTCAGGTGGGAGCAGAATTGTCTCTAACCAGGTTAATCTGGAAAGACAGCTGCATGCTTCTGAGTAGGCACCAGACTTAGTTTAGTCTTTCATTCATATTCTAGCCTCCAAGTTGGACTACTGTAACATGCTCCCCGTGGGGTTCCCAGGGTTTGGGAAGGGACAATGAGATCAGAGCATATTACTCCAATCCTTTACTAACTGCGCTAACAGCCAATTTGTTCCTGGACTGGATTTAAGGCACTGGCTTTGACCTTTAAATCAACTAACTGTCTGGACATCTCTGAATCGCCTCCTTGCATATGAACAAGCCTGAGAACTCTGCGCCTCTATGGAGACTGTCCTCCGAGTGCCCTTGCCATCTGGGATGTTATGGATGGGCAGAAAGGAAAGGCCTTCCCAGTTGTGGCAGCCATGTACACTGGGCCCCTGTCACTGCATGCCACAGTGTTATATTATTATTTTGCTATACAGTACCAGTCCTTGTTTCTATGGTAAGCTGCCTTGTGTACGCTTGGTGGAGAAAGGCGGGATATACAGTAAACATATGTAAGGAACACATACGGAAAAAATGAGACACAAGATTAAACTGTGTATATAGAAACTATAGTGCTCATTGCCATATAGAAGTGCTAGATGTTGGCATTTAACAGCTGTACGATAAATTTTGATTATCATTCTCCTTTATTATGTAAATTAGGAGGAGTAAAAGAGCATGTAAAGAAAAACTCCAACTTCCTAACTGAACTCTATAGCAAAGCATTTGCAGATATTGCTGCCTGTTTCCAAAGCTGTGCAATTGTTATTCTGTTTGGACATTCTGACAGCACAGTCTTACATGTTTATGCATTATAATGAAAGCAAACAACTCTTTCAATTATTATTTCAGAGAACAGTGAGACACTAGAATTGGCTTCTTTGCAAGACAGTAAATGCTAATAAGCCAGTGGTACATGATATAACACTCTGGCAAAAATCAGTGACCATTTTCCTTAGAAAATAAAATAATTTTGGGATTCTATATCCTTCCAAGTTGCTTGGGAAGGTGCTTTTGACCTCTGGTTTACCTCACCCCAATCATAAGTGTTCTGTAGCTGGAATCTCATTAATAATAATACAAGTGGGACCTGCAGCAAATGTTAGGAGTTCTGTTGTTCAGGGTTCGAACCAACCATGTTCTCCACTAGGAGACTCAATTCCAACCCACCTGCTTTTCAATCCCCCCCCCCAACTAACATACAATATTCTGTGTGCTTACTACACAGTATTTTGCTGGGCATGCTCAGTCCTCATTGGGCTCTTGAGGTGGGTATAGGTTTTTTAATATATTTTTAATGTACTTTTTGCAACTATCAGGTTTCCCACAAGAATGCAGATTTTGGCTCCATTTTTACGGTACAGTATTCACCATCAGAGTTCAGAATTAAGAGAGAGCAATAGGAAAGACCCACCATTCTATTTCTTAAGGCATGAAAATGCAAATAGGTAAATGGTATTATCTGGATGCTACAAAAACAATCTGGTTAAATAAATGAAATAATTAAGTTATTAAACCTTCCTGATCACTATGGTTGCTTAAAATTTCGTTCATGCTCTCACCACTGAATCTGACCTCACTTCTACACTCTTGGCAACTGCATTAAGCCTTGGATTTTAATCCAATCTCAGTACAATTGACTGTGCAGACTCTTCTACTTTGCACTGCAGATAGCCAATCTTTGGCAAGTGCACATACACCTGGGTTCTGACACCACAAGCTCCCCTATATAGCCATAGCAAGTGCTATTGTGACAAGCTGGAGGAGTGGAACAGCTATTGGTTTCAATGGGGCACACTGATCTTACAATTCAAGACCCCATGCGATGAAGTATCCCATCTGGTACGCAGGCTGAGACCCTACTTGCCCGCGGACTGTCTCGCCAGAATGGTGCATGCTTTAGTTATCTCTCACTTGGACTACTGCAATGCACTCTATGTGGGGCTACCTTTGAAGGTGACCCGGAAACTACAATTAATCGAGAATGCGGCAGCTAGACTGGTGACTGGGAGCAGCCGCCGAGACCACATAACACTGGTCTTGAAAGACCTGCATTGGCTCCCAGTACATTTCTGAGCATAATTCAAAGTGTTGGTGCTGACCTTTAAAGCCCTAAACGGCCTTGGTCCAGTATACCTGAAGGAGCATCTCCACCCCCATCATTCTACCCAGACACTGAGATCCAGTGCCGAGGGCCTCCTGGCGGTTCCCTCGCTGCGAGAAGCCAAGTTACAGGGAACCAGGCAGAGGGCCTTCTCGGTAGTGGCACCTGCCCTGTGGAACACCCTCCCACCAGATGTCAAAGAGAAAAACAACTACCAGACTTTTAGAGGACTTCTGAAGGCAGCTCTGTTCAGGGAAGCTTTTAATGTTTAATAAATTATTGTATTTTAATATTTCTGTTGGAAGCCGCCCAGAGTGGCTGGGAAAACCCAGCCAGAGGGGCAGGGTATAAATAATAAATTATTATTATCCATCACATTAAGTTCACTATGTGGCGTCTGGTCTGGACCCCAGGGATATCTGAAGTTCAATGGGGCTAAAGGATCTAATTGCCTTTAACTTTAAATTCCCTGCCTCATTGTACTGAAACACTAATTTTAATAAGTTTTAATAAATCCACCTTATGAATCGCTGCTTCCAACACACAAATTCAGCTTTTGCTCAGCTTACATCTTTTTTTCAAATCCAAAGCAACCACGTAAACATTCTTCCGACTTTGTTTTCAACAAGTATGCTACCCACTGCTACCCACACCTTGTCTCTACTGACAGGTGTCTCTTCCCTATTCAAGGAATGTTCATCCCCACACCTTGATGAGTAATTCTTCTTTTCTGCTATTCAGGAAGAGCGTTATGTCTCTACTGACAGGTGTCTCTTCCCTATTCAAGGAATGTTCATCCCCACACCTTGATGAGTAATTCTTCTTTTCTGCTATTCAGGAAGAGCGTTATGTACCTTGCTGCTGCTGCCCCTGCAGCAGCAGCAGCAACCACCACTACCCACAACAACAGAGGAAGAAAACAACCTTCGAAGGAATAGCCATGTGGCATATCACAGACAAAAAGTGCTGTAATTTGAAAGTTAAGAAAATTGACTATCCTAACAAAAGAAGCTCTCCCATGAAGGTAAAGGTAAAGGGACCATTAGGTCCAGCCTTGACCGACTCTCGGGTTGCGGCACTCATCTCGCGTTATTGGCCGAGGGAGCCAGCATACAGCTTCCAGGTCATGTGGCCAGCATGACAAAGCCGCTTCTGGCGAACCAGAGCAGCACACGGAAACACTGTTTACCTTCCTGCTTGTAGCGGTACCTATTTATCTACTTGCACTTTGAGGTGCTTTCAAACTGCTGGGTTGGCAGGAGCTGGGACCGAGCAACGGGAGCTCACCCCGTCGCAGGGATTCGAACCGCCGACCTCCTGATCAGCAAGCCCTAGGCTCTGTGGTTTAACCCACAGCGCCACCTGCGTCCCGACCCATGAGGGTAGAGGTCTGCAAAAAACAAGTCTATCAAATATGCATTTATTACATACAAAACCCTAGCTTTTGAGTTGCAGATGAAGCAATCGCTCAGCACCACATTTAGCTTATTATAGTATCTGGTGATATCGCAATAATGAATGAATTTGTTGTTGTTTAGTCGTTTAGTCGTGTCCTACTCTTCGTGACCCCATGGACCATAGCACCCATGTAAAAATTACTCATTGTAATGTTAAAAGGACAAGATATCTGGTTGATCATATGCAAGTGGCCAAAATACACATCCAAAGGTTTGTTCGTTTTAAAAGAAAGCAAAAGTTAAAAACCAAGTTACCTCCACCAAACACACATAAAACTTTTGGTCATAAAATTGACAAAGTACAGTTAAATATAATGGCCAGGGGAGCAAAATGTGAACCATTAGAATGCAATTACAGTCATACCTCGGGTTACAGACGCTTCAGGTTGCGTCTTTTCAGCTTGCGTCCCGCGCCGAACCTGGAAGTACCCAAACGGGTTACTTCCGGGTTTCAGCGCACACGCATGTGCAGAAGCGCTAATTCGAGCTTTGTGCATGCGCAGAAGTGCCGAATCGCAACCCGCACGTGCGCAGACGCGGGTTGCTAACACTGCGAGTTGCGAACGTGCCTCCCGCACGGATCATGTTCGCAACCCGAGCATCCACTGTATCTTCCTTTGCTCCCTGTTTAGAGCAGGGTTTCCACTGCTGTGATGCACAACTTTATGCCTGCCTTTCTACAGAGTGCCCAGTGTAGCTAATATCATTTAAAACTCAGGGTTTGCTTTTCTGAATTAAAAGGAGAGGCACACTGCACTCAGATACAGAAAAGCTTACATTGAGTTACACTAGAGGAGCCTACCACATATTTTTTCTAAGAGAGTCACTTGACAGCTGACAGCTGACTTGAAAGAAGGCAAAAGCCAGAGGAGTGAACTGTACAGAGAAGCATCTGGTTGGGTGCTTTTGGCTCACATGAGTCTTTAAGCTACCGGTATTTCTCACAGCCCATTAGCAGATCTATCATGGCATGCTAGTGCCACCCTACACACATACCGGTACAATAATTTCAAGATTGTTGTGTTAAGAAGCTATTAGTTAGTTGAACCCATCAATAAAAACAGCTATATGTAAGTGAAATACAGGACCACATATCAGTCATATCTGAATTATTAAGGCAACCGAGGTAAATCAAAGAACCTAAATAATCTTTCCCAACAGATGTAGTATAATAAAAAAGAATCCATCCTAGACAACAGATTAGCAAACTGCACAGGGACAAAAATAACCCTTTCATAAAGCATTGTTCTAGTATCATCCCAATGCGATAAAGTATCACTGGACTGACAACCAATATAAACTGAAGCTCCAACTGAAAATGCATCTCTATATGGCCAGTTTGCGAAAAGCTGCCTCTCTCAAATTCTTTTAGAACAATTATAAAGTTTCCTAGGATATTTATAAATAAACCACCACATGCTACTTTAACCAGGGTATAAAAGCTAAGCTATGCAGTAAATGCAAATATAATCAAATGCAAAACAAACAGGATCTAAGCAAATGAAATACTTTTATTCAATTAGTGTAGCGTTCTCTAAATTTAAGTACATTATTGTGGTTTACTTCCCAGATGACTTATATGAGCAGACAGTTGATATCAATGGTTGTTTCTTCCCTTGTAAACAAGCTGCAGATTTACTGTCTGTTACCATATTTTGTACCACGTCACTGTTGTGTATGCGTGTAACGCATTAGGACGCAACTCCCCTTAAATCACAACAACCTTTATTACGGTCCATAGACCCATCAATTCGTTACAAAGCGATACCCAATAAGGACATCCTGCCTTCAGGTTTCAAAAACATTTTGTTGGGATCATTGATTCTTGCAACCACCAATAGAAACTTCGCCACTGCTAATGTTCTAGCAGGAAGGAAGTTGTTGCATTTTGAATCACATTTACTACTTATTTTGTTGTAACAGTTCTCAAGAGCCTGAGTTTTGAGAAATGAAGCTCAAGTGGCTGTAAGAAAATAATGTCCTCTCTTTCTCTCTCTCTCTCTCTCTGAGCCATGTTGGTCTGACGTAGTCGAAACAAAATAAAAAAATTCCTTCCAGTAGCACCTTAGAGACCAACTTCCCTGTGTAGGGAAGTTTTTAAAGTTTGATGTTTTATTATGTTCTTAATGTGTTGGGAGTTACCCAGAGTGGTTGGGGAAACCCAGCCAGATGGGCGGGGTATAAACAAAAAAATTATTATTATTATTATTATTATTCTAAGAGGGAAACAGGCAAGAGGCAACAGTCCTGACCCTCTGTACCAGAGCTTTCTAAAACTTTTTGAAGTTGGCTTGCAGCCTGTAGCAGCCAAAAGAATCTTATTCAAATACAGTATTTATAAACTTCCAATAGGCTTAAACTTTTGCCATTGCACAAAAGTGATCCTAATCCCTGGTCAAGCAATCAGGGAAGGCTCCAACAATGACTTCCCGGTCAAATATCACTGCCATCTATCATAGTGGCATTCTTGTATCAGATACAAATTATTTTGAATTGTAACATTTTGGTTAAAAAGCCAGAACTTGCTGGCAATTGCAAGCCGTTATCATCAGCCCAAGAACTGCAGATCTCATCCCATGATTCATCCAAGAAACAACGGGATCCTGAGTGTCTACCCTCTAGAAGGAATAATGGAAAATAAAACATTACATCCAGTATTTAATAAAGTTATAGGTCACGCTGTAGAGTAAAAATCTTGCCCCCACAAACACCTTCAGGCTTCTGACCACTCCCAGGCTACTTCCTTCTCCACCTGGCCCCCAACCTAACTTTCCCCATATCTGTTTTCCTCACCTACTGCTACTAAACTGACCCAACCAAAATGGTTAAATTTGAAAGTAGGAAATTGCATCTGTGGGGAGACAACAGCGAGCAGAAAGAGAGAGAAAAGAAGAAGATGCAGCCGTCACAAACCACAAGGAAGAGGTTTTTTTTAACACACTAGGCTGGGCAAACCCAGATTTGTCACCAAGCAGGAAGCTAGCTACAAGATGTCCCACATCTCCCCAGAGAGCACACATGCATGTGCAAACTGGCGCACCCTTAAGAAAAGCCATTTCAGGGTTAGTGCTAAAAACTTAAAGGGAACAGGGTGCAAAAAGCTGGTCGAGGTGGGCAGAAAGAGGACCCATTTAGGAGATGTTTGAAGTTGAAAGCAGGCAGGTCTTTTGGGTGGGGGAGGTAGTTAGCCCCCCCCCTTTCACCACTGAAAAAGTAACAAGTGGGGCGGGGAGAGAAAGGAAGCAAGAAACTAATAGGAGGCAGGAAGAAAGGAGCTGGGGTGGGGAGAGAGAATACTGTATATTATTTGAGGAGTGCGAGTGAGGAGAGGACCCCCCCCCCCAAAAAAAGGACGGGAACGGGACCAAGTGTGACACCCGCCTCAGAAAATGAGGGAGGGCGAAGTAAGAGAGAAGAGAAAGTTGGAGAGTACCCCTCCACACACACACATATACACACTTTCCTCAGTGAGAGGCTAAAGCGAGCCCCTTTTCCTGAGGAGAGACCCCTCCCCACCCCAACGCCCCACCTACCAGCTGCTGCCGGATCCACCGCAACATCCCCTCGACGGGTCTCTTCGCTGGCTCCCAGCCCCCGCTTCTCCGCGGGCGAGGCTTCCCCTCCCGATACCCCACCCCACCCGCTAAAATACAAAAACGAAAGCCGCCGCCCCTCAGTCCGGCACTAGCGGTGCTGCTGCTGCTACTACTGCTGGTGCTGCTGCTGCTGCTGCTGCTGGTGCTGCGGTCGCCGCCTCCTCCGCCTCCTCCGCCGTCGTCGTCTTATTCTTCGTCTTCTTTCGCAACCGCCGCTCCCGCTCCCCATCAGCGCAGGGGCCGGGCGCTTCCCTTCAGCGGCAAGGCGGAAGCCCGGCCGCCGCCAGCAGCCGAGGCAGCAGGAGCCCGGAGGAGGTGCACGAGGCGCAGGTGCCGCTGCCGACGACGACGCGGCCGCATCCCGGCCGCCATCCCGGAGCCCGCGCGACGCCGCCTTGCGCCCGTCACCAAAAGGGGTCTCCCCGCGCGCCGGCACCCGCCTCCCGGAAGTGACGGCACGCCGGGGAAAACGGGGCGGGGCGGGGCCGGGCGCGCGGCGGGGGAAGAGGCCCAGTGAGGAGCGAAGCAGCTGAGGTAATTTCAGTCCCTCGCAGGCGTGTTTTTAAAGTAAGGTTGAGGGCTCTCCTTGCACCCCGCCGTTTAGTTTTTCTGTAAGAATGATAATGGTGATGATAGTTGTAGTTATTATTACTATTATTATTTTTAAAATCTACTATAATAATAAGTTTTTTTCTGTAAAAATAATAATGATAAATGTATAAGACGCCCCCATGTATAAGATGGCCCCTATTTTGAGGGACTCCAAATTAAGAAAACACCCCTCAGCACTACCCGTGAATAAGGCGAGCCCCAATTTCAAACCTAATTTTTGGGTAAAAAAACCTAGTCTTATACACGGGAAAATACAGTAAGTGTTGTTGTTGCTGTTATCTTTTAAAAAATCTTATATTATTATTATTACAGTTTTACGTTTTATCTCCAAAGAGAGTTGGGAATGTTTTATTGACTTTTTATTATTATTAAACAACACCATGATCAGTAGCCTCCAACCTTTCCATTGATGAAAATAGGGATGCCTACTCAATAGTAATAATTTTACTATTCATACCCCACCCATCTGACTGGGTTGCCCCAGCCACTCGGGGCGACTTCCAACGTATATACCGTGTTTCTCATAAAATAAGACGCACCTAGAAAATAAGCCATGGCAGGATTTTCCTGGGTTGAAAAAATATAACACATACCCCCAAAATAAGCCATAATGGTGGGAGCAGGTCTGGATGGCGCCATGGAAGAGGAAGATGCCTCTCAGCGCCCGGAACCGGATGCTGCTGCCCCTCCAAAATGCCCAGCAGCGCGTGCCGCTCCGAGCGCCGACCCGGCAGCGGGCGGGACGCGGCAAGAGCCGCAGCATGTGCCATGCCGAGCTCCGACCCGGCAAGAGCCGCAGCGCGCGCCGCGTGGAGCCCAGACCCGGCGGGACCCAGCAGCGTGCCCTGCTGAAGCGCCGACAAAGCTCCCAGCAGCAGCAGCCAGTTCCGGGCGCCGAGCCATGACAGGAAGAGGAGGTAATTTTTTTAAAAAATAAGACACCCCCGAAAATAAGCCATAGGCTTATTTCCTTAAGTAAAATAAATATAAGACAGTGTCTTATTTTATGAGAAACATGGTAAAAACACAATAAAACATTAAACATTTTTTTAAAAACTTCCTTATACAGGGCTGCTTTTAGATGTCTTGTAAAGGTTGTATAGTTACTTATCTCCTTGGCTCAGGGGTTACTTAACTCCATACTACTGTTACTTTAACTCTTAAGTAGACCACACCTTATCTTTCCTTTAAATTTCACAAACGTATTGAGTCAGTTACTTTGACATATTTGGTACATTTCAACCTTGAAACTCTAAGAGATTTAGGTAAGATTAACTTGCTTTGGATATTTACTATATATGTGTGTGTAAATTTCATATACACCTTTGTAAATTTATACTGTAAATATATTACAATACTTCGACATGATAATTAAAATAGGGTCTCTCAATTTTCTAGCTGAGGAAGAATATCGAAACAGGGCCTTGTCCAGGAGTTTTCATCTCACCTGTAAAAGGAATAAAATTCACTTAAGACTTGAAAATCACATATATAGCAAATTGTCATTTTGGCCTACACTGACTGGCAGCAGCTCTCTAGGGTTGGTTTGTTTTTAAGGTGGGGTGGGGTGGGGTGGGGCATTCCTTTCCCTGTCTTACTTGGAGATGCCCTCCTAGGGATTAAACCCAGGACCTTCAGCTATGCAGGGTTTTGCCACTGAGTAGAAAGTCGCCTGGCTCACAAATATGTGGTAAAATTATTAGTATTATTGCACACAGGGTCTGCTCTCTGGACACAGAGTGTTCCCAGGAAATTGTTTGCTGGGTGGTCATTTGCATGATGAGTCTAGGTTTCCCATTGATTCCTATGGGGAAATTTCTAATACGTTCCCAACCATGGGATTTTCACACACACACACACACACACACACACACAGCCCAGAATGATGAGAAAACCCAGGAAAACTGTTTGAAACCTTGCAAAAGGAAAACAAGGGATAAATTGCTCTCTTATTTGTCCAATCTCTCCCCTCCCTCCCACCATGGATCCTGGCAAAATGGCTACAGCGGACTAGGAAAACACACAAAAAGCAAGGCTTTTTAAGGTTGCTTACTCGTTTACAGTACTACACTCAGGTCCGACTGTTTGGGTACTAATCTGTGGAGTGTATAGTGAGGTTTGGGTACTAATTCATTGTGTTTGGATAAGTGAAATTTTTATATAACGAGCTTTTGGATCATGGGATCTGTTCTAAGAACATTTGCTGTGATAACTTTTTATTCCTAACAGATTGACTTATCTGGCAACTGTTTGAAATCTTCAGGATATGACCATTGATGGCCTAAGAGTGGGTCATGAGCAGGGCTGCAGCACAGTTCGTAGCAACTGCTGCAAAACATCCTTCTGGATCAACCATGGCAGGCCGTAATATGCAAACGCCACTAGAGCTTGTTTCTGAAGAAGTGTGCATGCACACGAAAGCTCATACCTATGACAAACTTAGTTGGTCTCTAAGGTGCTACTGGAAGGAATTTTTTTATTTTTTGTTTTGGTCACTAGAGCTGACAATCTAAAGCTAAATGGAGGAGGGTGAACCACATAGAACCATTGGTAGGCATGTTTGGTGTTTGTGCTTTGGGGAGCGGCAACTTCTAGCACATTGCAAGACTTAATATGCTATTTGCCCAGGATTTCCGGCATGTTTTATGCCTGGCTTTAGTATTGCTTTATAGCTCTGCTGGATTTTATGGTTGATTTTTGGCTCCTCCTCCTCCTTTTGATGTTTTATATGGCATTTCTATTCTATTTCTCATTTTTAAATTTGATAGTGCCCTATAAATTTGACAGGGGATGAAAGGTCTTAGGCAAGCTGAACTGAAAAATAAAATTTAAGGAATATTGCAAGACAGACCAGAAAAGTTTGTGGTTACAAACTGGGAAGTTACATTTAATAAAATCATAATCATCGTCATAACTACTACTGGTACTTAATGTTTGTTAAGGGCCTGTACATAGAACAATGATGATACAGTTCCTGCCTTTACAATGGGATGGGAAACCTGTGCCCGTTCATCTTCTATTGGGCTGTCGTCATCCCTGACATTTCGCCATTCTGGCTGGGCCTGATGGGAGCTATAGTCTAAAGCAGGGATGGGGAACCTACTGGTATGAGCTTCTGGGTGTTGCTGGAATAAAACTACCATCATCTTTGGCCATTGACAACACTATCTGGAGCTGATGGGGGCTGGAGTCTAAACAATATTTGGAGGACCATGGGTTTCCCACCCCTGGTCTGCAGCCATGAACCCTGAGGACAGTAATGAAGGTAAGGAGATGGAAATTGGAAATAGGAGATGGGAGGCTAAGCTAAAGTAGGGAGGAGAGAAGGATAAGCGGGTGGGGAAACCCAGCCAGATGGGCAGGGTATAAATAATAAATTATTATTATTAAAGAAAAGTCAAGTTTTAAAGATTTTGAATATTGTAAGCTGAAGTGCCCTTAGGAACAATGGTTGAATTCTCTTTGGTTTGCAGTAGTATGGCTTTTTCACACATGATTCAGGATAAATCTGTCTATCCCACTGAGAATACAGTAGACACACAGCTGCAGCCAGTGCTGGCTTTGTGACGATGCTTTCATTCGTGAATTTTTATCCATGTTGTTCACATTTCTTCAAGTGTGCACTTAAAATGCCTTAAGTGTATACCTAAAAAAAACAAAACCTAATATGTAAATCAGACAGACCTAAAAGTGGTCATGCAAGTATTAACTGCCCTGGGCTTTATGGCCCTTGAAGAGAAGTTTGGCTGATGCTTAAATTATATACAGGGCACAACCCATTTGTTGTTTATCTCAATAGCAAAGTCCTCCAGTCCAGTGCATCAGAATTACATCCACCGTCTAGCAAAATGAAATAAAGTTTAAACATGCACATTTTATTTTTTAAAAAATAACTTTTACCTAAGCAAACAGTAATTGCCATCTTTGGGACACATTTATGTTTGTAGAAGGCAACATTTCATTTTGCTCACAACATGCTGCAGAGTTGAATTTCAGATGGTATTACAATCAGAACTATTGATCCAGGGAGATCAGTCAAATACTAAAACATCAGAATGACTTCATAGCAGTGGCACTTTGCCCAGACTCGCAACCTTTAGAAAAATTCCTTGCCAAAGATTTTAACCGATTCGATCAGCATTCTTCTGCTTGCCTTTCAGATACAATGGAATCTGAGGCAGAAGTCAGGCTCTCCCAATAGGGCAACCATTGCTTCTTTTACTTTGGCCATAAAAGCTGCATTTTGTCAACCTGGCTAAAGAATTCTCCCTGCCACACCCATCTGCAGATGTTCGTTCTAATGTATTGTGAATGAAAGCACCTTATAAACGTCAAAAATAAGATTTCCAAAACCATTTTAAAGGTTTTATTTGATAAGCAGTGCTAGGATCAAATAAAGTTAATGGCTTTGTTGCAAGTTGAGGGCAGTGGCCAGGATGGTCCAGGCGTGCCCAAGGGAATGTACATGCTTAGTGGTTTTCCTGACTTTTTATCTAAACACCAATTCCATATTATCTAAACACCAATTCCAATTCCATATTTATCTAAACACCAATTCCATTATCTAAACACCAATTCCATCTAAACACCAATTCCCTCAAGTCACTTCCAGGACCCCTGGATGGTTAAGTCCAGTCAAAGGCAACTGTGGGATGCGGTGCTCATCTCACTTTTCAGGCCGAGGGAGCCTTCATCAAACAGCTTTTCCGGGTCATGTGTCCACATGACTAAACCGCTTCACAATAGAACACTGACAAATGCCAGAGTGCACAGAAACGCCATTTACCTTCCTTACCACAGCTGTACCTATTTATCTACTTGCACCGGTGTGCTTTTGAACAGCTACTGTAGGTTGGCAGAAGCTGGGACAGAGCAAAGGAAACTCCATTGCGCGGATTCGAACCTCTTACCTTCTGATCGGCAAGCCCAAGAGGCTCAGTGGTTTAGACCACAGCGCCACCTGTGTCCCTTCTGGAGGAATATGCTTTGCATGAGAGGATAACTGCTCATCACACAAGGAATGAGCCCCTTCTAAGGGATCACTCCCCCCTTCCTCAGAGTGACCACCACATTCCCTGCTGAAACCCCCATTCGCCATGACAGCAAGGAGCGGAACACACAGCTACCGGTATAACATCCCTGAAGTCCTCATCCACCAGCCACTCTGCCTCTCTCAGCTTCTCCAGGTTGACCACCATGGCTTCAATGGACAAACATTTCCACTGAGGGCCAGAAGCTCATTGTATCAAAGATACACCCACAACTTTTGTCCAGAAAGCAGATAGTTGTACGTGTGACAGACAGTGCAAAACACTGGAAAGCACTTTCTACCTGCATAACATTTTTTCCTTTTCTTTTTTGAGTTTCATTATTGAGGAACTTAGGTTGTGTTTAGGCCAAAGAGCAAAGAGGCTTCCTCGCCCTGCTGCTTAACTTGCCTTGAGTCTTTTAAATGAATGGAGGCTCAGATTTATTTAGAATAAATGCAGCAGCTGAAGAAGAGGCTCCAAGTTCTGGTGGCAGAAAAACACACAAATTTTTGTTGCAGGAAAAGAGACATCAGAAGCATGGTCATCTCTTCCCCCATAAAATGATTGGTGTGTGTGTGTTTTCTATATGTCATATGATTTCAGAAAAAAAAGAAGAACTTGGTTGACTTTGTAATAATCCAGAATATGATGCTCATGCGACCAGAGGGGAGATGTATGCAGTCATTGTCTTGCTGCAATGGAAACGTTTGTTGAATAGACATGCTTTTGTAAGCTCAAGGAATTAACTGAGAAAAAGTTGAAAGATGGTTCTTATTTTTGAGATTACTGTACTTTAAACTGCCTGTAGGTAGGTAAAATAGGAAGAGAGGAAGCTGCCTTATACAGATTCCATCTAGCTGAGTAATGTTTACACTGACTGGCAGCAGCTCTTGGGAGCGTTCTCAGCCCTTTTGGGAGACACAAATAGTCTGGACTATTTGCTTGTAAAGTTTGTGCCCCTCCACTGAATTATGGCCTTCTCCAAATGACCAAATGTACCTACTCATCCAGCCTTCTTTACACAAGAAGTTACTTTTTTCAAAAAATGAAATTCAAAGTGACTTACACAAAATTGGTAGTCTGTAGCTTTCCCAGACATAACATTAGTTAGCCCTCGTAATTGCCACCTGCATTAGGCAACATGGATGATATAACTAATTTTATTCGTAATTACAATGAAAACTCTTGCTTTTTAAAAAAACTGATATAAACCATTATCTATAGCAGACCTGTAAGCGTAAGATCTACGACAAGTATATTGTATATATGAGATGCTGGCAATGACTGTTTTGTGCGTGTTCAATATGTATACAACTGCACGCACACACATTGCGGCAAGCTGGAAGTGGCTGGAAGGGGGGGGTGGAGCAGGCTTATGTGCACTCTGCCAATGGGCCTGGGGGTCAGGAACGTAACCCCCACGCAAAACAATTGTTGCCTGTACAGAAAAATAGTGATGGTATTATGAGATATGCGTGAAAAAGTTCACCCAAGAGATACAAACTTAATGCATTTTTGTTCCCCAGGCATCCAATTACTGAACAGGAGCATCAATTACATGGAAAAAAGCAGCTGGTTCCCCATCACAAGACCCAGTGTTTACACAGGCCAGACCTGTCTAACTTGTGATCCACCAGTGTTCGCTCAACCCTCTAGCCATACATTCTGACTTTCCTAGGAGTGAATGAACCTATTCAAGAGAATCAGAATTGTACAAGTCTATTTATCTCTCATTTAGACAAAGGCATGCTTGCAAGGTTTTATGACCTTTGGCTAAACTTGGATCAGAACCAAGATACATATACATTATGAGTAAATGGGTGCGAGAAGTGGGTGGCGGAAGCATATCTCCTACTATATATTTGAATGGATCGAGAAAATTAGGTCGAAGGGTTTAAGCTCACCAGTACTCAGTTCCTGTACCTTAAGAGAACAAGGGAGGCGTTCAGGGTGAGTTCTGGCACCTCTTTTTCTAGAAAAAGAGCACTGATCTTAACTATGATTAAGCTTGCTTATTATAAAATTATATATATAAACCAGCTTAACAGGTTTATGGAAAAATAGGTATTTCTTATAACATTTTAGAACAGCAAGTTCAGTGATAATGGGCAGCCTTACACTGCTTTCGACCTGTTGTAAGAGTACTTCTTTATGCTCTTTTTTGTTTCTTTTGTTTATTAATAAAATATAATTATTTGGTTTTTTAAAATAGTACAAGTCTGAGTCAGATCGCCCAATTTCATTCTGTTTTGACAATCCTAGAACGTCTTGTGGATGTTCAAAAATTCAGAGGTACTGGGAAGTATGACAGTCACAAGAGATAGATCTGTCCATCCATCCAGATATTCATAAAAAGTTAACTAGACAACCATTCTGGTGTAAATATCAACATTCATGAAACTGGATATTCGCTATAGCAGTAACTCAGTGCCAGACTTTTAGTGTGTTTGCCCCTGTTGTGTGGAACAGTATTTCTGTCGAGATTCAACAGGTGCCCACTATCTACACTTTCCAGAAACAATTGAAAACATTTTTGTTCCAACAAGCTTTCCCGGTTGGAAGGTCTTTGCTGTGGGCGTCTACCTTGCAGTGTTTTAAAATTTATCTGCTGTTGATGGTTGTGTTGTTGCCAACTGTTTCTTTTAGCTTTATTGTACAGTATATGGTACATCACCTTGAGACATGTGTAAAAGGCAGTTAAATTACAACGACAACTTCAGGCACCTCTACCTGAATAGAAGCTGTGTCACCAATACATAGCCACATAATGTACCTGAAGTTTTTACTGTATTTAAAAAATAATAAGAAAGATTGTTACAGAAATTTTACAATATACACATAAGTATATGGAACAGAAAAGTATGCGGGTGGCGCTGTGGGTTAAACGACAGAGCCTAGGGCTTGCTGATCAGAAGGTCGGCGGTTCGAATCCCCACGATGGGGTGAGCTCCCGTTGCTCGGTCCCAGCTCCTGCCAACCTAGCAGTTCGAAAGCAAGTAGATAAGGTAGGTAAACGGTGTTTCCGTGTGCTGCTCTGGTTCACCAGAAGCGGCTTAGTCATGCTGGCCACATGACCCGGAAGCTGTATGCCGGCTCCCTTGGCCAGTAAAGCGAGATGAGCATCGCAACCACAGAGTCATCCGTGACTGGACCTAACGGTCAGGGGTACCTTTACCTTTATGGAACAGAAGTTCAGGCATGTACTTTCCCCCTAAGTAATCAATAGTAGACCTAATTCCCACACACCCCAAAAAATGATACTGTTACAGATTTTGAGTACCAGTCTGTCCGTGCAAGTCACCCATAAATAATAAAAATTATTAACACCAAACCCTGGTTAAGTGCTAAGAACCCATGACTCTTGTGCACCACTTGGCAGAGACTAGGGTGGCCAGTAACATTGCATATACTGATTGGTGCTTTCCTCCCCATGTGTACAGCAAGTTGTGAGACTCCTGGACCAGATTGAGTCTACAGTAGGGACAGAGACTTAATTCCCCACACCCTCCCCATTGTCTTGATTCAAATGCACTCTGGTGCATGCTTTTTACTATCTCAAAACGTTCAGGGAATGCTGATTGCATTAATGATGTTACATGAAAATTGGCACACACAGTGAAGACTGGTATGCACTGTGTACCCATTTAAAACATAGCACGGGAAGTATCCCTCGCAGCCACTCAAGCTAGCCCCATTCTGCTTTCATGGCTTCAGATCCCAGATAACAGAATCCTAATGTTTTGTCCTCTTAAATCATTTTTGTTTATTGCAGGCAACATTGATCTAGACAAACTCTTATTCTTTTTAAGCACTCCACTCTTCATCCCACAGTTTACTTTTGCTTTTCCTCTGAAGACTGAAAGCTCTGAGTCATAATCAACATGTATATTTAGATACCGGTACTGGTCCTTATGATGGGAAATCAGCTGTTGACTGTATAACCGGTGTTCCCGCCCAGTAATTGAATATCTGGGGAATAAGAATGCCTTAAGTTAACTACTTAAATCTTAAGCAAACATTCATTCATGGCAGGGTCTTGGCAGGCCAATCATTAGTTTCCTATGGATGAACAAACACAGAAAATATATTTTTCTTCTTTGGCGATCACTCATAGCCAAGATTGTCTTCCATGAATATGGTCTTAACAGTGTGTGTGTCTGTAAGTGACTGTGGAGGTCAATTTTGGATCCGCACATCCTTCCACAGTGGGGCCGTAGGTTTCTGGGTGGGAGCTGATCACAGTGAGGATTTGCTAAACATGCTTTCCTCTTAGCTCGTTTCTCCCTTTCGTCCTGAGTTTGTACTTCTTCAAAGTCTGTGATACCTTTGGTAAGGTTCCAGTTGGAGTGCTCACAGGCCAATCAGTTGGAGCACTCATATTGGCAGGCCAAACATTAGTTTCCTATGATGAACAGAGCCACATGGACCCCTGGTTATCAGTAAAAAATTCCCAAGGGATGAGGTGAACGTTACCATGCCTCTGCCAAAAATTATTTTTTTAAAAATTGAGGGAACCAAAGAAGGAGTGCTTGAGGGAATGTGGTGCCCACAGGTGCCACATTGGGGATCCCAGCTTTGGACCATGTCCTAGGATCAAATCTTATCTGGGGTATCCATCGACTGACACAATCAATTCTATGCAGTTGAAAAATTCAATCTGTTTACCTACACACAAAGGAATAGTCGCTTGAGTGAATCAGACAAGGTAATGAAATATATGCTTCGCAGGAAGAGAGGCCATTCCTAGACGAGAGGGTAGTAAGCCTCACTCTGCTTCATTTGCTTCATTGCATGATGATCACTTTGTGCGGCGCTTAATTAAAATACGTGCCATTTGTAGCTATTAAGATCGACTTTCCTCCTCTGTGATTGCAGCTGCATTGTGCTCACTGACCTGTTCGCTGAGTGGGTTGTTTGTGTTGTTTTTGTGAGCCAACCCGATGCCAGTGCATTGCTGCTAATGTGCTGTTTAATTTCATCCTGCATCAATCATGCACATTGTCTCTTTTGTTTCTGAGGTTTCAAAGCCAATAAAGAAAGCCAATACTGATGAATGGGGCCCAGAAATCTTGACACTGGTTATTTATTTATCGAGGAGAAAGCATAGGCAAAAGATTTTCATGCAGAGGAAGTGGTAGAGAAAAGTTTTTCTCCCTCTCTCTCTAGAACTCGAACTCAGGAGCATCCGATGAAGCTGGATGTTGGAAGATTCAATGCAGACAGAAACACACACACATCTTCTCCACTACTCTGTGCTACAAAGATATCTGCAAACATGACATGAAGGCTGGCAACGTCCAACCCCATCCTTGCAGACAACTGCAGTGCCTGGAGACAGACAGTCAGGTCCTGCATGTATAGCAGAGACCAGAGGAGGAATGACTGCTTGGGACGCCAAAATTCAGCATCCCTCCACTTCTCGCGCTCCTTTCTATTATGCAATCATTTTTATTGGTTTAACAAATACAAAGTACAAATAAACACAAGCTAGTAAAAACATATCTGTATACAGAGATTTTCCGTATCTCAAAACATCCCCTCCACGGGGTCTCATTTTAAACATCTACAACCGCATATTCATCCGTACTCCGGTTTTTATATCAAACCATATTGTCCATAATAATTTTTACACTACAAGTGAGTAAAAATCCTGCTTGTTTCCATCCGCTTAGCTTACAATTTTTCCCATTCTTTTATAAAGTTTTTATCCTCTTGGTTTTTGAGTCCTTTCTAAATCATAGTTGGGGCTTCCCTGAAGCTCCGTGCTCAGTGTAGCCAAAGCAGACTCACTCCTATAAATCTGCCTCTGCTGGGTGGAGCACAGTGAGAAGAAATGCCATGGTGCATCTGCAGCGGCACAACCAGATGCCTTTGTCTGCCCCAGCTGCAACAAAACATGTCTCTCCTGTATCGCTCTCTACAGCCACAGCAGATGCTTCCAACAGTTTGACTTCATCCCCAAAAGGTGTGCTCCTCCATTGTCTCCCGAGACAGACGGATGTCAACCAACCAACAACACCACTTGTAACAGTCATGGCTCCCCCACCAAAATCCTGGGAACGGTAGGGTTCTGAGAGTTGTCAGGAGATGCCCCTCACAGAACTACAATTCCCAACATCCTTTGCATCCTTTTTTTTCCCTTTCTCTTTTTTTTCGTTTTTTTCCTTGCCTTTTGTTTCTCTTCTCTCTATTGTATTGTTTTTTCTGTTTTGTTTTTGTTTTGTTTTTGTTTTGTATATTTGTAAATTTTGTGAAATGATTGTAATAACCAATAAAGAATTTTTAAAATTAAAAAAAATTAATAAAAAAAACAGTTCCCAAGATTCTTGGCAGGGGGGCATGTCTGTTAAAGTGATATAACAGTGCTTTAAATATGTGGTGTGACTCTTGTTATTAGTGGCATAGTAGCCTGCAGAGTTTCACACACAGCTAGCAGTTGAAGTGCTAGCTGAAAGGTGTGGCATAGCAAAGTACATTTGAGCATCACTGAAATGTGGGTTGAACATTTAAGCTTTCTGCAACAGGTTCACCTGTAAGGAAGAGATCTACTGGTACATCTCGTGTCATGCAGCAGAACAGCTCCAAGTGAAAGTGCCCTGCTCTCTTCCCTCCAACCCCCCCCCCCCCGCGTGACATCTGTACAAGCTTTAAATGAACAAAGAGAGCATTAGCAGCAGCTACAAAAGCCAATTCTGGGCTAATTTCTAGCACTGACATAATTATCTATGTTCCTCCCAGAAACACAAACGGACCTCTTGAGGGCGGGACGGCGGAAGTATCTGATTTCTGCAAATATTGCCCTGCAGCAATTGCTGTGGCCACACATGCTGGATAATGAATTGGTGTTGCTCGGAAGTCAAATTTAGGCCAAATATTACATAAGTGCATAAGCAATGCTAATCTTAATCCCTTTCCAGGCATCTCCCTTGCTCCATCTAGGCCTGCTGCTGCTCTTAAGCTAAAAAGCTCTTCTCCCATTTGTGAATTGCCCAGGGCACTTTCATTTCCATGGCCAGATTTGTTTCTTGGGAGCTGAGGGGGTGGGGGATTCGTGGATGTTAGAGGGAGAAGCCACCAGGCCCTCACTAAAGACAGATAATTGCTAGATAAATGTCTGCAGTCGGGACGCGTGAAGCATGTGCAGAATGCAGAGGAGAAGGATCTGTATATTGCAGACACCCTTGGATGGGGACCAATGGCACCGTGGTAAATTCTGGAGTGCAGGCACTCTTAATCTATTCACTGTTAAATTTATATCCTGTCTGTCCTCCCAAAGGAGCCCAAGACAGCAATGGCAGCCCATCCATCCCACCATGTACCCCACTATCACCGCTACATATTGTTTGGCTGAACTGTTTTCCTTGAGATAATAAATAAAAATTATTTTTAAAAATGTCAGCAAAGAAACAAACCAGCCCATACCCCTTCTCAGGCTATACAGCAAAATGATTTATTATTATTTTTTGACGCACACAGACTTGATGGCTTCAACACATTGCTTAACACTGCTTTAATATTCAGTCTAAACCAGCCTGGTTGCTATTTTTGACATTTTACTTGGTCATAACAGAGGATCCACCCCCCAAAATAATGGCAGCCATGCATACTACCCATTACTTTGCTTCGCATATGCAGTGTGTTCCCCTCTGAGAAAACTCATTAAATTGGCAGGTGGCGGATTGGCAAACTGCATCCCAAGAAATGACATCATTCGACTTTCTGTTATCAGGGCCGTCTTTACCCAGGGGTGCAAGGGGTGCAGGCACTTGGGCGCCAAATTCTGGGGGGTGCCAAATGTATACCTATTGTATACCGGTCCCTCTCGATTGTTGGCAGTGAAAAGCAATGGATTGAAAGTCCCTGCCCCCCTCCTCTGTTGCTCTGTTACTCCGTAGCTTCAAATAATCCTGCTGAGTCAGGAAACAAAAGCAGGTTTTTTTCTGTTGTGTCGTCGTAACAGGCGAGCAATTCCCCCCCACCAAAAAGCTCAACAACGTTGGCTTCCCCCCTCCCCCAAAAAATCTCAATAAAAGTTAATTTTGGGGCGGCTAAACTAAATTTGGGGGTGCTGGGCAGATCTTTGCACCCCTGCAGCACACATGCTAAAGACGGCCCTGTCTGTGATATAAGTATTTGTGCTTTGTCCCTGGAGTGTTTCTGCTCCACTACACCATTGGAAGCGATATAGTCATCCACTACGTTTCTGTGCAGAGTAGGAATGTGCCCATTTTGGTTCTTTCCATTTCCCAGTTCTCCGTATTTTGCAGCAACTTATTGTGGTGGTTTTTTTTTTAATCCTCATGAAAACTCATCATGTTAGTGTGACCTTTTCCTAATGAACACTTTTATACACAGCTTTGACTAATGCACACATTCTTGCAAATCATTTTCCCTTTTCACAATGCATTCTTATATGCCGTTTTCACTAATATCTTCATTCTTAGGCACCCTTTCCCCCAACAGTTGCATTTTTGTAAACATTGGTTGGAGAACTGCATTGCAAAATTCGGATAGATACGGATTTCAATGGATAGCTGTGTTTTGGTTTGCATAGTGTTTTGGAACGTGCAAATTTGGCAAGTTTCGGCTTTAAATGTGACCTGAATAGAGTTTCTTTTTTTTTTTTAACATACTTTTTATTAATTTTACAAAATACAAAAAAACAAAAAAACGGTACATACTTAAACCCCTTTTCCACCTCCTTCCTACCCACCCACATGGGTCCTCCCCTGCCACAGAAGTATCCCATGTTTGTGAACAGTCAGAAATGGTCCATTTTATGCTTGGATTTCTGTCCTCCTCCCCCTCCCCTGACCCCAAAGCCCCCCCCTGCCACCAGGGAGCTCCAGCAAACCAGGGCAGTACGCAGGAGGACATCCATCCAACCATCTATTGTTATACCAAAAAAAGAGAAAAATAGAAATAGGAAAAAAAGGGGAAAAAGAAAGGGCGAAGAAAAAAAAGAAAAAGAAAAAAACAATACAAAACAGAAAAATTTTTCTTGCATTCATAGTTGAAAAACCATATTTTATGGGCTTCCCCTCCCCCCCTTCCCCGGTTTTCATCCCTTTTTTATCATCTGCAACAGTTTCTTACTTTATAAAAATACACCTTTGTATCTTATACAACTTATAAATCAATTGTTAACATTTTCATCTAATATTCAAATCACTGAAAATTCAAACTCCCATTTTCTCTTCCCGTGCCTAATTTTTTTTTCTCCCTCTATAAGCCTCCATATTTTCACATTTTCCAAAATCCATTCACTTTTAAAACTATAACTATTCTCAATTTAACCTTACATCCCCGATTACCGGCTCCACCCCCCCCAATCCAGCAAATTCCAAAATCAGCAGACCAGTTATAAACCTGTTAATCCATCCTTATAATCACAACATCACTTTCCCTTCACCCCACCCCCTGTTTACAGTCTCTTGCCATCCAGGTCACCATACAGGACCCCTGAATTTCTTCTCTTCTCTGCATATTTTTTCCTTCTTCCCTGTGGGCGTTCTGGAGTTCCAATAATACCAATCGTGCCCCCCTCAAAGGCAGGGCACTCCATCCAACTTTTTGTAGAGTAGAGTCATCATTTTTTTCATGGTGTGTTTCATTTTGTGTTGAATCATCACAGTCCTCATCTTCATCTTTTCCTTCCCCATCATTGTCATTCTCACATTGCTCTTTTTCAGTGTCAAAAGCTTCATCTCCTAGAAAATCATATTCCGCCATCACCTCCTGAAATTTCTGCTGTAACTCCTGTCGTCGTGTCTCCTCTTGACATAACTCTATTCTTGTTTCCCACATTAAGGTCAAAACAGACCGCTGGAACTCAGGGGAACACTTTTTTGTTGACATATTTCAGTCCTGCCAAGGTCAAAACTTATCACGTGGGGTGGAATATGATCACAGTTTATTTTCTCGACTCCATTTTAACAAGCTGGCTGCATTCTTCAAGTCTTGTTAACAATAAAGTTCGAACTCACATTTCACAAGCACTTAAGCCAAAAAAGAAATTCCACAAAGTCCAGAAATACAAAGTGAAGTAAAAATTGACTTATAAATCCTGATCAACTCACTGAATTGCCTAGGCTGCCGGCTCCCGAGGGAAAGAAAGGTTTTTCTTAGGCTTTACCTCATTGCTGCAGGGCAGTCATAAACCACAGTCTCTCTCCCCTTTTCACCCTGCATCAAAGGGGATATTCTCTTTGATGCCTTTGAGGGATCCTTTTGAATTACAAATCTTCTGTTTATGGCTTCGGGTTTCTATTTACTGTCTCTTTGTTGCCGTGGGGGGGGGGGTGGCTTCCTCTTTTCTCCCCTCTCTCCCAGACCAAATTGTTTTATAATCCAAATCGTGAGGTTACTTACAGTCTTTTCCAATCGTTTTATTTTCGGAAGAATCCAGCGCTCTCCGCCTTCGGCTTGAAGCTTCTCCCTGCTAGAATAACGTTGCCGCTCAAAATGGCCCCCGCGACTTCTACCCTCCTCGCTCCAGAGCTCTTATTAGAGCTAACCGAAGAGTTGGGGAGTCCGGATTGGGTCTGTGCCGAGCGAATTGCCCTCGGGACGCCCTTCCCGAGGTTCTAAGGGGCGCAGCGTTGCTCTCGCTGCCCTCCCCACTCCTAGCAGAGACGGGCCGTCTCGGAGACGAGACGAAACCCCGCCGATCGACGCTGGCGCTGAACCCGGAAGCCTCCTGAATAGAGTTTCTCCTGTATCCCTAGTGCAGAGACATGCTGCTGTTACACATGGACCTGTTGCGTTGGAGGCTGGGTCACCAAGGGATCTCAGGAAGATCAAACTCACCTGGATGACTTGTGTCCTCTTCTGGATCCTGCAGTTTAAGGATGATCTCAAGAAACGAATGCTTCCAGAGAAGTGTGATAATATGACAAGGGGCCTGGAGTCAAAATCCTAAGAGGAAAAGTTGAAGAAGTTGAGTATGTTTACTGTGGAGACAAGAGACAATTAAGATGCCATATGAGAGTTAACTTTGAATATCTGAAGGGCTGTCATACAGAAGATGCAGCAGACTTGCCCTCTGTTGCTCCAGAGCAGGTATAGGCAACCTTGGCTCTCCAGGTGTTTTGGAACTACAACTCCCATGATCCCTGACCACTGGCCCTGTTAGCTAGGGATCATGGGAGTTGTAGTTCCAAAACATCTGGAGAGCCAAGGTTGCCTATGCTTGCTCCAGAGGGTAGGGCCTGAACCAGCAAGTTCAAATTACAAGGGTGTAGACCAGGCATCCCCAAACTGCGGCCCTCCAGATGTTTTGGTCTACAACTTCCATGATCCCTAGCTAACAGGACCAGTGGTCAGGGATGATGGGAATTGTAGTCCAAAACATCTGGAGGGCCGAAGTTTGGGGATACCTGGTGTAGACAAGAGGAAGAACTTCTTGGGGGGTGTGAGCTATGGAACAGGCAAGCTATGGAACAGGCAAGCTCTGGTGTACCTTCCAAGTCAGAGCTTGCATTGCTCCGGGAAGGGATCAACTGATGTGGTCAAATCCAGTTCCAATCCAAAGACCACTCCTGAAATTAGAATCATAGAATCATAGAATCATAGAGTTGGAAGAGACCACAAGGGCCATCCAGTCCAACCCCCTGCCAAGCAGGAAACACCATCAAAGCATTCCTGACAGATGGCTGTCAAGCCTCTGCTTAAAGACCTCCAAAGAAGGAGACTCCACCACACTCCTTGGCAGCAAATTCCACTGCCGAACAGCTCTTACTGTCAGGAAGTTCTTCCTAATGTTTAGGTGGAATTTTCTTTCTTGTAGTTTGAATCCGTTGCTCCGTGTCCGCTTCTCTGGAGCAGCAGAAAACAACCTTTCTCCCTCCTCTATATGACATCCTTTTATATATTTGAACATGGTTATCATATCACCCCTTAACCTTCTCTTCTCCAGGCTAAACATACCCAGCTCCCTAAGCCGTTCCTCATAAGGCATCGTTTCCAGGCCTTTGACCATTTTGGTTGCCCTCTTCTGGACACGTTCCAGCTTATCAGTATCCTTCTTGAACTGTGGTGCCCAGAACTGGACACAGTACTCCAGGTGAGGTCTGACCAGAGCAGAATACAGTGGTACTATTACTTCCCTTGATCTAGATGCTATACTCCTATTGATGCAGCCCAGAATTGCATTGGCTTTTTTAGCTGCTGCATCACACTGCTGACTCATGTCAAGTTTGTGGTCTACCAAGACTCCTAGATCCTTTTCACATGTACTGCTCTCAAGCCAGGTGTCTCCCATCCTGTATTTGTGCCTTTCATTTTTTTTGCCCAAGTGTAGTACTTTACATTTCTCCTTGTTAAAATTCATCTTGTTTGCTTTGGCCCAGTTGTCTAATCTGTTAAGGTCATTCTGAAGTGTGATCCTGTCCTCTGGGGTGTTAGCCACCCCTCCCAATTTGGTGTCATCTGCAAACTTGCTCAGGATGCCCTCAAGCCCATCATCCAAGTCATTGATAAAGATGTTGAACAAGACTGGGCCCAAGACAGAACCCTGTGGCACCCCACTAGTCACTACTCTCCAGGATGAGGAGGAGCCATTGATGAGCACCCTTTGGGTTCGGTCAGTAAGCCAGTTACAAATCCACTGAATGGTAGCATTGTCTAGCCCACATTTTACCAGCTTCTTTACAAGAATATCATGGGGCACCTTGTCAAAGGCCTTGCTGAAATCAAGATAGGCTACATCCACAGCGTTCCCTTCATCTACCAGGCTTGTAATTCTGTCAAAAAATGAGATCAGATTAGTCTGACATGACTTATTTTTCAGGAACCCATGCTGACTTTTAGTGATCACAGAGTTTCTTTCTAGGTGCTCACAGACTGTTTGCTTAATGATCTGCTCTAGAATCTTTCCTGGTATTGATGTCAGGCTGACTGGGCGGTAATTGTTTGGGTCCTCTCTTTTCCCCTTTTTGAAAATAGGGACAACATTTGCCCTCCTCCAGTCTGCTGGAACTTCGCCTGTTCTCCAGGAATTTTCAAAGATTATTGCCAGTGGTTCTGAAATCACCTCTGCCAGTTCTTTTAATACTCTTGGATGTAGTTCATCTGGCCCTGGAGACTTGAATACATCTAAACTAGCCAAGTATTCTTGTACTACCTCCTTACTTATTCTGGGCTGTGTTTCCCCTGCTGAATCATCTGCTCCATATTCTTCAGGTCGGGCGTTGTTTTCTTTCTTGGAGAAGACTGAGGCAAAGAAGGCATTGAGGAGTTCTGCCCTTTCTCTGTCCCCTGTTTGCATTTCACCATCTTCTCCTCTGAGTGACCCCACTGTTTCCTTGTTTTTCCTTTTGCTACGGACATACCCATAAAAGCCCTTTTTGTTGCTTTTAACCTCTCTGGCGAGCCTGAGTTCATTCTGTGCTTTAGCTTTTCTGACTTTGTCTCTACACGTGCTGGGTATATGTTTGAATTCCTCTCTGGAGATTTCCCCCCTTTTCCATTTTTTGTACATATCCCTTGGCCCGCTCTGACTTGAACCAACTAGAAAGCAATTACCAATAGCTCCATATTTCCTTTTATGCTTCAGTATTGAGCTCTATTAAGTTCTTGCTGTTAGCACTGGGCTGTTAGCTTAAATTTAGTAGCTTCTGGCTGTCCACAAATTGAATTCGCAGGGTAAAGGAAGAATCTTAGGCAGAAGATACAAACAGCTGCTTTTGTCACTGAACTGTGTCAGCCCTTTGGAGTATGGCTGGAAATGTTCCATCTGAAACTAATGGCACTTGAAACGGATACAGTCAAAAGGCATTCTTTGACTTGCATATATTTTTAATGAGGTGCTTTCAGCTTTCAATTAGGTGGTGCCAACAGAGGTAGCCCTTATTCAAATATCCCCCCACCCCAGTACCTTGGGGTGACCTATGGTGCTACCCAAAACCTTTAGGTTGCATATACCATGGCAGAGATTCGAATCAATGTAATTAAAAGGTTTCACTCTACATAGATCTGGGTTTTTCCTCTTTTCTGGCTCATTGTTTTATTTCAGCAGGAACCACAAAGCTAAACAGCATATGTGATGTCTCCTCAAATATGGTTTTGATGTGCTGTTTGGTTAACTTGTTTCCTAAGAATCTAAGAAAAGTCCTGTTGGATCAGATCATTGGCCCATTTCATTCAGCAGCCTGTCCCTGGGAAGCTCACAAACAACACCCAAGTCTCTGCTGGCGTTCTCTTACCAAAGAGTACCTGCCCCAAACTTGGCTCTTAGCGTCTAGAGCAGGCATCTCCAAACTGCGGTCCTCCAGATGTTTTGGCCTACAACTCCCATGATCCCTAGCTAACAGGACCCGTGGTCAGGGATGATGGGAATTGTAGGCCAAAACATCTGGAGGGCTGGTTTGGGGATGCCTGGTCTAGAGATTCTCCTTTTTGTGGGGGATTCCCCCCCCCACTAACACAAACCAGGTGGGAGGAGGCAGACTGAGGGTGAGTGTGCTATTGTGTTAATTCACAAAACCTGGGTCTGAATTACCTTAAAGGCCACCTGATTCATATGTTTCTCCTTGGTTGCTGAGATCTTCCGATGGGGCATGGTGGCCTCACCTGCCCCTGAGGTTCAACCAGCCTTTAGTGTGACAGGCCCTGGCCTTTGGAACTCCTTGCCAGTGGAAGTTCGGGAGGAGCCATCCCTGCTCGCTTTTAAAACTATTATTATTCAGACAGGTCTTTCAAACCTGATAGGCTTTGCCACGTAGCTTTGACTGATGTGTTTGACATTTTTAACTCTTTTTACTGTATGGCTGTGTTTTTTTGTACACCACCTTGTGATATTTTTACATGAAAGTGCAGTTTATAAATGCCTAAACAAATAAAACGTACTACGTTTTGATTTAATGCAATTACTGCTAACACTGAATCTATACATATAAATTAAAAAGGTAAAGGAAAAGGACCCCTGACAGTTAAGTCCAGTCACAGACGACTCGGGTTGCGGCACTCATCTCGCTTTACAGGCCAAGGGAGCCGACGTTTGCCCACAGACAGTTTTCCCGGGTCATGTGGCCAGCATGACTAAGCCACTTCTGGTGAAACCAGAGTAGCACACGGAAATGCCGTCAGGAGCTGGGACCGAGCAACAGGAGCTCACTCTGTCATGGAGATTCGAACTGCTGACCTTCTGATTGGCAAGCCCAAGAGGCTCAGTAGTTTAGACCACAGCGCCACCCACGTCACACATATAAATTAGGACATGCAAATTTCATGTATACTTATGCCCTTTTCAGTGGGGATGCATTTGTGTGTCTTCCTTTGGTGATAGTCACCTTCTTTTATAATATGCTCAATAGCCCCTACAGTTCAGCATAAGATGGGTTGTGGGAGGCAAGCTGTCTTCCAGAAAACTTGGATGCCATGACTCATCTCCTTACTGATGAACCTTTTCTAAGCTTGTGGGGAAGCTTAAGGTTCCGTCGAACATTGTCTGAAAATGTCAGTCTTTGATATAACACCCATCCTTCAAGCTGATGCAGTTGCATTGGAAGTGAAGCTTCGGAATTTGCCTGCATTGTAACACATGATTGACGTTAATGCCATAGAAGATGCATTTTTAAAAAGTTACTGGTGGTTGTTTTTTAAAAAAATGTTGCTGAGATTGGGAAAGGTAAAACTGCTGCTTAGACTTTAATTTGGCTCTCAGGTTTACTGCCTCTCTCGCAATGCCAAAATATATTATATTTCAGCGCTCTAGTGTTGACTACCAACCTATTTAAATATTCACCAGGAGCCCATTGCCAAGATAGATTAATTCATGGCATCGTGTCCTAGGCAAGCTGTCAAATTGTCAGAATTATTTGAATTGTCAGTGCCCTTTGTGACAATGTCGTATGGGGAAGAAGCAAAGACTCCCTTGCAGTTTGATGCATCTCCAGGAATATATTTCTCCCTTGTTTATTTAGCATCCCCAACCCCTGACTCAAAAGAAAACTGAATGTGTTAAGTGATGCCACAAAAAGGTCAAAGTATACTTTGAGTTGAAGCCTATTTACAAACATCCCTACAAGTAGAGGTGTTGATGGATACTTAAAATCCACAGGGCACAGGTCCATGGCACAAGTCTGCATAAAATTTGCACCTGCTAATTTATGTGTATAGCTACAAATGCAACCTTCTGAGCAGATTAAGACAGTGAGGCTGAGGTCTCACCTGCACTGCGCTCTGCAGTCTTATGTTAAGTCAGCAGGCCGCAGGCCGAGAGACTCTTGAAAATGAGTTCAAAGAGACGCATTCCCCACTCCCCTTTTAGAGTTATTCTTAAAGGCGGCATGCTCAGATTTCTAGCATTTGTAGATATGAATTGTAAACAGGCGAGTTGGTGACTGGGGAAACAGGAGGCCACCTTTTGAAGGGTAGATTATATTTCAACACAGGCTCGCACTTTAAGTAAACAAACAATAGCATTTTGCATCTCACTTCTTCTGTTGAGAAGTATTCCCACCGATGAGCCCCACTTATGCATTCATCTTAAGCAGACTTCTCAATGAAAGATCATTATCCCTCTTTCTTTCTTTCTTTCTTTCTTTTCTTTCTTTCTTTCTTTCTTTCTTTCTTTCTTTCTTTCTTTCTTTCTTTCTTTCTTTCTTTCTTTCTCCCTCCCACTTCTCTCTCTCCCCACCCCCAAACCTCACAATGCATATGGCAGCAAAGTCTCACATTGAATGTACTGATATGTAGAAAGGACTCTATGAACCAAAAATGTTCATGCCCTCCAACGTTTCTCCGATGGAACTGGGGGTGTCCTTAGGAAAAGCGGGACATTCCAGGATCAAATCAGAAACCAAGACAGCTTCTGTAAATCTGGGACTCTCCCTGGAAAATATGGACATGTGGAGGGTCTGGACTTTATATGTACCTTTGTTATCCATGAAAATCTTTTTTTTTAAAGAGTATGCTGGAAATGTAAAGAGAAAGTGGAACAATTTTATCATATGTGGTGGTCATGTGAGATAATGAAAAGATTTTGGGAAAATTTATATAATGAGTTGAAAAAAATGTTTAAATACACTTTCACCAAAAAACCCGAAGCATTTTTGTTGGGACTAATGGGAGATGAGATTGCTAAGGGGGATCAGAGACTTTTTATGTACGCCACAACCGCGGCGAGAACGTTACTAGCCCAAAAATGGAAAATACAAGAGGTTCCAACTACTGAGGAGTGGCAGACAAAAATGATGGATTATGCTGAACTGGCAAAGTTGACCTGTGCGATCCGGAATCAGGGAGAGACAAAGATCCAGAGAGAGTGGAGTAAATTTATTGACTATATGGAGAAAAACTGTATAAAGACACTTGCAGGACTAAAATAATTCCTACCAACTGAGATAAAATACGTAAAAAGAACTTGCAGCTCAGGTGATGCTAACCATCAGCCTGCACCTGCTACTATTACTATGTAAAGTCTCAGATTCAGCTTGCTTCTTGCTAGAGCAGCTTCAGATGTCTGTGATTCCTACAGGACAGCCTTAAACTCACCTGGTCCTGTGCTTAGTATGCACAGTATGCTTATTTTGCACTGGTTTTAGGACAGCTTGTTCTGTTTGAAATGTAATGAAATAACCAGTTTTATTGGGTTTTACAGCAGTATTATGATTGATTTGTTTATATATATTATTGTAAAGTGCTTTGGGAAATACATATTTGGAAAGCAGTCTATATAAATTGCTTTATTTTATTTTTTAAAATGTGAAATTTGTCCCAAAAGATCAGTGTCTTTGACTTGCTGTCATCTCTTTGTTGTTCTGCATTTGCGTGTGTAGACCCTTTAACCATCCCCAAATAAATTCAGACAAGACTCAAATTTTTGGTTTGGTTTTTGGCAGAATTTAGGCCACAACTTTATTGATTACAATCAAGTGAGTGGTTGCATAGGCTCTGGTTCGACTAGCTCCCTGCACCCTTGCAGGCAGCGCTGACCCAAGGCACACCGTAGGTCAGCCTTGGGTGAACACCCGGCATAGTGGAAGGCAGAGTCAAGCCAGTCTACCAGCCAGATGCCCCCCTTGACTCTGGCTCCGGGCACAACCCCTCTCAGGGTTGACCAACCAAGAGCCCCAGGATTCCTTTAACGGAATACCCATCGCATAGGGATGGCCAGACCACTCTGCCACCCCTAATACCTGAACCTGAGCCCATCCACAACCTTACAAGTTGTGATGATTCGCTACGTGGCAGGCGAAACCCAAATGGCACCAGCCAATCAGCCAAGTGGGGAAAATTCCTGCTGTGCCCCTGTCCCAACGACAGACGACATACGACAGCATAGCAAGGTCATGCGTGCAAGCCCTAAATATAGGGAGAGGTGGGCCGTTGTTCCGATGCACTGGCCCAAAAGAGGAAGCTCAGGGACACATGCATGGGCTTATATAGAGGTCCCTTGATACAATTTCACTGGCATCCCATTGGTCTAATTGCACCCAGCATTGAGGGGCCTCCAATAGGGTGTTGTGGCCATCCAAACGTTCCCACCCACAACACAAAGTCTGTTGCCAGGTCACACCGCAACACGTGCCCTCTTGTTAGGGAGGACCCAATTTGGCAGGGAATCTCATGAACTGTCACTTGTCAGATACTGTCAAATACTGAAATCAACTGTCTACCACAGCTTCCAGACTGTTGCTTTATTTTGGGGTGGGATTTGATCACATACCAGCGAATTCAGGTTGTGCAATTGAAGTTGCTTTGACGTTCTTGTACAACAAACTGACACACACACACACACACACACACAGAGAGAGAGAGAGAGAGAGAGAGAGAGAGAGAGAGAGAGAGAGAGAGAGAGAGACTTGCTTTGGCACAACATCATCTAACCTCCCTGCAGACAAATCAGAATGAATGCTCAATAAATAGCTGTCGTCATCTAAGCTCCCTGCAAACTTTGTGCAAGCGAATAAGGGTGATTGCTTAATAAGCAGGTTGTCTGGAAGTGACCTTAATTACCAGTTTATTTTCTTCTTTACCAAGGGGATGGGTAAAGATATAACTGGGGAATGAAGCAAGGAGGGGAAAATATACAGAAATGCAATTAAAACCCTCTAGCTGCATGAATCTCTGCCCTGTTTATGTCAGAAGCTGCACCAAATTAAGGCTATAATCATTCATTCCTGTTATATTGCCCCAGTTTTATCATCTGGTATTTTCTTCTTAGGTAACCCTACTAAACCTAGCAGGTTAACCCTGTTTTGCATTAAAACCATAGCTGCCAAGTTATCCCTTTTTTTCAGGGATTTTCCATTATGCTGAATAGGCTTCCTCGCGAGAAAAGGGAAAACTTGGCAGCTATGATTAAAACTCTGCTTCTTTGTGATAACTTCCATCACTATAAGGCTCTCTAGCAACAAAATCTAAACCTGAACGATGTTATTTACCCTCCTAAAGAGAGCATTTTATTTATTTGTTTCACTTATACTTCACTTTTCCTCTAAGAAACTCAGGCCATGAGGCAATCTCCAAGTAAGTTGTTCTCAGAGTAAACCCATGGATTTTAGTGGTTCTACTTTGAATATGGCTAATTTCACCCAAGGTGGTCTCTGCTCCAAGTGGATTTTAGAGCCAGATCTCCTTAGCATCTTGATATGCATATGTTTAAAGAAGATGAGCACATTTTGGGGATGGGATTCACAGGTCAGCAGACGCAAATTACGCCACTCACTTTTAAAGAATTGGGGTTTGGATAAGGGTTAGCAAGCTAAATGGTCCAGTGGCCTGGCTCCAATATTCGGGCCTGGCAACCCTGGCAGTGATTTTTTAAATTATAAAAGCTATTGCCTTCCTTTGCCCCTCACCCTTCTTCCCTCATGTCCTAGCAACAGCAGGACCCTTGTAACCATTTAAAATGGTTGTTTTTGTTATCGTTATTAGTGCTTCAGAGAAGAAGAAGAAGAAGAAGAAGAAGAAGAAGAAGAAGAAGAAGAAGAAGAAGAAGAAGAAGAAGAAGAAGAAGAAGAGGAGGAGGAAGAAGAAAGTTTGGATTTGATTAATAATAATAATATAATTTATTATTTATACCCCGCCCCTCTGGCTGGGTTTTCCCAGCCACTCTGGGCGGCTTCCAACAGAAATATTAAAATACAATAGTTTATAGTTTATTAAACATTTAAAAGCCTCCCTGAACAGGGCTGCCTTCAGATGTCTTCTAAAAGTCTGGTAGTTGTTTTCCTCTTTGACATCTGTTGGGAGGGCATTCCACAGGGCAGGCGCCACCACCGAGAAGGCCCTCTGTCTAGTTCCCTGCAACTTGGCTTCTCGCAACGGGGAACCGCCAGAAGGCCCTCGGTGCTGGAGCTCAGTGTCCGGGCAGAATGATATCCTGCTTTATCACTACCCAAAGGAGTCTCAAAGCGGCTAACATTCTCCTTTCCCTTCCTCCTCCACAACAAACACTCTGTGAGGTGAGTGAGGCTGAGAGACTTCAGAGAAGTGTGACTAGCCCAAGGTCACCCAGCAACTGCATGTGGAGGAGCGGGGAAGCAAACCCGGTTCACCAGATTACGAGACTACCGCTCTTAACCACTACACCACACTGGCTCCCAAGGACTTGCAGGTCTTGAGTCCTTGTATTTGTTTCTGAACTGGTTACTGGTTTGGAAGCTGAATCAGGGCTCAGATCTTGGATTGTTCCTCTTCTGTGATGGAATAACGCTGCCCACGAAAGCCCACTTTGCTGAGTTCCTGAGGCGGTCTGCATCTCTTCCTTCTGGAACTTGATGGATTCTGCAACGCCTGAAATAGCAGACTTGCATTTGTCAGCAATGGCAAGAAGGCAGGGCACTTGGAGATCAGATCTCTTTGCTAAGGAGGAACAACTTTTGAACACGCACTTTCCCCATCTGGCATGAGCATCCTCCCTTCTTCTTCCCACCGCCCTCCCAGATCGCAATTCTCCCTGGCCCTGTTTTGCATTTCAAGTGCCATAATGCAGAAGAATGCATCTGAAAGTGACAAGGGAGCCTCTATGCTGGAATGCTGCCTTCCACGCAAGGAATATATTATAAATGGCCTGCAGTGACTTTAAATGGATTACGGAGCCCACTTCCAAAGCGCCGAGCTGTCCCGCAAGCTGCTCTTGCATATGAGGTTACTTTTATGGATTACACTGTGTAATTGCTCATCTGATTGAATTACTTTTATCAAAGCACTCTGTGCCGAACAATGCGGCTAGGTCAGGGGAGGCTAAAAATAGATTGGGAGAGCAGAGAGTTAATTAGATTCTATGAATGTGAGAAGAAGGGAGTCATTCCTACAGCCTTTAAGGGAGGGGTAGGCAACCTAAGGCCCGGGACCCAGATGCGGCCCAATCGCCTTCTCAATCCGGCCCATGGACGGTCTGGGAATCAGTGGGTTTTTACATGAGTAGAATGTGTCCTTTTATTTAAAATGCATCTCTGGGTTATTTGTGGGGCCAGCCTGGTGTTTTTACATGAGTAGAATGTGTGCTTTTATATAAAATGCATCATCTCTGGGTTATTTGTGGGGCATAGGAATTCGTTCATTCCCCCCCCCCATATAGTCCGGCCCACCACATGATCTAAGGGATGGTGGACCAGCCCATGGCTGAAAAAGGATGCTGGCCCCAGCTTTAAGGGGAGGGCCATGGCTCAGTGGTAGAGCAGAAGACCCTAGGTGCAATCCCTGACATTTCCAGTTAGGGTTGGGAAAAACTTCTGCCTGAAACCCTGGGGAGTTGCTATATTGAACTATCGCTGTAAGCTATACTGAGCTCGACAAATCAATGGTCCATCTCAGAAGAAGGCAGCTTCCTATATTCCTATGTTAGTACCTCATGAAGACGCCATAGAAATAGCCACAGAGCAGATGGGAGCCTATACTCTGAATGATGTGGTGGTTACAATATGGTTGTCACCTAATGAAAGAAATGTTAGTCCTGTTCATCAGTTTTGCTTTAATCAAATTCATTTTCCACACACATGCAAATATCCAAACCTACAGTTTTGAAGGGAAACCAAATCTTTCTTTTAAATGGTTAAAGTTGTTGGATATTCTCTCTCTGTGTGTGAGAATCATTTGTTTCAGAAACAGAGAAGAACAGAGAAGAAGTTTCAAGAAGCAGCAGAAGGCTGAGATTGTTTTGTCTATGCAAGGATGTTTTCTGTGGGAACTGTTCTTTGGACATGGGCTGTATGACAGGAAGTACTGATAACAATGGTTGTGTGTAACTTGTGAGTCTCTTGCTTGTGCCTTGCGGTGAGAGAAGCAGAGAGAGAGTCTTGGACTCTAAGCAATGCCTTGACCACGGCAGTGGTGAATGTCTGTATATATTTGCCACCAATATGCTTTTATGCCTGTCAAGTCAATTTCTACACTTGACCGAATCTTTATGGCATCCTACTGTGTGTACCTTCAACCCCGAAGACACTTCCAAGGAAGGAGCTGCGTTGAGATGTAACTCTGCAGAGTATGGATGCTGGCACACACACACACACTCACCCACCCACCCACCAAAAGTGATGCTGGACCCAATCCTTCTAAACCACCGATCAGAGGTTGATGGATTGATCCAACACAAGTTTGCGGCAGCGGGTGCCATCTTAGAAGAGCCTGTTCTTCCTGTGTGAGAGAATGAAGGCGAGGGAGCAGGTGGGGATGCCTCTTCTAATATGGTGGCTGTCAGCTGCAGTTTCTAGAAGTGCTTTTATGAGAAGCAATTTAGGGGTGGTTTCTTTCTTCTTTCTTTTACAAACCATGTTGCCCTATATATGCATTCCTTTTCTGTGCTGGTAAGTTTACACACATTACAGTCATACCAAGACTGTAATGTTCATAGCCATGTTCAAATATATAAAAGGATGTCTCATAGAGGAGGGAGAAAGGTTGTTTTCTGCTGCTCCCGAGAAGCGGACACGGTGCAATGGATTCAAGCTACAAGAAAGAAGATTCCACCTAAACATTGGGAAGAACTTCCTGACAGTAAGAGCTGTTCGGCAGTGGAATTTGCTGGCAAAGAGTGTGGTGGAGTCTCCTTCTTTGGAGGTCTTTAAGCAGAGGCTTGACAGCCATCTGTCAGGAATGCTTTGATGGTGTTTCCTGCTTGGCAGGGGGTTGGACTAGATGGCCCTTGTGGTCTCTTTCAACTCTATGATTCTATGATTCTATACCTCGTGTTACGTTTGCTTCACCTTGCGGCTTTTCAGGTTACGAACGCGGCAAACCCAGAAGTGTTTACATCTGGGATCGCCACGCGCAAAAACGTTCCATGCTCTTCGCGCATGTGCAGAAGCTCTCTATTGCGCTTCACGCATGCGCAGTAGTGGCACTCTACTTATGGACTTTTCGGGGTGCGAACAGCAGCCTGAAACGGATCACATTCGTAAGTAGAGGTACCACTGTAATGTAAACAGAACCAGGAAATGGAAATGCACACAATCCTAATTGTCATTGTTACGTAATTCTCATTATTATAATTGCATTTATATAATTGCTTTGATTTTTCTGTTGTATAGATATTATGCTATGGAGTGGCATTTGTGTTCTGAGTTGCAAACCACCCTGTGATCTTTTGGCAAAGGAGTTCTGAGCCAATTCTGATGCGGTTGTGGCATCTCTCCAGCTGTCAGCACAATAAGGATGGTGTCAGCCTTTGCACTGAGCTTCCTTTGCCACTTTGGTTCATGACCTGAGTGTTACTTAAACTTGAGAAGGGAAGCTATTACCAGGCTCTGTAAGGTAAGCCAAGGAGACAGTGTGCATTACCCCCTAATATTTAATGAAGTCTCAGTCTGTTTACATCCCACACCTGCTATATTCTTTTTTGTCAGTTTAACCATTATGGGCTTCATGTCAGCAGGTACCCCATAGCCCCTCATTAGGCACATACATTGCCACACCTCCTCTCCTGCCTCGTATTGGTCCTCCCCACCCAACTCTCCTGAAAAGCCACTGTATCAACCTGCCTGTTCATTACTATCAACAGGCGAGGCTCTCTTGGTGGTCCCTGCTCTGAGTGAGGTGTGCAGTGTGAGGGACCTATAGAAGAGCCTTTTCAGTGTTGGCCCCACAGCTGTGGAACAATCTCCCCACTGACATGTACCTTGTTTCTGTAGTGTATTTGTTTTGGCACCATGTGAATATTGCAGATATTAATATTGTGCAGCTCAAAGCAATAAGATGAATTAAAACTGACTCCTCTTGGAATAAAAATCATAGCTGTCAAGTTTTCCCTTTTTTCGCAAGGAAGCCTATTCAGCATAAAGGAATTTCCCTTAAAAAAGGGAGAACTTGACAGCTATGATATAAATGGTCCAGACCCATAAATATGATTCAAAAGCTTTACTAACAGAACTTGTTCCAAAAACACACACAAAAAGAACTAATGATACACCCACCTAGTTATATAATGTCATGTGCATGTACACACAATTTCATCTTCTTGCAAATTTGAAGTAACTCCAAGAAGACCTAAAATTAAAGGCCTGTCTCTCCCCACAGCCTCCATTAACCTGGAGCTATTTTCTCTCCAGGAGAGACCTCATTACCATGTCCTTTGTTCTCTGTGGCTTCCAGAGGGAAAAAAAGGAACTCCCTTCAAAATGGTGATTTGAAACTGAATAACCCTCTCACATGATTTAAAGTTAAACACCATGTGAGAGAGCAGAGAACATCAACAGTTAATTATCAACCCGTCAGGTGCCCAGAGAGCTCTTGTTAGTTTTAGTATAGCCCAATTGAATTTACATGGCAAACCTTCAGCAACACTTACTCAAACACACACAGGGTTATTTGCCATTTCATTGTCAATTAAACAATTATACTTAACAGTGAAGACACACCTCTCTCACCGATCTTTTATCAGTGGAAAGGTGTGATGGGTGAAGTCAGTTTTAAGTATGACGCTGCTACTTTAATAGTTATGGAGGTATTTTATGTGACTCTGTTCTAACAATTGTATTATGCGTTGTGTTTTGTTGCATTTACTTTACAGTGCTTTGCGGCTCCTGTTGTGAAAAGCAATATAAAATACCTATATGAATAAATAAATGTTGAACTTTCCACCCCCCACAAATATCTACAATTCACGGTCATAACACATCAGTTGAAGTCATTTGGGTCAGTTTTCCATATGAAGATCATCATCATCATCATTTATTATTTATACCCCGCCCATCTGCCACTCTGGGCGGCTTCCAACAAACATTAAAATAGATCAAATATCACAGATTAAAAACTTCCCTAAACAGTCCTTCTTGGCATAGCTGCCAAGTCTCCCGTTTTCCCCAGGAAATCCCCGTTTTTCCAGCTGTTCCTAGCTGAAAAAACAGGGTTTTTTTTGTTTCCCCCCGGTTTATTCTGGCGCGGTGGCCATTTTGGAACTGGGAGGAGCATGCTCAGAAGAGATTTTTGATGCTGCTCTGCCCAGTTCCAAAATGGCTGCAGTGCGACTTCTGGCGCGGCGGCCATTTTGGAACTGGGCAAAGCAGCATCAAAAGTCACTTCTGAGCATGCTCCGCCCAATTCCAAAATGGCGGCAGCGCTACGGTACTTCCGGTCTGCTATTTCCGGCCCGGTCCCTTATTTCTCTGTCAGCAACTTGGCAGGTATGCCTTCTTGAACTTATTAAATTACAGCAATTATTACTGTTTTTGAATTGGAATAGGCAAATTTTATGCAAATCTCTGTCAATTTTTTTTGCTGACCTTTTAAGTGGGCATCCTGTACGCAATCATACCCATGTCTACTCAGTAGTAAGATAGAGTAGATCAGGCCTTGCTCCCTTGGTACTGGTCCATGTGCATAAAACTGCAGTTAGAAGAACACTGCAATGAAATGCTGTGATGCCAATTTTTGTTAAATGTATGGTTTGTTTTTTAAAAAGTTAGCTTGTAAGATATATCTTTTCTTCTATTTCTTAGGCATATAATCAACTCCCTCTCTATTTAGAGCATCCAGTTATAAAATGCTCTTTCTTTAGTATTTGAGATCTCTTTCCCAGATAACTCCCAGAGAGCCAGTGTGGTGTAGTGGTTAAGAGTGGTAGACGCGTAATCTGGTGAACCGGGTTTGCGTCTCCACTCCTCCACATGCAGCTGCTGGGTGACCTTGGGCTAGTCATACTTCTTTGAAGGCTCTCAGCCCCACTCCCCTTGTTGTGGGGGAGGAAGGAAAAGGAGAATGTTAGCCTCTTTGAGACTCCTTCGAGTAGTGATAAAGCGGGATATCAAATCCAAACTCTTCTTCTTCTTCTTCTTCTTCTTCTTCTTCTTCTTCTTCTTCTTCTTCTTCTTCTTCTTCTTCTTCTTCTTCTTCTCTGTTTTGGTGATGCAACTTTCAGCCATAACACAGGGCCTTGGATCCAGAGAAGCTTGTGTGCACGTCAGGGACTGATCAGAGGAGACCGCCTCCCCAGCCTCACCCTTCGGGAGAAGAAGAAGACAGTTCAGAATTACAACAGGGGTTTGAGGGAGGTCACAGCTCAGAGGCAGATGAGGGGAAAAGCTGGGAAATAATGGGAAAGGAGAAGGAGGAAGCACAAGGAGTGTGACAGCTGATGTACACAGTTTCTTTAGAACGCATTCCAGAATCCGCCCCCTCCCAGAACCCAGAGAGCCTTGAAAGTAGTAGAGCATAGAGCTCAGAAGCCATAGGGGAGCATCACCCATAGGGGAGATGATGACAAATGACAAATGAAGAAGTGGGAGAAAAGTGGGGTGGAGTGTCACTCGGGACAATGCCAAGAGGCTGAATTCCAAGCCTCTCTCTGTAAATATTGAATTTAAAGCAGATGGAAAGAACTTTTCCTTGTATTGTACGTTCCTGGCAACCGGCTGTGGGAGTTGCATACTGCGGCCTGACAATGCATGTGCGAAGTGCTGTTGGCCAATTTTACCACATGAGGTCCTGTTCCAGAGGGCCTTTCCATGAGGGCTACTGCTAGAAGTTAAAATCTGAAAAGTAACCTTGCATTTTTCTGGAACTAAATCAGCATCTCCAGCTATTCCAGCTCTGAGATTTTTTTATATATATAAAAAAAGACAACAGCTACAAAGCAGTGAGGCATACAGCGACATATATGCTACCTTTGGGAAGAGCTGACCTACATCAGAGGAGGATCTTACATCTGAGCTGTAAAGCTGCTAAGCTGCATTCTGTTCTAAGATGCACATTTAATAGTCTTGGCAGTGACCTTGCCGCAGGACAATGGCTACCGGTAGTTCCAAGATTTTCTCACTGCCATCCTCAAAAAGCACAATTGCCTTTGCTTAGTTTGCTTTTGTTAGGGCAAATTGCAAATCTACCCCCACTAGGCTGCCAACAAATAGGGCACTTCCCCCCTTGCATAAGGTGTCATCGTGCAAATTGCTCAGTGCCAAGTCGGTTTGCTTATTTATTATTAAATTTATATCCCACCCTTTCTCAAAAGACCACAGGGTGGTTTGCAACACAACACAGAACGCAAATGCAACTCTATAGCATCATATATATATATATAACATAGAAACCACGCACAGGGGAGGGTGAAATTCCCAAACAAAGACACAAGCTTTCTGCTATGAAAAGGCTATGTAAGTAAAGTGGTTTGTACATACTGTATATCCCTTTCAAGGTTGAAACAGTGATACATTTGTGTCATCTCCTTTGTAGAGTGCTTTTTCCTGTGTATGAGCCGACTCCTCAGGAACTTTGTTCTGGGCACAATCAAATCATTGGTCAGATCATTACAGTGGCTTCAACCTCCAAATCCAGTCCTCGACTGAATGGGCACAGTGTTCCTGTCATAGAATCATAGAGTTGGAAGAGACCACAAGGGCCATCCAGTCCAACCCCCTGCCAAGCAGGAAACACCATCAAAGCATTCTTGACCTATGGCTGTCAAGCCTCTGCTTAAAGACCTCCAAAGAAGGAGGAAACTAGATTGCTTGCCTTTCAAGGAAACCAAAGTGTAAATGCGATTTGTCCTCTTTTGAGACCCGTAGGCGAAATTCACTGGCCAAATTAAAAACTGAAGATCAGGCCAGCATGGCCCCCATTTGGGCCCACAAGGCTGTTCCACTCCCCCCAAAAAAAACCACACACGCACCTGTCTCTGGCATCATATTTACATGGCTGTAAAGAAACAACTGGGAGCTTAAAGTGAGCCCCAAGTTGTTCTGATCAGCAAACCCCACTGGGACTGGCTGCACTAAGGCGTTCTCCATGGGAAACTTCCTGTTGCAGCTGAAAGAGTTGCCTGTTAATGCTGATCTGTGCTGTCAGCAAGCCTGCCTTTGTCCATTTGCAGGTATGGTTGGAATCCAAACTGCACCTGAAAATGAACTTCACTGACATTGGGATAATAATAATAATAATAATAATAATAATAATAATAATGGAGTATAAGGACAAGAATTTGGAAATTGGACTAGGATGGCAGCAAGTATCGTTATTCAGAACCCCCAGATTTTGAAGCATGGGAAGTCAAAAATTTTATGATTTAATTTGGAATAATTGATATGATATGATTGGTTTGTAATTGGAAAATTTAATAAAAATTATTTTTTGAAAATGAACTTCAGGACAGCTCGCTGTGACTCTCAGTTGGCAATACCAGCAAGTCCCTTTGAATGTTGACTGGTGGGCAGCCCCACCCACTGGGGTGTCTTGTTCTGTTTTCACTGCCTGAGGCAAAACAGGAAGGTGTCCCGTCCCCCCGCCACCTGCCCCAGTCCCTACTGAAGCTTCACTTACTAGAGCCACACCGCTGCAGGTTCTGGTGAGATCTCACAAGAGGTCTGCGACAGACTTCCTCAACCTCGGCCCTCCATATGTTTTTTTGCCTACAACTCCCATGATCCCTAGCTAGCAGGACCAATGGTCAGGGATGATGGGAATTGTAGTCTCAAAACATCTGGATGGCAAAGGTTGAGGAAGCCTGTCGCAGACCTCTGTGAGATCTCACCAGAACCGGCAGTTGGCCTGTGGTGATGGTGGGGGGTGGGATTAAGGATCTGTTCCCTTGGTTGGACCCCTGTTGTAATGAAAGCAAAAATTATCTACTCTACTGAGTATATCATTCACTGATGATTTGTTTGCTTATTTGCTGGGGGCTCTGCAAACACAAGAATCTTACAAAGAGACCATCACAGCAGATGCCACAATGTTCCTCCAATGAAGAGTGGATTGGGCTAGAGGGGGCTTCCTCAACCTCGGCCCTCCAGATGTTTTTGGCCAACAACTCCCATGATCCCTAGCTAGCAGGACCAGTGGTCAGGGATGATGGGAATTGTAGTTTCAAAACATCTGGAGGGCCGAGGTTGAGGGAGCCTGGGCTAGAGATCCCTTCCAGCTCTAAAACTCTTAAGATGAAAAGCAGTGCAGTTGTTGTTGCAGTTTTTTATGTGTTTTTTTTCCACTTTTTATATTTGTTTTTTCCCCGTTTTTTCATTTTCATTTTCACTTTTCCATTTTTTAAAATTCTTATGTATATGCATATATTCTGAAAGGTGTAAATATTGTATAATGTATGTATGTGGTATTTTAAACTATTAAAATAACAAAGAATTCAAAAAAGGAAAAGAAAAAAAAAAGATGAAAAGCAGTGCACATGCTGACATATACCAAAGCAGGGAAGTGTAGCAGCGCTTTCAGACTCCCAAGGGCTCTTGCAGTTTTAGGGATTGTGTGTGTGTGTGTGTGTGTTGTACATTTCATGTATAATTATAACCTGTTTCCCATTTCTGATCTGCTCACGGTAACTGTTGCACACTTGGAGACGATCTCCTTTTGGATTTCTCTCCGGAGCTTTTAAAATGAAGATTGAAATTGCAGTGCCACCTTGTGGAAAAGCAGTGCAAGGCAAGTGGCCCTTGCTGCAGCGAAATTGCTTTGCTTCCTGGGTCCTTGTGTTAACCCCTATACTTTGCCCCCCCCCCAAATCCCTAGCCATTAGCTACACTAGTCAGGGTTGATGGGAGCTGGAGTCCAGCAACTACCAGCTAGGGGACTACAGATTTCCATTCCTGCTGTAAACACTTGTAAAGATGCTTCAGGCTATGTTTAGCCTGGAGAAGAGAAGGTTAAGGGGTGATATGATAGCTATGTTCAAATATATAAAAGGATGTCATATAGAGGAGGGAGAAAGGTTGTTTTCTGCTGCTCCAGAGAAGCGGACACGGAGCAATGGATTGAAGCTACAAGAAAAAAGATTCCACCTAAACATTAGGAAGAACTTCCTGACAGTAAGAGCTGTTCAGCAGTGGAATTTGCTACCAAGGAGTGTGGTGGAGTCTCTTTCTTTGGAGGTCTTTAAGCAGAGGCTTGACAGGCATATGTCAAGAATGCTTTGATGGTGTTTCCTGCTTGGCAGGGGGTTGGACTGGATGGCCCTTGTGGTCTCTTCCAACTCTATGATTCTATGAAACAGTTTTTGGAGACTTGATAACACAAAGGTTATCAAGAGTGGAGAATATAGACATTTGCTTTCCAAGTTACACTACTGGGAAAACCCCATTTTCTGTTACTTGTCCTAGACTGGTGGTTCTCAAACTTTTTTCTCTGGGCCACACTTTCTGAATAACAATTTGCTCTCACCACACCATTTCTTGTTTTGTTTTATTGGAAAACAAAAAGAAACAACTCCTAGCAGTGCTTGATTTGTAACACAGAACATAGAATATGATCATGGGACATCCAGGCAGTATAAAACAATGCCACTACATAAGAACACGAATCATTCCTGAAATATAATTATAAACAAATCTCTTACATATGTACCTTAAGTAAGCATGCAGACTCAGTGAGAGGTGTGAGCTTGCTTTTGCTGGGTAATCTCTTTTATATTAGGTCTAATTTGAGACAGACAAACTCTCATCAACACAAAGAAACCTTTCTCTTTTCTGAGAAATTCATTTTTGTCAGAGTTTACAATCCTTGATCACAACAATATGTCATGGAGAACTGCAGAAGAATAGCAAATGCTCTTGAATATCTATCCATATTCTGCAAATAAATAAATAAAATACTTTGATACTATACCAGGGGTCAGCAACCTTTTTCAGCCGTGGGCCAGTCCACTGTCCCTCAGACCATGTAGTGGGCCAGACTGTATTTTGGGGGGGGCGGGGGGCGGGAATGAATGAATTCCTATGCCCCACAAATAACCCAGAGATGCATTTTAAATAAAAGCACACATTCTACTCATGTAAAAACACCAGGCAGGCCCCACAAATAACCCAGAGATGCATTTTAAATAAAAGGACACATTCTACTCATGTAAAAACATGCTGATTCCCAGACTGTCCGCGGGCTGGATTTAGAAGGTGATTGGGCCAGATCCGGCCCCCAGGCCTTAGGTTGCCTACCCCTGTACTATACCATACCATACAATATTGAAATGTTTAAATGTTGTTTTGATTGTCCTTGAATCTTCCTGCCACACCAGTGTGGCATGCCTCTTCAAAAATTGTTTAGATGTTAGGGATGGGGGTCAAATTTGATTCAGTTTGCACCTAAAAGCAAACCTGTCTAATTCACACTTTCTGAAACAATACTAGAACAGCCATCCTGGGCAGTTCTCCGAATTTTGCAGTGCAGTTCTCCAGGCAAGTAATGTGTGCAAAAATGCACACAGGAAGGAGGGTAAAATATAACATGGATTATATTAAGGTAAATTGGATTTCAAAAACATTTGTGTTAGGCAATTTGCATACAAATGTGTTTATATTACAAGAAATTTGCACTCAAATGCTGATGAGCTTCCAATAATAACCTGAAAACTGGTGTGGGAATGATGTGAAGCTCAGATTGGGGGGGGGGGGAAGAGAAACTGAGAGAAACTGAAACGAACAGGTTTCCCCATCCCTGGTTGGTGGTAATTTTGTGTAAAAAGGAAAAGGAATTTATCTACTTGGGTCGGAATATTGGGGAAATATCGCTTAACGGAAAGTAGATCAGTTGGGTGTCATTCTAGAGTGAGTATTTTGAATAATTTCTTTTGTGTAACTGACAGAAAATCAGAAGTCCTTTTTATTTTTCTTCTACTTTTCTGATTTGCCCTTGGTGTTTTCTCTTTCTCTCTTTCTGTATATTAGGCTTCTGTTAAAAGCACAGGAGCAAAGGCAGCTAAAGAAGAAAGAAAAAGGTGGCAATGGAAGGCTAATCAGAGTGCAGCCATGTGCCACAAAGTCCATAGCCTGGTGCCTGTGCTTTATTGAGGAACATCCACCTCTCTTATGCCTTTGCTTTTCCACCACCTGTAATTCTCTAAAGAGAACCGCAGGCTGGCACATGGCCTGTGGTTTGAGCGAAGGTGAATGGAGAGAAATCCAGCATTTCAATGATTAGGTGGTACAGTTTCAAAGCTGTTCAGGGAGTCGCTGTGGATTTTACAAGGAGGCTGCCCCTGTTCCTCTGGAACTTTCTGATTTTTTTTGACAACTTCCCTATAGCAACAAAGGGCTCACCCACACTTCCACTTGTCCCACGCTTTCTAGTTTTTCTTTCGTCCCACCACTTACCCCTGGAAAACCCGCCGTTTACCTCTGAATCATAACGAACGTCAGTCGGGTTTTCTGAGGATTGACGTTTTGATGTTTGTTCTGATTCAGCGGCAAACGGCGTGTTTCCCTGGAGAAAGCAGCAGGGCAGAAGAAAAACCTCTCCGACCCACGCCCAGAAAACACAAGACACGTGGAAGAAAACATGGGACAAAAAGAATTGTGGATGAGTCTAAGGCAGGGGTTGGCAAGGTTTACCTGCCTGGGCCAGTTCACTCCAGCGGAGATCTCTCTGTGGGCCGGAGCGTGCATGCGTGTGAGTGCACATGCCTGCGATTTCCGGCATCTGCATGTGCACAGACGCAATTTCTGGAGCTGCGGAAGCGAGTCCCTGTCCTGCACTGGTTTAGTGCAGCGCATGGGGACTTGCCAAGCGGGCAGCTCAGTTCAGGGGCGGCTCGTGGGCCAGTTAAACGACTCTTGTGGGCTGCTTGTGGCCCATGGGCCTTAGGTTGCCGACCCCTGGCCTAAGGTAAGGTTACCAGACGTCCCTGTTTCCCGGGGACAGTCCCCAGATTTACAAATCAGTCCCCTGACAAAATCCACTGAATTTGACTGAAGTTGAAACGTATCCCCGGATTCATTGAAAAAAATATGGTAACCTTAGTCTAAGGAATATCTGGCTTTGCAGCAGAGCGCTATGAAAGCTGGCAGGAAGGTTGCCACATCTTATACGCCCAGAAGTGCAAAACACAAAACACAAACCCAAAGTACCGTGAATCAGATTACCTAAAGTTATTCATGTGTTAACACTCCACTTGGAGGGCTAATGTATGGTGGGGAGAGTGGGACTGTGTCTCCTGGCCTCACCCCTGATGCCAAGTGTCCCTCTATCCACACCCCAATTTCCATATGCCCTGCCTGCTCCACGCTTGTGACTGCCATGATTGGCAAAAGCACATAGGGCAGGCTGGCTCTATTCATAAAGGTTCCTCCACATGTTCTGGAGACCCTGCCATGCCTCAGCCGAAGGAGTCCTCATCAGGGGGCAACCTGTAGCCTATGCTATGTAGCAAAGCCACAGACACAAGTCGATCTGGCGATAAGGACGAGTTGGGACTCTCAGACAAGCTTGCCAGGCAGCTGTTAGTGCAGCAGCAGAGTTCAACGTGAGCCCTGAGCCAGTGTGAGCAACAGCACCTTAAATGGCAAGTGGAAACCTGCCCATGTGAGGAGAAGGTCAAGACTTTAAGGAACGACTCATAGAAGCCTAGAGTTGGAAGGGATCCTAAGGGAATCTCAACTAAAGCATCCAAGACAGATGGCCATCCAACCTCTCCTTAAATTCCTTGAGAGTCAAGGTCCTCCTCATGTGTAAGCTGATGGACAATAGCTGATGGAATTCAGGTGGACCCTGGGTGGGGTTCCAAACTTTTTTTTTTTAAAGTTCTGTCAAACACGCATTTTCACAGCTGAGGCCAATTTCTAATGAGCAGGCTCTGACTCTGGCCTTGAGCACCCAAGATAACACAGGTGCTGGTTCTTGTGATCTTATCCCTGCTTGAAAAGAAAGAATATTTTCTCAGAGGCCTAACTTTTGTTCTGAGGCCTGAGTTGGGAAACTATTTTCCAGCACACGCAAAAACCACTTTTCTTTTAAATGAGATTTTATTAAAGCTTTTTCATAATACAATAAGATAAAAGAAACTAACATAAACAAAGACAAAAACGTAGAGAGAGAGAGAGAGAGAGAGAGAGAGAGAGAGAGAGAGAGAGAGAAGAAAAAAACAGGGTCCTCTCTCAAAAATAATTTGTCTCACACAGAAAGTGGTGGACCCAACTTTCACCTGTGAATTTTCCTTTCTTCTCCCAGTCTCTCACCTTGGGAAGTCTTCCCTTTTTGTGTGTGTAATACTTGCACCCCCTAAAACGGCCCAGACTAGAGGACACCAAAAGAACCCCCCCCCCAAAATGGGGGCAGGGACAGAAATGAAAGAGAAAAGGAAAAAAATAAAAAGGACTTTCGATTTTCCATCTGTCACTTACATAAAAGAAATTACTACAAATATTCACTCTAGAATTGCATCCAACAGATCTACTTTTCGTTAGGCAATATTTTCCCAATCTTCAGACCCAAACATCTCAGATTAAATCATTTTCCTTTTCACGCAAAAAGTCCAAAAGGGCTTCTCTAATTCTTGTCATTAATAAATGCCAGCAATGGTTTCTCTCTAGCTTTCTTGACACGTGTCAGACTGAAAGAGTTTCTGGAACAATGCATTAAAAAAGTTATCCTTCTGCCTCATCCTCTGCTTGCCAGGGATTTATGTTTCTTTTTATCGGGGTCCATAGCTTCCTATCAGATTCTCAAAAGAGTTTGCGACCCAGAAAAGGTTGAAACACCCACTTATCCTAATCCAGCACTCTAAACAGGAACAGCTTTTCTACCCTGACTTTTCTTCATGGTTTTTTCAGAGCTGAAGTGTCAAGATCTCAGATTACTATTCCAGGTATCTATCTGCTGAAAATTCAAAATGTTTGCCATTTTTGGTGAGGTATTTTACATTTCCGTGTGCTTTGACGGTAACCTCTTTCAACAAATAAGTAAAAGTTCACACTTCATTGCGGATTCCAAGAACCGGCAGAATACTGCTGGTTTGCGGGTTGGGGTTTGTGTCAGGTGTCAAGTGCTGTGAGGTTGCTGACGTGTTTCCGTCCATAATAATAAGGTTCTGAAAAAGAGCGAGGGGACTGCAAAAATGGTGTGAAAAGAGCGGGAAAATGACTAGCAATCCCAGGAGCCTTTGCAACTACAGCCTAGAACTTTGGAGTACAGTCTGGTATGTGCTGCTGGTTTTTTAAAAGGGTTTTTCCAGAGTTTCCAGAGGGTATTTGCAGACTTTTTATATGGTTTTCCCCATTATGCATTATTTCCCATGTATGCACTGTAACCTCCAAATAAGCGGGGAGACGCCTGTATTAAAAAACAAAACAAAACAAGGCAGAGACCCAGTCATCCAGTTAGAAAAATGTATTGGAACAAAAATGTCTTCGGCTGGTTCTGGGGAAAATGTGGATATTGTAGAGGGACTTGGAAGGGTACAATTGATCCCTGGACTTAGATTCTGTGTCCCTTCCTTACAGGGTTGCTGTGGGAGTACAGCTGCAATAATATATGTGAAGTTTTCAAAAGCACAATATAAATGTCAAATATTATTTCACACCGAAGAGCGGCCTTCCCCCTTGATGCACCGAGCAACCGCAGTCTAAACTTTAGGAAGGCCAATCGGTGTTCGGAATTGCGGGGTCAGCTGGCAACTCATTTCTCCACCTAGGCTATTTGCATGGCAATGAGATACTCGACAAACAGACAAAAGTATGTACATACTCAACAGTACCGGTAGCTATGAACGAGGGGCTACATTTAAAGGAGGAGGGAGAGGAGGCAAGATACCATCTCAGCAATATTGGTACTTTTGATAAACTTGTTTTATTTAATTCCACAGTCTGAACATATGTTCTATCAACCCTTCGCGGGCGTCGAAATTGCATTTTTCATAGCGATGCTAAGGGGTGTGTGATTAATGCAGGATGTGGGAGGTGCGCTCACAAATCCTGTTATCAGATAATGGGATTAGCACGCATACCTCCCGAGCGCTGCCGCTGCTTTGAAAAATTTATTTCCGAATCTACATATTCAGCTACACAGAACCAACCACATTATGGGCATAACAAATAAAAGTGCTGGGGAAGCAGTTTGAAGAGCCTCTATCATGATTACGTTTGCCGTCGCCGCCACAGCAGCAGCAATGAGAGACTAAAATCGGAGGCGAGACACAGCACTGTCTCTCTTTCTCTCTCTCTTAGGGCTGCTTCACATTATTGCTAAATCGGAAGACAAGTTTGTCAATTGTCTACGATATCTTGGCCTGCGAATACCATAGGGTTGGAAGGGGCGGGTGGGGTGGAATGTGCACCTGAACTCCAAAAACAAACTGCAGACACACACCAGAGAATTGGGAGCAGGGCATCGCTGCCTGTTTTGGTCATGGCTCAGTAGCATAGCGCTCTCAATATCCTTCCCAGGGGCGTACCCAGCGAGGGTCAGGGGGGGCAGCTGCCCCCCCAAGTAAAAAAAATTACCGTATTTTACAGACCATAACCCACACTTTCCCCCTCCAAAAACTGAAGGGGAAAAGTCGCTCCGGGTTATGGAAATCGGGCTGTTTTCTCTGTGGCTGCAGCCAGCGACAGGCTCGTGGGGGGGGGGGGAAAGAAGCAGCCTAAGCTGGGGGGGCAGATGGGAGCTCCATCCTTCCTTCCTTCCATCCTTCCTTCCCCCCTCTTTCTTTCTTTCTTTCTTTCTTTCTTTCTTTCTTTCTTTCTTTCTTTCTTTCTTTCTTTCTTTCTTTCTTTCTTTCCTCTCTCCCTCCCTCCCTTCTCTCTCTCTCTCACCCCTTCCTTCCTTCCTTCCTTCCTTCCTTCCTTCCTTCCTTCCTTCCTTCCTTCCTTCCTTCCTTCCTTCTCTCCCCTCCCTCCTTCCCTCCTTCCCTCTCTCTTCTCCTCTCTTGCCCCCCCCCCCAAGTTTTGATCCTGGGTACGCCCCTGATTCTTCCTATTCCTCCAAGAAGCTTGGGTTTTTTTGTGTATGATTCTCCCGCTCGTCACTTTGTCCTCAAAATAAAGTAGGATAGGCTACGATACAGTGACAGACACAAAGCCACCCAGGCCACGTCCGCACTGTACATTTAAAGTGCTGTGATACCACTTTAAACAGTTATGGCTTCCCTAAAAGAATTCTGGGAGCTGTAGTTTATTAAGGGTGCAGATGGTTGTTAGGAGACCTCCCCCCCTCCCAGAGCTACAGTTTGCAGAGTGGTTTAAGTAGGAAGGCAGGGTGTGGAAGGGTTGCCAGAAAGTAAGGTGAAGCATCGCCCTCCAAAGGTTGAGGCTGCAATCCTATACAGTGGTACCTCGGGTTATGTACTTAATTCATTCCGGAGGTCCATTCTTAACCTGAAACTGTTCTTAACCTGAGACACCACTTTAGCTAATGGGGCCTCCCACTGCCACCGCGCCACTGCAGCACAATTTCTGTTCTCATCCTGAAGCAAAGTTCTTAACCGGAGGTACTATTTCTGGGTTAGTGGAGTCTGTAACCTGAAGCGTATGTAACCTGAAGCGTATGTAACCCGAGGTACCACTGTATACCTGTGGTTCCCAATTAGCTAAGTGCTGTAGACCCCTGATTTTTTCAAAAGCCAATCCAGAGACCCTCTACTTTTGAAAAAGAAAAGAAAAGATATGTTTGTGGTAGTTTTTGCTGTGTGCCACAGCCCCCTGGGTGGACTCCCCAAGGGGTCCATGGACCACCAATTGAGGGCCATGGCTATATTCTTTTGCACGCCACCTCGATTTCCGAGCTGTATGAGCTTCCAAGGGTTTCAGGTGCTTATGCAGGGTTCAGTTTCCTTGGAAGTAGGGACAGCAGTGACTGTGATGCCTTTATGATACAGCATACAGGTGGTGATCATTTTAGGTGTGGCAGATTGTGTGATGCTCCAGTGTGATAACTGTCAAGAACACTTCTTTGTTTTGTTTGAATCTGTATGTTAAAATGAGTTTAGAGACTAAGGAAGCTTCCAGACTACTGCATACCCCACAACTGTCCTGTTTTAACGGGACACCTCTGATCACAGAAGTCTATCCCGGCTTCTGTTTGGATCCCAGAATGTCCCATTTAAGACGGGCACCCTGGCTTGACCCAGGTGATGAGCACCAGAGCGCCTTCCAGGATCACTTTGGCAACCATCAATGGGTCACGCCAAAGCACCTCTGGGAGGCTGCAGCCTCGGTGGGGGGAAAGGTGTAGGGAGGGGAGCAAGAGAGAGAGAGAAGTCAAAGGAGGAGGTGGGTGGGTAGGTGGCAGTGGCAAATGTGAGCAGGCGAATGACAGCAGGAGTGTGTGTGTGTGTGTGTGTGTGTGTGTGTGTGTGTGTCGATTTGCCCTCACTAAATGTTGGGATTTGGGGGGTGGGATTCAATCACATACTGGAAAATTCAGGGTGCACAATTAAACTTGATGTGGAGCTCTTGTGCAACAAACCAAAATACTGGTCTGTTTGCAGGGAAAATGCACCAGAAAGTGCAGGATACATTGATGCTATGTTGTCCTCCCCAGAAACAAATCAGATAGTAAATAGCCAGTGTTACCACATCTCTCTGCAAACAAGCCAGAATCAGTGCTCAGTATAGAGGCTGTATGGAAGTCACCTCACAACTGGGCCTTGAGAAGGAGATGGCCTCTATAATATTTGCTGCCGTAGCTTTTCTTTTTGGCTAGCTTCCGTAAGCTAAAGATGTACTGAATATCTACCTCCACTAAGAGGAGCCCTAGGCCTGGAACTCAACCTTCTCTTCTTCCTTTTAAATAGAAGACAGTAGGGCAGGTGGAAGTGGAAGAAGCACTTTTTAATTTTCCGACTGCAGCATAAATAGAATTAATGAGTTGCTTGTGAGTGCAAGTGATTTTGCATGCTTTTTTTTTTTTTACAGGGGCTTGCAGTGTGGCAACGAAGAGTGCCTGGGCACTTAAAGGCAGAGGAAAGATATAGAAGCAAATGCAATTTTGAATCTTACTAGCAAATGTAATTGGACATCTACCTAGCTTTGGTACTTAGCGAAGCCTGTTTTCAGAAAGGTTCTTCTGTAGACAAACAGCGAAGCCTGTTTTCAAAAAGGCTCTTCTGTACTCAGTCTTAGACAAATGGAAAGAAAGACGGGCCTGAACTACCTAAAATATTATCTGCAAACGGAATGTTGACTTCCAGACAATAGATTTCACTAAGAACTTGTTGACATGAGAAAATGTTGGTCTGCAATTTATTTTGAAAGTTGTTCTTAATAACAGGGTGGAAGTAGCTAATGGAAAGTACAAAAGAGCCTGAGCTTATAAACTTTGGTATACCTCCGCATTGTCATTAGTTGTCAGATAAAACTGAATAATGTGCGCCTTATAGCAGGTGGAAGGGCACTCTAGCCAATTCTGGGATTCCAAGCATTTTATCTCTCCCCGTATTACTGAAATGTCCCACCCATTGGGACTGATATCAGGATGACAGAAGCTCTGCAAAGGGAAATGGGAGGGATTCACCAGCAAAATTTTCTGCTCTGTTACCATCCGTTTCTGCCTTTCCTCCCCAGACTTCGCCCCTGTTGCCATCTTCCTGATTGCTCCCAAGCTCAGACCTCACGCCTATTGGAGATAATAATATTGTGCAGTTTGAAGCAACTGGAAGAAGTGACTCCTCCTTCTGGAAGAAATCATTGTCCAGGCCCATAAAAAATTATTCAAACTTTTACTTGCAGAACTCTTCAAAAACAGAACATAAGCATCAAAGATGCATCCAAAATATCCCTACAATGTCTTGTGCTGTCCAGCACAGGCTCAGCATCTTAGAAAATATGAAATAATTCAAACAGACCTAAAAAAGCAGAGAGCCAGTGTGGTGTAGTGGTTAGGAGTGGTAGACTCGTAATCTGGGGAATGGGGTTCGCATCTCCGCTCCTCCACATGCAGCTGCTGGGTGACCATGGGCTAGTCACACTTCTTTGAAGTCTCCCAGCCCCACTCACCTCACAGAGTGTTTGTTGTGGGCGAGGAAGGGAAAGGAGAATGTTAGCTGCTTTGAGACTCCTTCGGGTAGTGATAAAGCGGAATATCAAATCCAAACTCTTCTTCTTCTCTTCTTCCCCACAGCATCCATTTTCCCTGGATCTGTTTTCTCACACATTCAGAGGGGGTCATTTAAATGTCCTTACTTCCACAGAGTTTGGGAAAAAAAACTTTTCGTAAACCGAAAATTCATAAACCGAGGTTCCACTGTATTTGAGACTGTGTATATACTACGACTTCTGATTGGCTGTGGGTGTTTTCTGCAGCCAATCAGAAGCTGCGTTTTGGTTTTCGAACGTTTTGAAAGTCGAACGGACTTCCAGAATGGATTTCGTTTGACTTCCAAGTTACAACTGTATATTCTTTGAGCTTGCATTCTTTTGAGTTATAGCACATGTTGCATTGAGGTATTTAAGTTGACAATATACTCTTAATAAAAAATTCCTTCAGTAGCACCTTAAAGACCAACTAAGTTCCTTCAGTAGCACCTTAAAGACCAACTACTTAGTTGGTTTTTAAGGTGCTACTGAAGGAATTTTTTTAATTTGCTTCGACTCAGACCAACATGGCTACCTAACTGTAACTAATATACTCTTATTTTGCATACAGAGTTGGTGCTTGATGAGGTTCTACTTTCTGCATTCCTTCGTTGTTTGATACTGAGCTTGTGCATAGCTGTAGCACCCAGCCAAATCCTCGATAACCAAGTAAACAGTAAAAGCAGGGGATGTTTGCCTGCGGCTTGGTGATCTGCCTACCCTGGTTGAATGGGCTGCAGCTGCATGTCAGCTTGGCGGCTTGCACAATTTCCCAGGCCTGGGATGGAGAGCTCTTACATTTGCATCTGCAGAACTGACCTCTTTCCTTCCAATTCGACAATTCTATATATATGATCTAGTTGAGATTCTGGCATGGCAAAGGGTTGGAGGAGAGCCTCATTGGGTAATCTTGGATCAGTCACTGCCTCTCAACCTAGCCTACTTCCCAGGGTTGTTGTCCATATAAATTGGAGGGGTGGGGGGAGAACAATGTACACCGCCTTGTGCTACTTGGAGGAAAGGCGGGATAAAAAAAATGATGAATAACATTCAGATTCAAACTGAGTCATTGTGTGACTGCCATTCTCTCATCCCAAAAAACAGGAATTAAGTCATGTATATAGAAGACATTTCTGTAAGCTGCACACTGCACATCCTTTGTGATAGCTTTTCCTCTAGCTCAGAATTACATTATTGAAGGCCCTCTGTGTCGCTAGATGGCCACTAGAGGGCAGGGTTGAATTTGGATAAGGAAAGAAAGAAATAAGACTGTGGAAAGAACGAGTGTTGAGTATTAGAGAATCCCGCTTGACCAGGAAGATAGAAAGAAAAGCTCCAATTGATTTTCAACAGGTAAAATCTCTAGGAAGCATCTGTCTGTGATAAAAGGCAGGTAGAACCTGTGATTCTCTGTGTTCTCGGCATATCCAGTGATGTTCTGGATTGCAGATCTATTGCTGGGTGAGCCATCAGTTATGATCTGGGCTATAGCACTATTAGATAAGACAAGAGGCAGAGCTTGATTCTGGTTTACAATGTGGTGCACCTTGTGAACAAAGAGGAGGCAGTCTTGATTCCAGCTGAAATGAACTTTAAGGGCAAATTTCTATTTTTCCACGTAGAAATCCAGTTTTTAAAATCCAGAATTTCAGCTGCTCGGATACTGAAATTTAAATTCAGAATTCTGAGTACATGAATGGGTTTATTTGTGTGGGTGCATAGATGGCCATATATCGGTGGCAAAAGGCATATGTTTTCGGGTGCTCAATTTTGATTCGCATGACCATGTGAGACCACACTTTCAAATGTTGAAAATGGTGGGGTGGGGCTAGGGGAGCCTAGGCTGCAGTCCTAAACACATTTCCCCAGGATTTAAATCCAGAGAATTCAATGGGTCTTGCTTCCAAGTAAACATGAAATTATGTCCATTGATGCAATAGCTCTACTCTGAGTATGACTGCTACCACCCATAATATATGAAACAAAAATAATAATATGATAAATATGATTTAGTGACATCTGGAGGGCTGAAGGTTCCCCTAATAATTGCTCTTCCATTGGAAACTTTATCTTTGACTTCGTTTAGTAATGTTTTATTTTGATGTATTTAATATAATATTTTATTTTCCTGTGAATTATGTTGCTTTCTATTTGACCTCCTTCTATAATGTTTTATTTCAGATCGTTTTATTTGATGTTTTAATGTAGGCTGTAAAACGTTTTGAGATTCTGCCCCCCCCCCCTTTAAAAATATGAAGCAGTATAAAAATGAAATGAATAAATGATAAATGAATGTAATGTGCTAAAAACTATTAAGTCAACATACTAACTGCATTTACACAAATAAGTAAATAGTAATTCAGTAATTAGGACGAGGATTCTTAAAAGGTGCATCCATATCACGGTTTATTGTGGATTCAATGCTGGTCATGCCTGCATGAATGTTGGTGGTTGGATCCCACCCAGGGACAGCTGTGGGCAAGATTTCTGAATTGCAGGGGGTTGGACTAGATGATCCTCGGGGTCCCTTCCAACGCTACAATTCTACGAGTCTATGTTTTTCCTTACCCTCTATGCAATGTCCTCATCAAAATGCCATTCCACATCACTCTTCCCTAGTTTATCTCAGATTTAATGCTACAACGTGTGTGTTTTTTACTTCCTTGATTTTCAGCAGAAGCTCTAAATCCAGATTAAAATGGGGAAATGATATGGGCATTTGTGTGGATGCTCCATAAACCTTGAATGCTTGAGCAGCACCAAGTTCACAATAAACTGCCTTCTGGAAGTGCCCCAAAACTGCAAGGCTGGAGGACAATTTACTACCCTACCCAGAAAAATACTCTAATCATAACCCCAAAAGTCTAGACAAATGAGTCTTTGCTTGGTGCTGAAATGACTTCTGTAATTTCCACGGTGGAATTTCTTCCTCGGTGAAAGCCATTAAATTTCACCGGCCATTTTTTCCAGCTACGGAAGGAGCTTCAAGGACCACATACAACAGTGTGGCCTTGCTGTGTGTAATTGCCTATAATTGCATTGAAGGCACTGAACATTACAGTCTCGGAAACTCTGGTGTATCTGTTGCTATTGACACATATTGATCGCATGTGCTGGAGCCCCGCAGGCTACTGGGGGGTGGGTCTCTTAACTCTGCTCTGTTGCCTACACACCTCACACACCTCAGGCCTACTTTGACAATTTGCTTCTCCCTGGGGATTTCTGTCTTTTGCGCAGCAGTTGCGAATACTGTTCAGTGCTGCACAGTCTCCATTTCCCCCAAACGATGAGGAATTTCCAGGGGCAGTGCTACTCAGGTTTCCTTTCCTGTGAATATGAGAGAGAGTGCACAAGGGACATGTAGTTTTTGTAGAATTTATTTATTCACAACTATAAACGAGAATAAAGATATTTGATGAGCATTCATACTGATTTGTTTTCAGCGAGGTTAGATGACACTTGCTGCTCACTGAGTTTTCATTCTGATTTAAAAGCAGGGAGGTTATATGACATTGGGTCAAGCAATTGTTACCTCTTGCTTTCTAGTGCATTTTCACATCGCCTTCCTGAACTGCAAAAAGTCTTATCTTTTGGGGGGGGGGAGTGGGTTTGCTGCCCAAGATGTACCCATAATCTGCAATTGCATAACCTGAACTTGCCAGTACAGTATGTGACTGAATGCCACCTGAAAACAGCGGCAGTCTGTTGTTGTTGTTGCTGAAATTTGTATACCACTGTTCATCTGAAGTGGGACACGGGTGGCTCTGTGGTCTAAACCACAGAGGCTAGGGCTTGCCGATCAGAAGGTCGGCGGTTCGAATCCCCATGACGGGGTGAGCTCCCGTTGCTCGGTCCCAGCTCCTGCCCACCTAGCAGTTCGAAAGCACGTCAAAGTGCAAGTAGATAAATAGGTACCACTCCGGCGGGAAGGTAAACGGCGTTTCCGTGCACTGCTCTGGTTCGCCAGAAGCGGCTTAGTCATGCTGGCCACATGACCCGGAAGCTGTACACTGGCTCCCTTGGCCTATAGAGCGAGATGAGCGCTGCAATCCCAGAGTCGTCTGCGCCTGGACCTAATGGTCAGGGGTAAGGTAAAGGTAAAGGCACCCCCCCTCCCACATACAGTTAGCATATGCAGATGTGACACAAATCTTATCCTCTTTATTGAGGGACACAGTTCACAGTTCCTCTTTTTCTTGCAGCTGTTTCAAGTGGCTATCCTTCTGCAAGTCCATGGAGCATTTTCATAACACTAGTCGTAAATTCCCTGCTAAGAAAAGAAAAGTTGCCGCATTTTGCATCTTTCAGCGAGTCACCAAGGGGAGCATTAGGTAAGTACGAATTGCAGAGCTGTAGGCATCATGACCCTGGAGTCAGATTCTTCATCTCCAGGGGATGGGGGCAAGGACCCTGAAGCAGAAACATGCCCACCAGAGGAGCCATCAGTGCTTGTGTCCTGGGCCTGATGGTACAGCATTGTAATCCTCAGACTTTGGACTCAGCTTCATTAGTCAAATTACAATGTTATAAATGTGTTATTATAATACAGTGGCACCAGATGGCAATGTCGAGCTGAAATTGCAACTCAATTATATTTTCCATTATGAGCTTCACAACGTTTTTTTCCCTCAGAGCGTTTTTGGAGCGTTTTTTTCCTAGCTGTGTAGATCTAGCCTTAGATAGTGATGTATGGAAGTGAGAGCTGGACCATAAAGAAGGCTGATCGCCAAAGAATTGATGCTTTTGAATTATGGTGCTGGAGGAGACTCTTGAGAGTCCCATGGACTGCAAGAAGATCAAACCTATCCATTCTGAAGGAAATCAGCCCTGAGTGCTCACTTGAAGGACAGATCGTGAAGCTGAGGCTCCAATACTTTGGCCACCTCATGAGAAGAGAAGAATCCTTGGAAAAGACCCTGATGTTGGGAAAGATTGAGGGCACAAGGAGAAGGGGACGACAGAGGCGAGATGGTTGGACAGTGTTCTCGAAGCTACGAACATGAGTTTGACCAAACTGTGGGAGGCAGTGCAAGACAGGAGTGCCTGGCGTACTATGGTCCATGGGGTCACGAAGAGTCGGACACGACTAAATGACTAAACAACAACAACAACAGCCTTAGAAGACTCCAGTGCCAAAGGTCTAGTCAGACCATAGTTTCTCCTGCCCAGTCACAGTAGGTGATAGGACCCTAAGTTGGGGACAAAAAGCAGAATACATATGATGGCTCCAGACACAGGATGTAGCTCAGTCATCTTAAAACAGGTGTGGTGAAATCGAGAATGTGCCCCTCAGCTTTCATTGCCATATTTCCATCTCTGTGGTCCTGGGGAAAAGATATCTGCTTGGATTCCAACATGAAACTTAGAATTGCATGTTAAATATACACACAAACACACCATATTCCAGGTTTCTTTTTAAAAAATAAAATCATTTATCAAATGTCAGAAACATAGAAACACAGGAAAACCTCTATGAAGGCAAAACACAAAATGTATAAAAGAGCTCCCATGTAGAGAGAAGGGATGGGGACAAAGGGAGCACCAGACATAAATGTTATGGTCTGCATGGACTTCTTAACATCTTCCTTTCCTCTTCCTTTATTAACTTAGTGGAACTACCATATCCCATGGTTCTGATACCTCACTGCAAAAGAGAAATTTCAAACAAACAAATTTGCAAATCGAAAATGCCAAACTGTTGACTTACACCAAAGGCCTAGTTTAGCTTGGCCGAAATATCTCCAGGGTGTTCACAACACATAAAAGTAGGTTGATTGGGGAAGGGATTAGTCAAGGATCTCTAGACAAACTGCCCTGCCAACAACTCCTCCTGATTCTCCCTCTCCTGCTTCCAGCATCATCCTGGTGTCCGTGGCACAAACTGTACAGATTCCTGCAGGCCGTTGCACAGAACTCTGAAATCCATCCAGCGACTTCTGCTGATATGGAGCAGGGTCAGGGCAAGAAATGGCACCCCTGATTTGCACTGAGCTTCCACACACCCAAAATTCTGCTGAGCATCACATAGGGAGTTGCTTCTGCCCTTGCAAAACCTTCCATGCTTTTACTTCTTGCTCTGCAGGTAAACTTCATCCAGGCCTCAACACCCAAAGTTCATAAAAAGTGGCATCTTCTTACTAGGTGAACAAATACAGTCGGTAATGCCGCTAAGGACAGTCAGTAAGAAACCCTTTAGATAAGCAAAAGAGACATTTTCTAAATACTTAAATCTGCTACCTTGGGTATTGCAGAAACCTTTGATAAATATTGTTGTTCATATGGGCAAAAAAAAGAGAGAAAAAGAAGAGCAAAATCTTTTTTTTTTTTCATTTTGTAGCTCAGACATCCGTGCTGAGTGCTACATAATCTTTGGATTCATGTGTCGGACAATTACTGTCTAATTAATTAATCATCTGATAATTAAAATGACCTCCTTTGGGCTGATACCCGATCTGCGCGAGGTTCAAAGGAAACTTGACACATCGTGTTGTGTCCTGTTCCAGCATGACCTACAGGCATGTTATCGTGTTATGTCAAATCTGGTTTTCCACAAGGAAAGCAAGCCAAGGTACAAATTAAAGGAGGCTGGGGAGGAAGGGCACAGCTGCATGGGATTAGAAACTGTGTAACTTGTCCTTCTACCTGGCAGAACGCATCCATCAGGAAACTCCCAAGAACATCCGTGCACAAAGCGTGGGATGGTAACGGCTGAGGGTGTTTGTTATGCTACGGCTATTGTACCATTGTAGGTAGAGTAGATTTTGCATGCCAATTAAATTAGCTAAGCCACTGTTATGGACTACAGCCACCATAGGTGGTATTTCAATGGGGCAAGTGGAAGTTGCAGATGGTTGGTGCTTGCAAAGGCGAAGAGGGAGCATCACACAGGTGTTCGCAAGTGCCACAGGTCAGCTGATGTGCCCAGCCACATCTTTTCCTGCCCTGTGCCTGACGTCAAATATGACATCAGAGGTGGGTTGTGGGCCAAATGGAAAGGCAAAGCCAGGCTTATTAGGCTCACAGGTTAGCTCAGGCATCCCCAAACTGCGACCCTCCAGATGTTTTGGCCTACAAGAAGAAGAAGAAGAAGAAGAAGAAGAAGAAGAAGAAGAAGAAGAAGAAGAAGAAGAAGAAGAAGAAGAAGAAGAAGAAGAAGAAGAAGAGTTTGGATTTGATATCCCACTTTATCACGACCCGAAGGAGTCTCAAAGCGGCTAACATTCTCCTTTCCCTTGCTCCCCCACAACAAACACTCTGTGAGGTGAGTGGGGCTGAGAGACTTCAAAGAAGTGTGACTAGCCCAAGGTCACCCAGCAGCTGCATGTGGAGGAGCGGAGACACGAACCCGGTTCCCCAGATTACGAGTCTACCGCTCTGAACCACTACACCACACTGGCTCTCTGACCAGTGGTCAGGGATAATGGGAATTGTAGTCCAAAAACATCTGGAGGGCCGAAGTTTGGGGGTGCCTGGGTAGCCTTAGGCCAATAGTCTTCAGCCTTCCTAGATCTACCTTCGACTTTGACTGATAAGGGGCTAACTTCTAATTCACATCACCTACACCTTTTAACTCTATCTGGGCTCCTTCCTTCCTTCCATATGGTTCTAATGCAACCTGCTTGAGGTTGGTTCAGACCATTGTAAATCTCAGCTCCCCGGGTGACATGTGCTTAGGGTTGCCATATTCCAAAAAGTAAAAACCAGGAACACCCCTAAAGCTTTTTTTTAAAAAAAACACCCCGAAAGTTGATGAGCTTTTTTTTTAGACAAACCTTTTGGAAATCCCCCCCGGGGGTCTTTGAAATACTGGCAATGTGCTGTCATGTGTTGATAGCACACAACAATCTTCCCCAAGCAGGTGCCCTGAATATATATTTTGGCTTGCAGCTCCCATCACTCTTGACCATTGGCCATGCTGACTGGGGCTGATGGGATTTGTAGTATGAAACATCTGAAGGACTCCAGATTGGAAATGGTTGCTCCAGGAAGCCAACTAATCAAAATGTTTACAGAGAGGCACGGTTAGATTGGAACTGGGGACGGGATGGACATTTGCACCTTCACCCCATACCAGCTGAATAGGTGGAGACCACACACCTCAACTCACCATGTCAGCACTGAGATTTTGTTCTGTGCAGCCAAGATTTCGTTTGGCTCCCCCCCCCCCCAAGCAAGGCAAAATTGAATCTTTTTGGAGCTAAGTTGCTAAAAAGACACATCAAACTCTGCTCTCCTGTTGGCAGGATAGTAGCTGAGAGACTGAGCTGTGAATCCGGGAGTCTCCAGTTAAAAAAAATCTCAAGTCTTGTCACTAACTCATTTGGCAGTCTTGGAGACCGTCAGAATCTTTTGAACCTTTCTGCTGACTGTATTGCAGATATCAATACGGCTTTTTGCTAAGTATTTTTGCTTTGGCTAAGAGAGTCAATTCCTGGGAAGGCAGTTGCTGTGAAGACAACTAAGACAAAGAACTTAAGGCATTTAACAAATTTTAGAAGTTTCATATAAAATTATTGATAATCATAGGTTTCTTCAAACCTTTCTTAGAGTTATCCAGACATGGGGAGAAAAAAAAGATGAATTATTAAAAAATGAAAATGCAAAAACAGAATAACTACTCTACAAGTAGAGAGACTCATTTACAATCCTTGTATTTGGAGCCATCGGTTTTATGGACTGTTTTCAAACTCTTTGAGAAAAATTCTATTTGAGATTATTTGTATACTTTCTACAGATCCCATTTTGAATATTAGTCTGCATTGAGCTTACATGCTATTTCCCTAGAAAAAGGTTTACCTTATTATACAGCTCCTGTTTCCTTTTCTCTTTCAGTGTTTTGTATTTTAAATAAATAGATTCCCAGATAGGCTTCCGTACAAAATGTGCACATGGTTTTGGGTGGTTGTATTGAATTCTTGCGACCAGCGCAGATGATCTGACCTTTGAAACCCTGGAAACAAAACCGAGAAATGGATTTGCAAGAAAGCCGAGCTGTTCCAGTTTAGCGGCAACGGATTTGCCCAACTACATCAGATATTCTGACTCTTTCAGAAGTTGTGGGTGATGCTAGCCTCATCTCCAGGGGATATTAGTTTTCTGTATATAATTAATAACAAGAAAACTGTATCCTGACTTGAGGGCCTGCATGAGCATACTGGAACAAAAAGGGCCATAAATTAACATCAATTATGTATTAAAGTTCCAATTAACCTGGCTGATACTGATATACTTTAACAAGGTACACTTAGATAAAAGAAGCCAACTCTCTAATTACTTGGAATGGGACCTTCTGACCCCCTCCTCCCTTTTATGCCAACACCACCCTAATGAGGAAGGAAGTGAGAGGTAGGGGACCCTTACAGAAGGTGAGGTTCTGAGCACCACCAGATGCCCCCCTGGGACATGCCTCTACCTTCTTCTTAAAACTGTCAATGATGAATATTTCATTGCTCTCGAAGCCTTTTAACCCTTGGAGGAGGCAGATGGTTCAAGCTCAAAGGGACTAGGAGCATCCTTCAAGCGCTCCCCATCTACTTTACATATTCACTTCCCCAAGCTTTTATTCTCTTCCTCATTCTCTACTCATAAGGCGTACGTGTTGGATTTGTTTCTAAACTTCACCACTGTTTTGCTATTTAGATATCTTTTCTGCCTTAACCCAAGGCTGGGGTATGGCAACCCGTCAGTGTGACCTGTTCCAGCAAGTATCATCTACTAACGTAGCTCCTGTCTCTTCCTCTCCATTCTCTTTGTCCCCACCTCTCTTCTCTCTGCAAAAGATGGTCCTAGTGCCACTGATATAACCTACCTTAGCTAACACAGTCTACTTGAAGACCAGGGAGTCGCAGCCAGTTTTTAACCTCTCGGGAAGTGGGGTGAAGACAATTTAAGGGTGTTTCCAAATGGGCGCTTCAAAGGCAACAGGTCATTGAGATGTTGCAAAATGGGTCATTGGCAGCAGCTATATTTTTATTTTATCAGATCTCCCCAGAATGGGGGGAAATACTAGCTGGCATTTTTATGCTAGTGATGTCATGTGGACACTGAAAAGAAGAATACAACTTCCATGCATGAGGATTGCATTTGGAAGTACAGTGGTACCTCGCAAGACGAATGCCCTGCAAGACGAATTTTTCACAAGACGAATGCCTCTTGCGATCTGATGGTGACTGGCAAGACGAATTCGCTTTCGGAAAAATTCATCTTGCGAATCGCGGTTTCCCATAGGAATGCACTGAAATTTAATCAATGCTTTCCTATGGGCAAAAAAAGAAAAGAAATTTCACTGCATTCCAATGGGAAACTGCGAAACGAATTGACTCGTGGAACGAATTAAATTTGTCTTGCGAGGCACCACTGTATACAAACTCCTCGATCCTACATGCATTTCCAAAATCCTATGCACATTGGATTAAACCCCACTGAAAACAGTGGGATTTACCTCTGAGTAAAAAGGCAAGTTGAGAGAGGTGGTAGCATAAATTTCTTTGGACCGCTCATGAATCCCACCCCCTTGAATAACAGGACTCCCTGCAAACAGAAAACTAGCTCAGTGGAACAAAGTTTCAGCTACAGTCTCTCTCTCTCTTTTTTTTTTACTGATGTGCAAGTTTTATATCTGCAAATGTTGTTGTTTACATAGGGGAGCATCCAAACATCTCTGTGTGCAAAGGCAAGCCCCCCCCTCCAAATTTGCACAACATCCCTCCTCCATGCTTAGAGAAGTTCCACTCCTAACTCTCAAAGTGTCTCTCAGAAAGATGGCTATAAAAACTCCCTACATCTTTGTGTGAGTAGATACAGTTCTTGCGACTTGCTGTTTGGTAGGTGGACCACTATAGGGGCAGGAGGAAAGACCTGTAAAGTTGATGGGGTTGCAGGGAGAGAGGCAGGACCATTGAATCAGCTGCCCTGCTCCCCACTTCTTACCTGAAATGCTCTTGGTGGGTATCCTGTCCCACCACAATCTCAATGTAAAAGCTCTGCTTTCAAAGTGGTATTGCAGAGTTTATGTGATTTTTTTTATTAAAAAAATGATAACTCTGACCCAGTCTTCAAAGTAATATTTTTAACTACTTAGAGTTTTGGGTGCAGGGTGGGGGGAGAGTAGAAAGATAAAATATAAGCACTTTGACACAGAATTTCCTGTTATCTGGCTGCACGGGGGCCTTTCCAGATCTATGAGGCAGTGCCCACATACTTCTCCTTTTCACCAGGAATAAATTTATAAATAATCTTGCCCACTCAGGAAGCCCCATTCTCTTGAGAAAGACCAGGGATTTGGCCAGAAAGAGGATTATTGATAACACGGAATATCTTTATTATAGTGGTGTCCGCAAGCATGGCTGTACTTAAAGGTCTGTCAGCATTTTGATTTTATATATATTTCTTCAGAGGTTTATAAACTCGCAACGCAGGGGAGAAAAAATTAAATGCAAAAAAAAGTACTCAACCCTAAAACTTGGCATGCAAAGGATTTAGCTGCCAGAAAGTTGGGTTTTATCAGTGTTATTTTTATTTTCAATTAAAACGAAATTGGGTTTGCCATGACTTATCGCAGATTAAATAACTAGCTCTGCCTATTGAGCTTCATAGCTTAACCCTTTTGCTCCTGGTGAGTCTGGACTGAAGAAGTGGCAGAAGTGTGTGTACAACGTCTCCTGGTCGTGCTGGGACCTCTCACAACAGCCCTGTAAGGAAGACCAGGTGATGGGCCTCAGACAGACAATGGCTAGGACACCGTTTAGGGAAGGAAGGAGAAAGGGTGCCCCTGATGGTTCCCTGATGTTTCATGTGAGAGGCAATGCAGTACAGTGGTCTGAAAAAATAATATCAGCTTCCTTCCTCTCTTTGGGCTTCTCCAACCTATTTGATTTGCTTCCACAAAGCTTCCACAGAGGTTAAAGGTAAAGGGACCCCTGACCGTTAGGTCCAGTTGCGGATGACTCTGGGGTTGCGCGCTCATCTTGCATTATTGGCCGAGGGAGCCGGCGTACAGCTTCCAGGTCATATGGCCAGCATGACAAAGCCGCTTCTGGCGAACCAGAGCAGCACACGCCTATTTATCTACTTGCACTTTGACGTGCTTTTGAACTGCTAGGTTGGCAGGAGCTGGGACCGAGCAACGGGAGCTCACCCCGTCGCAGGGATTCGAACTGCCGACCTTCTGATTGGCAAGCCCTAGGCTCAGTGGTTTAACCCACAGCGCCACCCGCGTCCCATGGAGCAACTTTAGGGAGTCCTTGAGCCTACTTGAGATTCTCTGGGGTGGCGGCGCTCATCTCGCTCTATAGGGAGCCGGTGTTTGTCCGCAGACAGCTTCCAGGTCATGTGGCCATCATGACTAAGCCACTTCTGGAGAACCAGAGCAGCAGACGGAAATGGTGTTTACCTTCCCGCCGGAGCGGTACCTATTGCACTTTGACGTCTTTTCGAACTGCTAGGTTGGCAGGATTAGATTAACCGAGGTTAGATGAGCTTTGTTGAGCATTCATTCTGTTGTTGTTTTTGTGGAAAAGTTAAATGACAACAAACATCTATCCTGCATCCTGATTTACCTGTGGGGTGTTTAATCATTTGTCCGTTCCGCACATATTACTTTCTTAACTCCCAACTATTCCATTTTTTTTAAAAAAATAAAAAGGTGGCTTCGTCGTCGTACCGCTTTATCTATTTTAATTGTGCAAATGCAAATTGCCTAATGCATTGCTTGAATTCATCCTGCAAAATGCTGACTGCATGGGGCTTCCCTTTGATAACACCTTCTGTGAGACTTCTCCGGACAAAGTCTTGCCCAGGTGCATCCAGCTATCCGTGGGCTCTAAAATCTGCATTGTTCCACATCTACAGATAATTTCCCTGCTTCATCCTGCCCTCCCAACTACATGGCTCACCAAAATGCTAAGTGAGGTACTTGCAGGAAGCTCCTGGAAGATGCACATTTGCTTTCTGCTACCCTATTGGAGCCCTTGAAATCCCCACCCTTCCTGGAGAATTTCCTGCCCTCCATAAACAAGCATCTTTGCCTGATTTTCTTTGTTCTTCGTGCTCATGGCTAGGAGTCAAGTTCCTGACTCCTCAGCCCCAGGAACTCAGGTAAGTTTCTTTGCCTCCTGCCTATAAGCTGTTTTAGAAACACGAGTTGCTCCATTTAAAGTTTGATGTTATTGCAAGTGTAGAATATCCCCGAGTTAAGAATCAGGAAGATGTTCCTGGCTTGAATTTTGTACCTGCTATCAATTTATTATGTGCTTGCTTGCTTTTACTTTTATGCTGCTTTTCCTCAATGAGTTGTGCCCAAAGCAAATTACAACAAATATTCAAAACATCAAAACAGAGAACACTGGAAGTAAAAATAAACAAAATGCAGAACGTGTAAGCAAGTTCAAAATAACAAAAGCTAACAATTTAGCAAACACAGAATAAGCTCAGTCATAGAATCATAGAGTTGGAAGGGAACCCAGGGGGTCATCTAATCCAACCTCCTGCAATGCAGGGATCTCAACTAAAGCATCATTGACAAATGACCATCCAACCTCTGCTTACAAACCTCCAAGGAATCTTGTACGTAACTTGAATCCATTGGTTCTCATCCTAGCTTCCGGAGCAGGAGAAAACAAGCTTGGTCCATCTTCCATGTATCAGCACTTTAGATGTTTGAAGATGGCTGTCATATCTCCTCTTGGTCTCCTGTTTTCCAGGATTAACATACGCAACTCTCTCAACCATTCCTTAAAAAGCAAAACCAGAGTTAACCAGCAACAAAGCTTCTGGTCCTGGTCTTGCTGCGCTCCAAGAAGCCTGGCTTAGATACATTTCAGATGACATTCAGCTGGCTCTCACATCTCTCCTCCAGAGAAGACTGACAGTGGCAAAATGCAAACATCAGGGAAAGCGATGATGGCAAGACTCTTCCACAGCCCACTAGAAGTACCATAGAATCATAGAGTTGGAAGAGACACCCATCAAAGCATTCCTGACATATGGCTGTCAAGCCTCCGCTTAAAGACCTCCAAAGAAGGAGACTCCACCACACGCCTTGGCAGCAAATTCCACTGCCAAACAGCTCTTACTGTCAGAAGTTCTTCCTAATGTTTAGGTGGAATCTTCTTTCTTGTAGCTTGAATCCATTGTTCCGTGTCCGCTTCTCTGGAGCAGCAGAAAACAACCTTTCACCCTCTTCCATATGACATCCTGTTATATATTTGAACATGGCTATCATATCACCCCTTAACCTTCTCTTCTCTAGGCTAAACATACCCAGTTCCCTAAGCCGTTCCTCATAAGGCATCGTTTCCAGGCCTTTGACCATTTTGGTTGCCCTCCTCTGGACACGTTCCAGCTTGTCAGCATCCTTCTTGAACTGTGGTGCCCAGAACTGGACACAGTATTCCAGGTGAGGTCTGACCAGAGTGGTATACAGTGGTACTATTACTTCTCTTGATCTAGATCAGGCATCCCCAAACTGCGGCCCTCCAGATGTTTTGGCCTACAACTCCCCTGATCCCTAGCTAACAGGACCAGTGGTCGGGGAAGATGGGAATTGTAGTCCAAAACATCTGGAGGGCCGAAGTCTGGGGATGCCTGATCTAGATGCTATACTCCTATTGATGCAGCCCAGAATTGCATTGGCTTTTTTAGCTGCTGCATCACACTGTTGACTCATGTCAAGTTTGTGGTCTACCAAGACTCCTAGATCCTTTTCACATGTACTGCTCTCAAGCCAGATGTCTCCCATCCTGTATTTGTGCCTTTCATATTTTTTTGCCCAAGTGTAGTACTTTACATTTTTCCTTGTTAAAATTCATCTTGTTTGCTTTGGCCCAGTTGTCAAATCTGTTAAGGTCATTTTGAAGTGTGATCCTGTCTTCTGGGGTATTAGCCACCCCTCCCAATTTGGTGTCATCTGCAAACTTGCTCAGGATGCCCTCAAGCCCATCATCCAAGTCATTGATAAAGATGTTGAATAAGACTGGGCCCAAGACAGAACCCTGTGGCACCCCACTAGTCACTTCTCTCCAGGAAGAAGAGGAGCCATTGATGAGCACCCTTTGGGTTCGGTCAGCCAGCCAGTTACAAATCCACTGAATACCAGCTGCTGGTGCAGGTCTTACTGGCCTTATTCAAGTCACTCTACTCCAGTCTCCCCATCTGTATACTGTATACCATTCCATACCTCGCAAGTGTCCCAGAAAAAACAGGGCATTCTGTTTTTTTCTCGACAGAGCACAGCAGCTCTTTCGGACACTGTGATCTTGCACGATTTTGCACTGAGATCCCCCCCAAAAACACTTTTTTCTGGGGCCACAATCTCACTCAAAATGCGTGTTTTAGGGTTCTGTGCCCCCCAAAACACACTATCACAGAGGGTAGGAATTAGGGCTGCTGAGACATTTGACTCCTGGACCTGAGTTTACATAGTCCAGCTATATTGGGACAAAATAGCATTTCTCCTTGGGTGGTGAGAACAACTTCACATGCTGCTCATGTACAACAGAGATTATATGCATACACACCATGATAGGGTGGCACAGTTAAAAAACGCCATCGCCATCCTGCTTTCCTCTTGACGGCTAGAGCAAAGACCCATATCATGCTCGCCAAACATACACAGGGTTTTCTTATGCGCTTTAAGCACAGTTAAGTTATTTAAAGCCCTTTCTTCTCACTGTACAATTTATTCTTTCCTTCATGTCTCTCAGCATTTCCTATTTGTGGTCAGCGGAATTGTATCTTTCCTGTACTGAATCGTACACAAAGGATAATACTGCTCTGTTTTGTCTGTTGACAAGATCTTCAAATCCTACTGCCCCACGGACGCATAATCGAAATTTAAAGGAAAATGTTTCCATCTATTTCCCCACCACCACCCCAATATATACACACATATATGTAGGGATTTAGCTAAGACTTTTGACACCATGGAAACTAGGCCCTAGGCGATGATCCTGTTCCTTCGAAATATTATCCCCTGACTTTCAATTTTGCTTGAGTGTGTGTGTGTGTGTGTGTGTGTGTGTGTGTGTGTGATGAAAGAGCTCTTTCACAGAAACTTACTTTGCCCTTTATGACCAGCTCACATGCTCCCCAAACATCTAACTGCAGCGGATGTTTTGGTGCCTATATACAAACTTCATTTAAAGCACAAGCCATAAGGGCATCATTTTGACATGTGAGATGTTTGCAAAGGGAAGGCGTTCCCTGCAAGGACTCCCATGGTGCATGTATGCACACTCACTCACATGTACACACATACTTGGGATCCTGTCACAGAGGGCTGGGCCACTGAGTGTCAGAGGTGATTGCTAGCACCTGCCCTTGTGCTGTGTACTGTTCAGGGCCCCGATGGCCCCTAGCACAGCCATGTATGGGGAGTTCAGCATTAGAAACAAACTTCCCCTTAGCTCCAATGATAGCCTCCCCCAGTAACATACTGTCCAACATCTCTCCAATGAAAATAAGGACATCCTGTTTCATAACAATAATTTTACTATTTATACCCCACACATCTTACTGGGTTGCCCCAGCCACTCTGGCCAGCTTCCGACACATATAAAAACATAGTAAAGGTAAAGGGACCCCTGACCATTAGGTCCAGTCGTGACCGACTCTGGGGTTGTGGCGCTCATCTCGCGTTATTGGCCGAGGAAGCCGGCGTACAGCTTCCAGGTCATGTGGCCAGCATGACTAAGCCGCTTCTGGCAAACCAGAGCAAACCAAAGGAAACACTGTTTACCTTCCCGCTGTAGCGGTACCTATTTATCTACTTGCACTTTGAGGTGCTTTTGAACTGCTACGGTAGGTGGGCGGGAGCTGAGACCAAGCAACGGGAGCTCACCCCGTCACAGGGATTCGAACCGCCGACCTTCTGATCGGCAAGCCCTAGGCTCTTTGGTTTAACCCACAGCGCCACCCGCGGCCCTATAAAAACATAACAAAGCATTAAATATTAAAAAAACAACAACCCTTCCTTATACAGGATTGCCTTCAGATGGAGCGGATAACTCCATACCCTCCAACATTTCTCCAATGGAAATAGGGGCTTTCTAAGGGAAAGCGGGACATTCCAGGATCAAATCAGAAACAGGGACGCCTTCTCCTAAATCAGGGACATCCCTGGAAAATAGGGGCACCTGGAGGGTGTTGCTGTGGTGGATTTGTACTGAGTTTGGAGCTGTGGAAGGCTTACATCTCCTCACCCTGTGCACTGTGAAGCCCTCCCCCCCCCCACATCTCTTGTGACTTTTAATTTTTTAAAAACCTACATGATCAGTCCTTAAGAGGAGATTTGTTATGTCTGAACAAAACGTGAAGCATTTGTTTCCATTGCTCACATCTCACATAATGTATGTTGGTGGAATGTCTGCACCCTTAGAGGGTAAGATGAACAATGATTGCCATTCTTATTTCTTTCAAAAATCATTGTCAGTATTTTGAATTATATATATTTTTTTTGGGGGGGGGAACGCTTGGCATTTTAACCTTCTCTTATCCCAATCACATTATTTCTCTCTCTTTCTCCCAAGTATTCTCTGATCTTTCTTCTCCTTCTGCAAACCTGTTTTCTAGCAGCAACCTTATCAGACCCAAGGCCTACCTTTAATCCAAGGTGGCACCATGGGAACCCAATTTAAATTGTCCATCTTTCTCCGTTTCCCTCTTTAGGGTGGCCAGAAGTGACAGATGATGGCGGGGCTCATACACCATTAATATTTGCATAGAAGAAGGAATTTCAGCAGGTGCAGTTTCACATGGAGAGTTGAGAAAAGGGACACATCCTGGAATCACTTATGCTGCCCAATTATTGGAGGCACGGGAATCCACATCCTCCTTTGTTTAAATCTGTCAAGTTTCTTTCTCTTTCTCTTGTTTATTTATTTTTAAGCTAAGTTGCATTGAAAATAAAAAAAATTCTACTAGTAAGACCCATGAGGATAGGTTGTGACCCACTTGTGGTACTGATTTCTGCCCCCAGCTGTAGACCAATGCTAGGTATATAGAATGAAAGTGATGCATATTTTCACTGGATCAGTGTATGAACGTGATATTTGAGAGGGTGGAACCTTAAAGGGTTGCCTTGAAAAGGATGGTCCATGTTACATGCCATTCGATTTAAAGTTACATTGTTCTGTTCAATTATTGATCAAACGGAACTGGAGAAGGGAAGGGTTGACTCATGCCGGTGTAGGGATGAAATGTGAATATTCACAAAGTTTTTACATTTTGTCCACATTCTGAAGAAAATGAAGCCCTTTCTCCCATCTCCTCCTGCCTCACATCTGATCTCTGAAAATGGGGGGGGGAGCCTGAGAAGGGCTCTAGAATCTCTAGAAGGGCTCTAGAGGGTCTACTCTGGAGAGCCCCATGCCATCTGATTGTGGGAGCTGGAGGGGACAGGAGTAGAAGAGGAAGCTCTGTTGTACACATGATAGTTGGCTGCACCAGCGAGCGCAGCTGCAACCTTGGAGACAACCCATATTTTCGAACGTCTTTTCTTTCAAAATACACATTTCTAAACATGTTGTTGTTTAGTCGTTTAGTCGTGTCCGACTCTTCGTGACCCCATGGACCAGAGCACGCCAGGCACTCCTGTCTTGCACTGCCTCCCGCAGTTTGGTCAAACTCATGTTCGTAGCTTCGAGAACACTGTCCAACCATCTTGTCCTCTGTCGTCCCCTTCTCCTAGTGCCCTCAATCTTTCCCAACATCAGGGTCTTTTCCAGGGAGTCTTCTCTTCTCATGAGGTGGCCAAAGTATTGGAGCCTCAGCTTCACGATCTGTCCTTCCAGTGAGCATTTCTAAACATAGTGGGTGATATTCAGCTGGGTCATATTAGAGACCCATGAGAAGTCTTGGATTTAAGTCACTTAAGTCCATTGGTTTCAATGGGTCTGCTCTATGACTGCTGGATAGCTCCCATTTTATCTCGAAGTAGCATTTGCCACTTATCTTGAGCTGAAAACTCAATGTTCGGTAGGCGGCTACATTTCAACCCACACATTAATCTTGGAGGTGCAGATCAGGTCAGTCAGCACTGGAACCCACAAAGATGGATTTCCCCAAACACAAACCCTGAAGGCTCAAATGAAGAAGGAAAGAAAGACGACCTCGGGACACTTATATTTCTCTCCCTTCATACATTATTCTCTCTCCTAGACGCAGGAGGGGAACAAGAGACTCATCTTCCTCTGCATGGGTCGGCTTGCTAATTCTAACCAGCTTGTTTTTATTTTTAAGTGCCAATCAATGAGAGTTATTTCTTGCCCGCTCAAGACAACAGAGTTTAAAGCTTAACGAAGAAAAGAGGAGACACACAGGAGGGTCTGGTGCTAATGTCCTATGTTCTCTGAACCTGTCTGTTCTACCAGTTACCCATAGAGGAGCTGTGTAGGCTTATCAGCTAACCATCCATCGCTGACAGACAAATACCTTAAGACCGAGGTTGGGCGAAACTGCTACAAATGTGCCAACCATTTCGGAGCCGGCAAAAATCCCTTCATTCAGGCTTTTCAACCATGGCTAGAGATAACCACATCTGCAATAATAGGCTACATGCTTTCAGGAGTATTAGACTCAATTTTTAAAACCATGAGATGGGCTTTGTATTATTTTATTTTTTTGTTTTGTTGCGGTATTGATGACACTGAAATCACAATGGGAGGTTTCCATTTCATGGTTTCAATTAAAATGATGAATAGTGATATGCCTTTCCAAGCCTGAGAGCTGTATGTATTTAAGCAGACCTCGCTTGTGCATTCCAAAACTACTTCAGCCAAGACACAGCCATCCTTCCAAATGCAGACTTTTCCAAATTTTGAAAGGGAGTCCTCCAGCCCAAGTAATGTGCACAGAAATGCATTTACTAGGTTAAAGTGTAAAATATTAGTGAAAAAACAATACAAAAATGTATTGCATTATGGGAAATTGCTTTCTAAACAAGAAGTTTGCAGTGGACTGCTGATAAATTTTCAGGAGGACTTAAATTGTAAACGTGTGGTAATGTGAAGAACTGAACTTAATATTGGGAAAATGGCCTAGAGAAACAAAAAGTGACAGATAAGCCCATCCCTAATTGCTCCTTTTTGGATCTGCCTCCATTATCAGCCAGTGTCTGGTCAGTCATTTGGGGGGAAGGGGTGGGTTGCGGGTCCTGGACTTTGGATTTGGGGTCCAGCCATCTCTGCATTGTATGTGCAATCCAGCTCCTTCACTGCACCAAAGAATGCCCTTTTAAAATTAGGCCAATCATCCCTTAATTATCTAGCTATCTAGGAGCCAGATTTTTTTTCTGAGCCAAATGTCTTGTCTTGTTTTTTTAAAAAAAATTATTTGGCAACCCAGGGGGGAACAGTTTTTAGGCTCTAGGCATTACTGAGCACCTGGGATTCTGCACCCCAGAATATATTTAGAGCCATCTTTTAAAATATATATTCAAAGCAAAACACAATAAAAACAAATAGTTGGAGAAAACAGTAAATTATCTTGGAAGTTGAAAACAATGCAGTAAAACCATGTGCACAGCAAGTACAGCAGAAATCTTCCAAAAGCAAAGCCAAAAACCTTCCATCTGGAGAATTAAAGAAAAAAGAGCAAAGAAAGTTCTTTTGAGATGAAAGTGCAAAAAGACAGAGCACTGGAAGTGAGCAGATGTCACTTGGGTAGGAGTTCCATACACTGGGGCCAACACTGAAAAAGCCCTGCTTTGCATCCCAAATGGCATTCTTAGGAATGATCCATGCTTTTTCATGCCTGCCTGCCTTTCCTTACATAATTTTTTACAATGACCATCATTTCAGATGACGTCCACACTTAAACTACCGTGCTAAAAAATCAAAATCAGTTGCACTAATAATATCTCAGCCCCCACTCTGCTTTATAGTTTTATGAGAAAATGCAAGGGCACTACAAAGAAAGGAAGGAGGAGGAGGGAGAAAGGTTGTATAGCTGAAGTGTGCTCAGAGAAAGCTGATCTCATAGTTGGAAATGCCAGCGGGTTCCTAGTCCTGAAACCCAAATGCTTGTTGATTTTGGCTGAATGCATCTGTTGAGTACCGAGTGACATTTACCTGTGAAGGCAGCATCTTGGATTTCAACACAAACTAATCTAGCCATCCTTTTGGCATCCATCATTTCCAGTGACCCAAGCTACAGAGCGGCATGCAACACCTTGTATGCTCTTGCTTTCAGGAGGGGTATCAGCTAGCAATTATGGCTAGTCATTTGTCCAAGCGCTTTTGGAGGAAAGGGGTGACCTGCTAGGGTCTGCACGTATTGTCAAACAAAGAGAGGCTTGGATCATGACAAGAATGCCTTCGAAAGTTCCCACCCAGCCAGTAATCAAGTTCTATCTTGAAAAAATAACAGGGAAGGCAGAACACCCAACATTACCCTCCTTTCCTATCCATTTGTCCATTTTTGCATCACTTAAGAAAACACATTTGGTATGAGGTCTGGCTTCTTAATGTGACAAGCTGGCTTTTTTTGCCCCCCCCTTTTTGTGGGAAGAGGTTCATATTAACAGCCAGCTGATGGCAGTAGACATGGAGGCCGAATGACAGGACCCGTGCCAAGGGGAGAGGAGACAAAGCACTTCTTCCTGAAAGAGAGTGAGTGTGTGCAACAGAATGCATCTCCCCCAAAATACCTTTGTTTTGCTCTTCTGCTTTCCTAGAATATCTAGATTCGGTTAAGTATGCAAGTAGAAGACACTGTTGTTTTTACTTTAGGAGTGACTCAGGAACTCCTATTAGGACGGCATAACATTGCTAACTTTCAATCTGTGGCAACATGGAGGCAGCCCCAGAAAATGGGGAAAAGCAAACAGAGAGATTGGTACCGTGCTGAAAGGTTTACTTTCTCAATGACAAAGGAGCCTAATGTTCTTTTCTCTTTTCTCAATGAGAGTTCCCTTGGGAGCTCCTTTTCTAGAAGGATGCCTAGATCATGAGAGAGAGAGAGAGAGAGAGAGAGAGAGAGAGAGAGAGAGAGGTCACCTGCTCTTCATATGTCTTGAAAGGCTCTAGGAATGCAGAACCTGTTACTCTCTAGAGGTTATGAAACTTCCAATGCCTGCCAACCCTGGCCAGCACTGGACAGACATTGTCCATCTAGAGGGCCACAGTTTCCCCAGCCCCGTTCTAAAATCTAAAGTGAGGATGGCTTTCCAGGTATTGTTTGACTCCAGCATCCATCAATCCCAGCCAGCTTCAGGCCCATCCCTACTCAGCCTTGCTTAGGTATGATATTGGCTAAACATCAGGAAGAACTTTCTTATGGCAAGAGTTACTTGACAGTGGAACGGATTCCCTCAGAAGGTGGTGAGCTCTCCTTCCTTGGAGGTTTTAAAGCAGAGGTTGGATGGCCATCTGCCATGGATACTTTAGTTGAGATTTCTACATTGCAGCAGGCTGGACTAGATTATCCTCGGGGTCCCTTCCAACTCTACACTTCTGTGATGGGAACTATAACCCTCATCTCATCTCTGACCTGGAACAAGATTGCACAGATGCTCCAGGCAATTGAGCTGTATATGAAACTATGAAATGCAGCATGGGAGCTATCAGCTATCTAATATGTGCCTATGGCTGTAGTGTATTTCAGTTGGTTTTTTATTGTTGTGAGCTGCCCTGAGAACTTGCTTATAGGATGGCATAGGAATGCTTAATATAACAGAACATCCAAAACAGTTGCATCTATATTTAATCACTTGATGTGTACTGTATCTAGTTCTAGCTCTTTATCATCCGAATCCCCTTTGTTCTGTTCTGTTTGTTTTTAGTTGTTTAATTACCTATTACACATAAATATCCCTTTTGTTCTTTACGGGGCACTGTATTGTTCTAAATAACTGTTATATAAATGAAAATTTCTTGAAATAAAGGGTATGTACTTAAAACAAACAAGGAAATGACTGCCTCACCAAAACAAACTCACATGCATCTATTGCAGCTCTCTTGGCCATGCTTCTGGGTGAGAAGCCCTGCAAAGCTATTGCCTGTTCTCAGAACAGTGGTTTTCAGATTTTGAGAACCAGCATGTTGGCATCCATCTGTCTCAAGAGGCAATGGATTGCGCCTCCGGGGGTGAAGTCAAACCACTGGAGATCACACTGCCTGCTGTGACTGCAGAATCCAAAGCCATAGCTATGGGGGAAGCAAGACCCTCTTGGCCTCTTAATGCTGTGAATCCCTTCATCGCAAGCTTCAGGTTCTATATCTGCGTGCAGGTGAAACTCGGAAAATTAGAATAACGTCGAAAAGTGCATTTATTTCAGTAACGCAATTCAAAAGGTGAAACCAATATATGAGATAGATGCATGACATGCAAAGCAAGATATGTCAAGCCTTTATTTGTTGTAATTGTAATTATTTGTCGTTAGGTGGGTCAATTATAAATGAAATGTAATTAATGTAATGTAATGTAAATGAAATGTAATTAGTGGGACCCAGGTGGCACTGTGGGTTAAACCACTGAGCCTAGGGCTTGCTGATCAGAAGGTTGGCGGTTCGAATCCCTGTGACGGGGTGAGCTCCCGTTGCTTGGTCCCAGCTCCTGCCAACCTAGCAGTTCGAAAGCACGTCAAAATGCAAGTAGATAAATAGGAACCGCTACAGCGGGAAGGTAAACGGCGTTTCCATGTGCTGCTCTGGTTTGCCAGAAGCGGCTTAGTCATGCTGGCCACATGACCTGGAAGCTATACGCCGGCTCCCTCAGCCAATAATGCAAGATGAGCGCGCAACCCCAGAGTCGGTCACGACTGGACCTAATGGTCAGGGGTCCCTTTACCTTTACCTTTAATTAATGAAATGTAATAGTGATGTTTATTTTTGTATTATTGTAACTATTTGTTTTATTACTGTGGAATTTCCAAAAGAAAAGATTTGTAAAAATTAAAAGAAAAATAAAAAATAATAAGTTGCATTACTGAAATAAATGCACTTTTTGACGATATTCTAATTTTCCAAGTTTCACCTGTAAATAAACCATATATCATAAAGATGCCACAGTCTCTGCTGTCCCTCATTCTAAAGGAAACACGAACCATTGGTGAACGCCTGGAATCTTGCACCACTTGAATATTGGGGTGGCGTGCAACAATATGCAATGCATTTTCCGCCCTCCGGAAAAAAACTTTCCACAACGACTTGAGTGTGTTGCAGATGATTATTGGACACATTCAAGGGCCAGGATTCGGCCATGCCTTTTGAGGGCATGACTTGGAACATATCCCACAGGCTGTTATGGCTGCACATTACAGAGGCAAATTGCAGAGGAAGATTGGTGGTGACGGACGAGCTGTCATTCAGGGAAGCTTGTTTCACCAATCTTTTCAATGAGGACACCCCCTCTCCCAATAAACTTCCAAGCAACAACGTGGTTCCACAGGAAAATACTCCCTGAAAAGAGACGGACCTAGAAACCTGTAATGGAAGCACCTTATGAACACAGGGAAAGAAGACCCCACCATCCGTTGTTTAGCAGCAAGGAGGCCTCAGTCCACTGCTACTTCCAGCTTCTTCATCTGTTGTCGTCACATATATCACCATGATAAATCTAGGTGTGAACTCCCGTTGCTCGGTTCTCGGTTCCAGCTCCTGCCCACCTAGCAGTTCGAAAGCACATCAAAGTGCAAGTAGATAAATAGGGACCGCTCCGGCGGGAAGGTAAACGCCGTTTCCGTGCACTGCTCTGATTCGCCAGAAGCAGCTTTGTCATGCTGGCCACATGACCCGGAAGCTGTCTGTGGACAAACGGCGGCTCCCTCGGCCTATAGAGCGAGATGAGCGCCGCAACCCCAGAGTCGGACACGACTGGACCTGATGGTCAGGGGCCCCTTTACCTTTTTAACATGTCCCTGAAATGGAGCAAATGGTTTTGACTCAGGCTTCTTATGTGAGTTTATGATGGCTTAAAGAAGAGACAGCGGTCCTAATAATCCAGGATTAGAAACAGAGAAATGTCGAAAACCATGGGGTCGCAACTGGAAGGGAGATCATTCATTTCAGTTCAAGAGAGGGAATAGATGCAAAAGACTTCATTTTCTCGTGTATGGAAAGGAGGCCTCGGATAAACAACATAGTCCAGAGAACACACGTTTGTGTGCTAACTCTGTTACACACACACACACAGCTCGAGGCAAGGCACGTCTATAAATAAAAAAAGCCCCACCCACCCTTCGTCGAAATCTGTGGGGAATTTAGCGAGTGTGTGTTTTTGTAAGATATTTCTGTTCAATTAGGCCACACCGTACAGTGGCTTTATATGAAAGGCAGCCTAGAGACAGAGCGAGCGCAGGGTGGCTCTGTGGAAGTGAGAGTACATTGTAATGACAGCAGCCGTGCTCGGGTTGCGAGTGTCATTCACCTTCTTATTCTTAATCAAAAGGCTTCCAATCCCTTCTTGAGGCACGTCCTCTGGAAATGAAGGGACTGCCAGAGGAATCATTTGAATGTGGCAGCCCTTGATAATGATGAAATGAATAAAAGGTTCACTTTTTTATTATTTTTATTATTTTTGGTTTGGGTGAGGAGGAATTCAGCTCACGGCTCATGAAAAGGCCGCGGTTTAATAGCGGGCGGCGGCAGCAGCCACGAGAGCTTCTAGTTATCTGCCGTGCGGCCTCCTTTGCAGAGATAATGGCTGCAACAAGGGCTTCCCCTCAGCCTATTCTCAAGGCCTGACGGAGCAGGGGGAAGCAGCCTGAGAGGAATGGAGAGCCCGGTTCACACAATCGCTTTCTGGGCTCCTTGGAAATGTGGGCCATGTCATACTTGTGAGAGCACGGCTGCCATGCTCTCATGTGTGTGGGTTTGTTTTCTTTTGGTGGTGGTGGGAGATCTGGTGATCTGATTAGTGTTGGGCAGCCCCTAGTGGAAACTGCCATTTAAATTTCCCACAATGCCTCAGTGCAACTCCATATTATGGGCATCATAGGAAATGGTGGCTAGGCAAAAATAACAGCAACAACTATTTTGTGGATTGGGTGTTGGGCAGGTAATTGCAGGTATCTGTGCTGGTGTCTGAGAGCATGCTGGGATCCTGATAGCTTCCTGAGGCTGCTGAGTGCAGATGTCAGGCCAGCCTGGTCCTAAATTGCCCTAATAGTTATACTGTACAGTAGTAGGGTTTGGTGTTGCCAATTTGTTGCAATCTGAAGTGCTATTCAGTTAGTCTCTCTCTCTCTCTCTCTCTCTCTCTCTCTCTCTCTCTCTCTCTCTCTCTCTCTCTCTCTCTGTGTGTGTGTGTGCGCGCGCGCAATATAAGTGCATATTTGTGAAAATTGTGTGTTTGCACGTGTATATTTATTTATAACATTGCTGTGTATACGCCTATATATAACTTCAGGGCGGGGTATTTGCATGTTTTCCCTCGCAGAGCTCAACATTCTACAGTATTTGAAAGTCCCCTTATGAGAAGGGGTGTCTGGTCCAAGTCAAGTTTAAAGAGAGAACCGTAAGAAGGGGGAGCAGCAGGGGTCTTCCGGTTGCCCATCAACAGTTGGCACCTGGGTAGCAGATGGAGCAGACACACACCTGGCCACAGCCTTTCCTGCTATGGTGAGATGTATTGTCGTTCTGTTTAAATAGTTGTCGTTACTAATAAATGTGCCCACGTTTATACAGAAATTAGCACAGGCAAATTTCATACAAACCTGTATCCTTTTTTCTCCTCTTTTTTGTGATGCCTAAGTTGCCACCTTACAGCAGGGTCTAGCTAAACCATGGGTAGGCAAACTAAGGCCCGGGGAGGAGGGCGGGGTGGATCCGGCCCAATTGCTTTCTAAATCCGGCCCACGGACTGTGCAGGAATCAGCATGTTTTTACATGAGTTGAACGTGTCCTTAAAAAAAATGCATCTCTGGGTTATTTGTGGGGCATAGGAATTCGTTCACGCCCCCCAATATAGTCCGGCCCCCCACAAGGTCTGAGGGACAGTGGACCGGCCCCCTGCTGAAAAAGTTTGCTGACCCGTGAGCTAAACTAATAAAAACTTTTGGCAACTGACTTAAAAGCTGCCCCTCACTCTACTGCCCCCTTCAGACTGTCTTAAGTAATTTGATATCTCCAGGTTGATTGTATGTCTCAGATGCACAGAAATAGGAATTCATGACACAGTTGTGTAAAAACAAGGGAGACCTTCTATTTTAATTTTTTTTTTTTTACAGTTTGCTTGTTTATAACATCTTTCCGCTTCACTCTCAGTCCTAAGGCACTCGAGATGATGCACACATTTTAAAGATATGAACTGATAATCTTGTGCACCGATACTTCTTTTGTAGGGCTGGCAATTAGGGGGTTTGGTGACTCAATTTAGCAGCCAAGATATTTAGCACACACACCGTCTCCAACAGGACCATCCTAAAGATGCCCCTCAGCTGCTTGCAATTAATTAATTAATTAATTAAAATAATGTAAATGCCTATTTAAAAGATAGCTAAGTTTCAAAGCAGCTTGCAACTGAACTTAGAGAATAAAACAGAACACGACAAAATAGCAAAATAATGACAAACAAATTGTCAAATGCAAAGCGTGTGTGTGTGTGTGTGCGCACACACACACAATTGGAAAATAGATTACCTATATAGGAAATAATTGCTTGTCAACGCAAAATAAGAATGGATAAATACGAAGAAATTTGGAATGAGTATCTAAGTAACAAGGCAGATAACAGTGGGAAATAGAGGGGGGGAGAGAGTGGAGTAGGCATAGGGATATTACTGTATCTAAATTTGTGTTGTCAATTTGTGTTATTAATGTTATCATGGTTTTTTGTTGTGGTATGTGTCTTTTTAGTTTGGTGTTTGTCCTGATTGGAAAACGTTTATTTTTTTTAAAAAAAGAACACAACAAAATAGGCAAAATAAAGACAAACAAAGGTCAAATGCAAAACACACCCACACAAAATTGGAAAATAGAATATTTTCTTGAACATAAAGACATCGCAGAGAAAAATCAAATGCAAAAATATAGGAAAACTTCACGAAACAGCATCATTAGCTGAGATAGATACTGCGCCCCCACTTTCCCCCATAGCAACCTGTCCCAGATACATGCCTAGCAATCTTCCCCATACAAAATTCTCTCTTTAGCATTCCCACCAGCCACACAGATAACACAGATAATCCCCAGCCAGCCGCTTGTTACAAGGCTAACGTTTGGACTACAAAAAATACCTGGCAGCTTTGAGCATAATTTGCAGCCAGCTCATTCACCCAGCTCCATCTAGGGCAATACAGACCCACCACGCCCTCCCTGTCTGCCACCCAGGTGGGGCCATCCTCTCTACCGGTTCAGTCTTTCACACTGAGCAGTATTAAGCAACTTTGAAATGCACAAAAACATTGTGAGCCCGGACCCTTTTGTACAAGATGAGACACAGTTTGCGGAGGTTTTCGCAGAGTTAAGTTACTGGAAAAGAATTCTGGTGATCAGTCCAAAGGTCCGTCTAGATCTGCGTTCTTGCTTCTCCCAAGGACTAATCTGATGCCTCTGGGCAGATCACAAGCTGTGAATGTGCAGTTGTTCCTTATGCTGTGATCCTTTCTAACAACTGATATTCACTGGCACGCTGCCACTGTGGGATAGTGGTTAGAGCAGTGTTTCTCAAATGTGGGTCTCCAGCTGTTGTTGGACTACAACGCCCACCATCTTTGACCATCCCAGCTAGGGATGATGGGAGTTGTAGTCCAACAACAGCTGCAGACCCATGTTTGAGAAACACTGGGTTAGCATATCAAGCTAGGACCTGGGAGACCAGGTTCAAATCCCCACTTGGCCATGAAACTCACTGGGTGACCTTGGGCCAGTCACCAACTCGGAGGCCAGCCTACCTCACAGGAATGTTGTGACAGTAATGTGGAGAGGCAGGGAGTCCAACATCTTGAGCTTCTTGGGTGGAAAGTGGGACATGAACGTAATAATAAATAATAAATAAAGGAGGAAGTTTGTTAAAGTTTACTTAACTCTTCGGTATGTTGAAAAGGTTTCTAGTCCTCATGGGAAAGGCCGAAAAGCCTTGAGGTGAAATTTAATTCATCTAACTCAATAGTTATTGTAACAAACAATATTCTCTCAATATAATTTCAATATAATGTCAATTTCAACTCCAGTTTTTAACACCTAATGTTATTGCCGTCAAATTCATAAAGAGGACAAGAGTGCTGGTTGTTTTTTTTAAGGATCCATCAACGCCAAATGTCACGAGCAGAGCTGGAATAGTTTCAACATTCTGCCCCACAGAAGCCTGCCAACACGTTGAGTAATGAACTGGGAGCAGGCAACAGGAAATGGGTCCTCGTGAGTCAAACGCAGAGTCTGCAGGGCCTAGAAAATCTCCCAAAGAATACAGATACTATTCCCACAAGGGCTTGACTGAGATTTAAGTATCAGCACACACTTGATACTGGTCTGTCGTCTTCTGACTACTGATGATGGAGAGAGAACAGTTGTGGGTCTAGCATAGCAAACTCACTTTTTGCATCAGGAAGAAGGCAGTTTGCCTCTGAATAGCACTTGTGGGGAATTGCGAGTGGGCATCTGGTTGGTTACTGTGAGAACAGATATGCTGGATTTGATGGGCCTTTGGCCTGATCCAGCAGGACACTTAGGTTTTCATTCCCATAGCATCCTCCCTGTCACTTGGTTCTTGCTTTTATGATGGACACTTCTCAGAAGCCTTTAGACTTTTTTTTGTGTGGATTATCAGGATCCCTCCTAATCTTGTGATGTGGAACAGCGCTTAGATTGAAGAATGTCACGCCTAATGCCTTAAATAAATAACCTTGGACAGCGTGTCAGAAATTTAGCTGCTGAGATCCTTCATTCTTGCTTGCTCTTCCCCTCAATGTCCCTCCCTTTCTGCTGCGTGCCAAACCTGTTTGCCAAGTACGGCCATTTTGCTAGGTCACAAAATTCTTTGCGACTGCAAATAAAGGTGATTTGCTTTGGGCAATTGGATGTTTTAGGAAGATTAGGACAAAGGAAGAGCGGAGTGAAATTAACGGAGTACTAGGCAAGACCAAGGGGGCAAAGACTGGAAATTAAGAGAGAGAGAAGTAGAGGGTGGTTAGATTGTTGGGTGGTTGGTTAGTAGGTTAGTTGCGTCAACTGGGGAAACTGATGGAAGGCAGGTGGTGCTGGAGATAACTGGGAGGAGGAAGTTGACATAAATTAAGATGGGAACAAGATTTAAAGGCTAGAGGTAGGGATGTGGGAGGAATTTGATTCAATTTGCATTTAAAGGCGAACCTATCTAATTTGCACTTCCTGGAAAAAAACAATTAAATGAAACACAGCCAGTGTTTGAAATAATTGCTTCTCCAAATTTTGCAAAGCGGTTCTCCAGACAAGTAATGTTTGCAAAAATGCATATATTAGGCTAAAGGGTGCATAAAAACCGCAAACAGATGTGCAAATGTGGGAACCGGAATTATGATTGGAAGAAAGAGGAACGCCTTTCCCTAGATGGAGGTGGCCCAGGCAGGTTAGAAGACAATGTAGTTCAGGGCCAGATTGGCTGACTGACAGCTGGAAGGGGATGCAGCCAAGCTGGATGGCATGGAGAGCAGTAAAATAGTGGTTCGCAGCTGTTGCAACCTATGGCTAGAACAGTCAAAGCCTCTTCCAAGCACAGCACCATACTGGAGAGCTTCTGTAGGAAAGAAGCTCTCAGCTACCAGAGGACCACTGTCACTAAGCTCAACGAAGCAGGTAACATTGTCAAGGAAAGTGTGAAAAGGGGTGTATACTTAGTTTTACTTTCAGCTGGAAGTTTTTAGAGAACATTCGACCTAAGAGTGGGATGACTGTATTCTCACATGGCAAAACTGTGAATTACAGGCACTGAAAACGATAAAGGTGTTAAAAAAGGATGGTTGCACCTTTCTTTTGCCACTTGGGGGTGCACTTGCACAACCATTTACAATGGAAGACTAGCAGGTTTTTCTGACCTCATAGTTTGGAAAACCTGCGGAAAACACACAGGGCGGGGGGGGGGGGGAAGAGAACAAACAACATGTAAAGCTCACCCTTTCTCACGCAGATTTCAAAACCCTGCTATTCAGCTTGAGCAACTGTAGAAAGGGTAAATTTAGCTGAGGAAATAGTTTTTGTCATGCTTGCGCATAGTGTAATTAGCTTAATAAGAGAAGCTATTTTTAAACGTTCGCTCCGGTGAAGTGGTCTTGGCTTCTCTCCATGCACGTTAATTCACACGGCGAAAGGGTACCAGCCCAGTAGGTCTGGTTAGGCCTGTGGTTCCAGCCTGGAAGACAGAAGAGGGTCCCATCAGAACTGTCACTCACTTTGACAACTTGATTTGCCACACAGCATTCGATGCCATGGCAACAGGAAAATCCCAAATTGAGCAATGATTTGCTGAACATTACAGGCAAGGAAGGGGCTCTCCACTTCCACTTTACAAAAACAGATCTCAGAGTTACTAAGATTGAAAAAAAATAATACATGCTTCGGGATGCGAGTTTCACAATAAAATCGGAGAACCAAAGCTACAGCACACCCATTTGCAGTTGCCCCTACTGCTTCCAGCCCGCCGTTTAAAAATAAAATAAAATCCAGACTTCATTTCTTCTTCTTTGGCTATATGCAAGTACCTCAAAACTTCCTCGGACCTTTTTAAAAAAACATTTTGGGTTTTAGCCTCCAACTATGACAAGTTCATCTGCAAAGAACATTAAATTCATGGTCCTGACACCTGCACCTTTTGCTAGGGAACTGTAGAGAAGTCTTGAGGAACTACGATATCTTGACTTTGAAGAGTGAAGAGTGCTGTCTGGACACCTTTGTGAGGAAGGGCAGGATATAAACTGAACCACGACAACAACTTGTGGCTGTAATCATGGCAGGATTCAGATAAACCCTTCGCATGCTCAAAGATGGAATAATCTAAGCTCTGCCACCGATGCTGTGATTGGCCAAGTCTCCCTGGTCAACGTTTGACATTCTAAACGCTACAACACTCTGGCTCTCCCTAATGAGAGTAACGTGCCCCCAAGACATTTCAACGGGATAATGCTGATAATGCTGGCATCCTCCTGAAAGTTCATCTTATATGAATGCACACCCCACCATCAAATCTTGACATAGCCAATGCTAGTCAGAGTCCCTGACACCTGGATCTCCCCTCCACCTTTGAAGATGGAGACAACATTTGCCCCCCTCCTGTCTGCAGGGACCTCGCCTGTTCTTCAAGAATTCTCAAAGATTATAGACCAGGCATCCCCAAACTTTGGCCCTCCAGATGTTATGGCCTACAACTCCCATTATCCCTAGCTAACAGGACCAGTGGTCGGGGAAGATGGGAATTGTAGTCCAAAACATCTGGAGGGCCAAAGTTTGGGGATGCCTGTTATAGACAGATCACACCTGCATGCTCCTTTAGTACCCTTGGGTGCAGTTCATCAGGCCCTGAAGATTTGAATTCATTTAAAGTAGCTAGGTGTTCCATTACCACCTTTTTGGGGCTGCAGCTCCCTCCTTGTATTGTTTACTCTGTTATCACCAGGTTGGGCAATGGGTTCTTTTGGGTGAAGACAGTGACAAAGTAGGTGTTGAGCTGTTCCACCTTCCCTCTGCACCCAATAACATTTCTCCATCTTCTCCACATAGAGGACCTACTATTTGCTTGTTATTCTTCTCAACCCACCAGGTTTCAGTAATGCCTAATAGGTCATATTTGCCATCCTGTATTAAAAGCTCCAATTCCTTTTGCTTGTTTCCCATACTCTGTGCATTAGTATAGAGACAGCTGAAACCATGAGCCATTTCATCCAGCTGCTTCCTTCTTGTAGTTTTCTGCCCTTTAGCAAGTTTGCTTATTCATCTCAAGTTTGGAACAGAACTCAATTCAGTGAATTAGCATTTGCAGTTTTTTGCTTTTGGTCTATAAATTATACATTTCCCCTGGATTTGCATTGTGTTTCCTATGCCTTGAAATGAAGGGATTGGAATAACATAACAACCATGTAACTTACTGACATAATTTCTCTACAATTAATAAATATTGCTGTGGAGATCCCTTCCCTTTTCTGCTTGAAAGGACACCAGAAACTTTCTAATCTCTTGGATGTTTGTTCTGCCCACACACCTTGATCATATAACCTTAAAGGGGGGTGGGGGGAAGAACAGGCCAATGTATATGAGGCTGCTTGTGTGCTTTCTGTGGCATTAGCATCTGCCAGGGGTGCTGCAAGTCCCTGTGTGTAAGTGAAATCCTCCCCGCGGGATTTGCTTAGTGCGAGAGAATGATTAGCAATTGCTAGTGATTAGTAATTTTCTCCCACAGATGGCTTTTCTGCATTCCTGTAGAGCTCCACATACACGGTGGCTCTGCCAATGCACTGCAAAGGCAGAAAACACTATGTGGCAGGAAAGGAAGAAATATCTGGCAGGCTTCTCCCCCCCCTCCCTTTTGTGTTATTGTTATAAACAAGCAGCCTAATCGCACTGGCAAATAAGCAAGAGGGGGAACAAATGAGCTGGGTTCTGAATTATTTTGTACACATGTGGCGAGAATCATTCCATGTAAATCAAAGTTCTCCAGGGCTACATTAAAGTGCATGTTGGGGTGGGGGGAGGTAGACTCCTGGTGAACCAGGCAGCTTAGAGATTGAGTTGCACACTTCCCATGAGGTTAGGAATCTATCGTTCTATCAAAATCCTCAAAGTTGCTTTGGTTGTCTTCTTTTAATCCCTCCAGCAACCCTGCAAGGTAGGTCAGTGATATTATCTCCAGGTTGGAGGGGGGGAAGGGGCCTTGCTTGGGCAACCCAGTGAGCTCATGGCAGAAGTAAATTTTAATTTTGATTTGTTGCTCAGTCTCCTAGACACCACGCTAAGCAAAATTTCCATGTGCTCTGGCACTCGTCATGGTCCTCCGTGCGCCAGAAGCGGTTTAGTCATGCTGGTCACATGACCTGGAAAGCTGTCTGTGGACAAATGCCGGCTCCCTCAGCCTGAAAAGCAAGATGAGTGCCGCAACCCTATAGTCGCCTTTGACTAGACTTAGCCATCTAGGGGTCCTTCATCTTATTTACTGGAAAGGTAGGAAATAAAAACAAAAATGTGAAGTATTAGAGAAACTTGACCCACAGTCTCCCCAAATCTGCTCCTGAGGTTTGGGAGAAACCCTAAAACAGATTTAGCGAGGTGCAGGGGAGGAGAGGCAGAAAGTTCCATTGTATGCTTTGGATATACCCCGACATGTCTTAGTTTTAAACTGGGCCTAATCCTGCAGCCGCCACCACATCTGGTAGCAATGAGTTCCAAAGGATAAGTGCACCAAGTGTGTGGAGGGGAAAGGACTTCCTTTTTGTCAGGCCTCAAGCTCTTGTCTTACTCATTATTTTTTGTTTGCATATTTTGCGAAGAGCCTTTATTAAACCAACAGTTTTTAGGCCACAAGCAGCAGCCACAACACAAAGGATTGTCATTGTGTCCCTTAGAGACAGTGGGTGATTCAGGAAAAGTCTTGCCAAGGCCACACAGGTAGACATTATCCCGTCTAAACAGGTGTAATGACTGAGGGGAGGGGGAAAAGGAGAGAAAGTGTGAGGGATTTTCACAGTACAGGAAAAAGAGTGATTCCAAGTAAAATAAATACTTGGTGGAACTCCTGCAACTGAATGGGACATATCCATTGACAAATATTGTCTTCATGTTGTTTACTTTTGAGAGTGTCTGCGTAGGGGGGGGGGGAGATTAATACATCCCTGCAGCATGAGCTAGTGGGCAGGGTAACACTTTACAATGGCTACAACTGGCAGAAAAAAAAACATTAAGCAGTCCTCAAGAACCACTGGCCTAGCCGTTGGCCTGTTGTGTTGTTTTTCTACATGCAAGGGGATTTTTTGTGCATTAAACAAAACAAAACAAAACAAACAAAACAAAACAAAACAAAACAAAACACCCTCCTTGTGCTCCTTGTGCAGCCTGTAGTGATACAGACTGAGGAAAAGTTTACCACTTCCCTGCTGGTTGTATAACCTGGCCCAGAGTTTCCAGTCCTTACACCGTCTCCTGAAGCCTAAATGTGAAAATGGACCCTCTGTGCTCAGAACAGGCCCTGGGATGTTGAACTGAGAGACCAGGGTTCAAATCCCCATCAGTGGATGACCTTGGGCCAGTCGTTGCCTCGGTTTACCTCACAGGGTTGTTGCGAGGAGAAAAAGAGGAGAAACTGTGTATACTACTACTTTAGCTCCTCATAGGAAACGTCAGATATAAATCTAACAACAGCATAGAACAAAGGGACATCTTTGGTACCCAAACACTGTTGAGGGCGAGAATTTCTCCAACATCAGGTTTTCTTGAACTGGGAAGCATGTTTCTCAGCCCTGCCTGCCAGTTCACTCCTGCCAGACATTCCTGGGTTGAGTTGAGGGCCAAAACTGAAGCGACCGACCAGCTGTGTTTGTTCTCCTTAATCCTCTGTACAACTACAATCAGGTGCCAGGTGACGGGCATCTCCCCCTGCTTTCTGCCAAGGCTTATTTCTGCATGCGTCTTGATATTTACATACCTCATACCGGGAAAGGGGGGGGCAAGTAGTCAAGTGGAGAAAACTGGAAATCCTAGTTTATTTTGGGATGTTCGTAAAGTCCACAAAACAGGCATTTGAGGGCAAAGTCCTGACAAAAGGTGGGATTGAGACTGAAGCCATGCTTAGAGAAGCCCTATTGAAATCCAGTTACTACACTTAACACCATGACTCTAGGCCCAATGGCTCCCGACTTTGGCCTTCCCCTCTTTCTTCCTATTGCAAGGATTTCAGCTGCTCAGCCCCATGGCTGAAGGAGACATTTAGTTTGAGGACTGCTAAGCCGCTGGTGTCTAGAGGACTTCCTGGCCGCACCTCAGGCAGCAAAGCTACGCCTCGTCAGATGCTTCGTCACCATCACAAACAAAATTCCTTGTGTTCAGTGGGGCACCATCCCACATCAAGCGTGCTTAGGACTGCAGCCTCGGTGCACGGCAATGTGTGGCATGATAAGGGCCTACAATAACCATTACACCATTAGCGATCTGTTACAACCTGTGGTGTTGCGAGAAGCCCTTTGGTGCTGTATTAATTTTGCTCCACCAGTGCTGAATGGTTGAGCTTGTTCATAATTCAACAGCTTACAAAGGGCTGTTTTAATGCTTAATCTGCTGGTAGTCGGCAACCCTAAAATTTACTACCAAGGCAACGTGATTTGGTTTGCAGCCTCAGCCTCCCCTTTGCGAGCTCTCCTTTCCCCAAAGAGCAGGTACAGCCTTGCATCATGGGAGTCGAGCATTTCTTTTCTTTTTCTTTTTTTTAAAAAACCAACACTTCCGAGTTCTTTCTCCTTTGAAGCCTGGCCTGCGGCCGTTGTATTTCAGAGTGCCCTCTTTGTTCCTCAGGCCTGCTGTCCTTAATCAGAGAAGTGGCTATTTAAGGAAGAATACAAAATGCTTTAAAATAAAAATACCCCCCCCCCCAGAACTCCCCCCTCCTAGGGTATGGGGTAAATCAGCAGCAACAACAACAACTAAAAGATGTGGATAAGGCTTTGCCTATACAGTATTCCCCCCCCCCAACATGAAATAAAATGTTGGCCACCTGGTGCCGCTGTTTACTTATGTATTGGCTGGATTTCGGAGGCTTGAGCCGTTCTGTTTGACTCTTACAAAAGAGCCAGAAACTGAGAAGCTGCTGAGTTTGAACTGAATTGCCATTGGCAAAGCTTTGAGGTTCAGCTAAGGATAAATTTGTCACCTAGGGCCTCTCTGGAGCATCCTAACTTTGTGTGCAAAGAAGATAACAATTGAACGTCTTCTTGACCCTCAAACAGCAATATTCATTTGCAGGGAAAAGCAATTTTCTGCTCCGGCCCCCCAGCTAGAAATCCACTGCAATTTTGAGTCTAGTGTGGAATGTACAAACATGAGAGTTACTGGATATGTGTGTGTCTATGAATGTAAGAAGGCACAGATCTCCACTCTTCGCATGCAGAGCTATTTCTGTTCCACTGCAGATTGGCTTCCGATGAAAAAGCAGTACTTGCCTCGCTGTCTGCTCTGGCGGAATTTTACATGATTAATTACATTACTCCACACCATTCATTTCAGTGCAAAGGAAATACAATGGTGGGTGGGAAGTAATCAATTACGTATTGTCTGCAGACAGAAAATAGCAACAGAGCAGACCCACTGTATTCACTGGATTGATTTCCGTTCTGGTCATGGAACGGATATGTGGGCACTGGCAGCTTCTGCTCCCATTTCCATCAGAATTCTCCAAAAGCCCTTCATATTATTATTATTTACCTGGCCTTCACCCTAAAGTCCCTGGGTGGGCATAGTATCAAAAGCATAATATTAAAAGCAGTTTTAAATGACTTAGAACCTTAGAAATAAGGTAGGTCCTAAAAGTGTACTGGCGTGCTATGGTCCATGGGGTCACGAAGAGTCGGACACGACTAAACGACTAAACAACAACAACAAAAGTGTACAAGTATCAAAAGCCAGGATAAATAGGTGCATCTTCTATATTCACCGAAAGCTGTTTAATATGAATATTACAAATGTAGAGTTGGAAGGGACTCCTGAGGGTCATCTAGTCCAACCCCCTGCAAATGCAGGAAAAAGTTGACATAAGAACATATCGGTAATAATAACCTGCTGGATCAGGCCAAAGGCCTATCTAGTCCAGTATCCTGTGGCCAAACAAATGCCTGTGGGAAGCCGAACTCAAGATAGATTAAAATAAAAGACGAGGTAACAAGGCTGGGGTGGCGGGTGGGGGGACGGGATTGATTTATTGTATTTTGGGGAACTTAGTTGTATATTGTTGTGAATGTTGTTTGGTTTTTTAATCTTTGCTTTTGCTTTTTTCATTTAGTAGTCATACTTTATTACGTATATCTTGACAATGGGACTACATGACACACAAAAAATGTAACAATATCTATGTGTATAATGATGTATGTGGTTTTAAAATAAAATTAATAAAAATTATATCAAAAAACAAACAAACAAATGCCCATGGGAAACCAAAGAGCAGGACCTGAGTGCTAAAGTACTCTCCCCTCCTGTGGTTTCCAGCAACTGGTCTTCGGAAGCATTGCTGCCTCCAACTGTGAAGGTAGAATCATATAAAAGTACCGTAGAGTTGGAAGGGATCCCATGGGTCATCTAGTCTAACCCCCTGCATCGATGGAATCTCAGCTAAAGCATCCATGACAGATGGCCACTTAACCTCTGCTTGAAAACCTCCAAGGAAGGAGAGCTCACCACCACCCGAGGGAGTCCATTCCACTGTCAAGCAGCTCTTGCTCTCATAAAGTTCTTCCTGATGTTTAGTCGGAATCTCCTTTCTTGTAACTTGAAGCCGTTGGGGGAGCATAGCCATCATGTCTAGTAGCCATGGATAGCCCCAATGAAGGTGTCAGATGCACATCTAAGCAGGAGGGAGTGCCACGGAGAACGCCCAATCCTGGGCCACCCTGCTTGGTGGAATAACCAAGAGGGCCCTCCCTTCTGCTCTCAGCACCCAAGAGGGTCTGTAAGGAAGGAGGCAGTGTTACAGGTATTTGAAACCCAGGTTGTTTAGGGTGGCGCTGTTGTCTAAACCACAGAGCCTAGGGCTTGCCGATCAGAAGGTCGGCGGTTCTAATCCCCATGATGGGGTGAGCTCCCATTGCTTGGTCCCAGCTCCTGCCCACCTAGCAGTTCGAAAGCACATCAAAGTGCAAGTAGATAAATAGGTACTGCTCCGGTGGGAAGGTAAACAGCGTAAAGCGAGATGAGCGCCGCAACCCCAGAGTTGTCTGCGACGGTCAGGGGTCCCTTTACCTTTACCTTAATTTGGCCTGGAAATGAATGGGCAACCAGTTGTAGCAGACTGTATCCACTAGTGATGGGCCATGTGCCTTTTCTGCTCTGCCATTTTGTGTGTTTTTATTTTATATGTATTATTATTTTATTAAATTTTCTGTTTTGCAATTTAAAATACTCATTTTACATCCTTAAGATATCAATGACTTCCCCCCTTCTCTTTCCATGGTTTAAATGCCTGCATATTTTACAAAAACTATAAACCATTCAGTAATCCATTATTGCATCCATCAAAACTTATTCACACTGCTGAATTTATCTTAATGCTGCCAGCGTTTTTAGCTGTAAACAATTATTCCCCATATATTCAATAAAAGTTTTCCAATTTTCTTTAAACGTATGTTCTTCTTATTCTATGTGTTAAGTCTATATGGTTGTGTGTTTTTAAAGCCCCCCCCCAATTTCCTGCTCTTAGACACAGTGAATTAACTGTGCTGACCCAATCTCTAGCCTTCTCTCCCCTCCACTTTCCTCTCTTCCCTTGGCCTGGGCAAAACTGTCCAGACTTGTGTTAACAGCTCTGTATGTGACCCTTGTTGATAAACCGACAAAATTAGCAGCACCTATGCAGAGCCTGAAGCCCAAAGTCAAGATTCAGCAGGCAACGAGGACCCAAGCTTTGCAACGCAAATGTCTGGATGTTTCTTCAGAAATAAATCCCATTGTTTTCAGTCAATAGGACTTATTTCCCCAATAAGTCCAGGCTTATTTGTTAGGCCAATAGACTAAAGCTTTAATTAATTTATTGCATAAAATGTATACGCTATTTGATTTTTAAAAAGCCAAACTTAAAAGTGGTCTACGAAAAGAATAAAACAAAATTATAGCAAAAACCAGCTAAAAACTACTTCAAACATTTTTTTAAAAAAGTGACAAACTAAAAAAAATCTTAAAACACACACCGACATTCTACAGAAACATGGACTCCGCTATACAGCTGCAAATAAAACATTTTAAGTTTGTTTTAAGTGCATTGCACAAATGTGGCACTAGATGGCAAATTCAATATATACCTGTATTTTAAAACTTTTTTTAACAAGCATTTTCACAGCGTTTTTTTTAAATATATGCCTAGATTCAGCCACACTCTATATTAATTCATGATAATATTCTTGGTTTTCTTCCCCATAGTCACTGAGGGTCCATTTTAATATGAGTCGCTGCAGCAATCTTGTTTGAGGCTGGAATCTTAATCCCATTTATGTGAGAGTAAACCCCACTGAATTCACTAGAACTGAATTCTGAGTAGACATGGTTAGGATTGCACTGTGAAGCCACATTTGAAACTGATCTGATCTCCTCAGCTGAAACTTTTGAGGCATTTCGAGGGAAGCCAAAAAGGCGCTTTGGGAAAGTGTGGTGAAATCTGACAATTTTGTTTGGCTGTTGGTTGCCTAAAGCAAAATTTGAAGCAATTGTGGGTTTTTGGTCACAGAGGGAAGACAAAGGATTTTGAGAAGACGAAAGAGGTTTCTCAAAGGGTGCATGCATCTTGAAAATCCCTAGTTTTTCATGACAAGGCTGGAACTTAACCCACCTTAATCTTTTTAAGACTGATTTGGTGCGGATCTGTTAATGAACGGTAGATTTTGTTCATTAAATTAGAATTTATCCATAGCTTCCACCGGTGCTTCATAAATATCGATGTTTTATCAAATGCACATTGTAATTAATTAATTGGTTGGTTGAAAGGCAGATGGGTTAATTGAATAAGAATTCTTGAATCATTTGGTTGAGGTTGAATCCTGACAAGACAGAAGTACTGTTTGTGGGGTACAGGAGGCGGGCAGGTGTGGAGGACTCCCTGGTCCTGAATGGGGTAACTGTGCCCCTGAAGGACCAAGTGCACAGCCTGGGAGTCATTCTGGATTCACAGCTGTCCATGGAGATGCAGGTTAATTCTGTATCCAGGGCAGCTGTCTATCAGCTCCATCTAGTATGCAGGCTGAGACCCTACCTGCCTGCAGACTCTCTCGCCAGAGTGGTGCATGCTCTGGTTATCTTCCGCTTGGACTACTGCAATGCGCTCTACGTGGGGCTACCTTTGAAGGTGACCCGGAAACTACAACTAATCCAGAATGTGGTAGCTAGACTGGTGACTGGGAGCGGCCACTGAGACCACATAACACTGGTCTTGAAAGATCTACATTGGCTCCCAGTACGTTTCCGAGCACAGTTCAAAGTGTTGGTGCTGACCTTTAAAGCCCTAAATGGCCTCGGTCCAGAATACCTGAAGGAGCATCTCCACCCCCATCGTTCTGCCCGGACACTGAGGTCCAGTATAGAGGGCCTTCTGGTGGTTCCCTCATTGCGAGAAGTGAGGTTACAGGGAACCAGACAGAGGGCCTTCTCGGTGGTGGCGCCCGTCCTGTGGAACGCCCTCCCATCAGATGTCAAAGAGAAAAACAGCTACCAGATTTTTAGAAGACATCTGAAGACAGCCCTGTTTAGGGAGGCTTTAAATGTTTAATAGATTATTTTATTTCATTTTTTTTGTTGGAAGCCGCCCAGAGTGGCTGGGGAAATAAATTTATTATTATTATTATTATTATTATTATTATTATTATTATTATTATTATTAGCCCTGCTTTTTTGTTCATTAAAATGATGTCATTTTATTGGGACATGACCCAGTCAAAGGTAAGTCCCTTTGAGCTCAGTGGGGAAATCAATTGGGCTTACACAGAAATCAGTTTGATTGCATCAAACAGCTTCCAAGGCTGTGCATTTCCCCATTCTATGGTTGGATAAAATCTCTGATGATATATATATATATTTAAATTGCAAGCAGTCTCCACAAAACTACCCCATTCCACCTGACTTTTGCGGTGGTTCCTGTATTGCAGGGGGTTGGACTAGATGACCCTCGAAGGCCCTTCCAGTCCTATAATTCTATGATTACATGGTTTTAAATTGCATGCCGGGTGAAGCATTGCACCACTGGTATTAGATTGGAGTAAAGCTGTATAAAACAAAACTGGGTTTTTAATTTTGTCATCCAAAAATGTCCAAGTACCAAGAGGACCTGAATGCTATGTATCAGCTGTTCTAAACAGAAGCATGAGGGAGATTCATACACTATTGTAATATTATTGTTTTACTGTATGGATTTGGACTTTTCTCACAAACGGCTTACAAAAATAATACCAGTTATATCAAACGAAACCAATAAAGTCCACCACACATCTGCATAGATAAAATACAGGCCTTACAGATCCCACCCCACTAAAAGAGGTCACAAATGACTGAAACTCTTCAAATTAAGGACCAAAAGCCTGGGTAAAAAGAAAAGTGTTTGCCTGGCAAATAAAAATAGATAAACATGGTACTGGGCATGCCTCCTTGGGGAGACAATTCCACAAGCAGGGAGCTACCACTGAAAAGGCCCTGTCTCATGCTACTTTCCAAACCTCTCGTGGATGAGGACACATGAAGAAGGGCCTCAGGTGACGATTGCAGGATGTTAGTTGGTTCATGTGGGAAAAGGCCCTTGAGGTATTGAGATCCTCAGCCTCATAACACTTTCTTCTGATGGTAATTTTTTTTAGTTTTCAATTACAATCCAATAATAGCCTCATTATATTAATACCAATTTATAATAAAATTATTAATACCAACCGTTCAAATACCAAATTACATAATTTAGATAAAGTGGGGCCCCTCACATGCTAGAATTTATTTGCTTTATTTCTGCGTTCCAAAATCTTATTAATTTCCATTGCATTCTGGTCATAATAATAATCCCTTATACAACAACCGCAATATCAATAACTTCTATTCACGTTCACACATTAAATGATTTATAAAATTACAAGTGAGGCACTCTAACGATATCCTTGTTCTTCCTGCATGTGGCAATTATTCTGTCCGTGGTGTTTCTTTCTGTCCTTGTAAGATGTTATGTCTTTCTTTCCCCCAGTTGTTGCTGTTATCCATCATGCCTTGGGTGTAGCTGATATCCCATTGTTGTTCCAGAAATTTCTCCATTGCTCTGTCCCATGCTTCGTTGTTTTGCAACTTTAACAACAGCTGCAAAAATCACTCTGTCCCAATTTTCACAATTTTTCTCAATTTTTCACAATTTTTCCTCCCAGCCTGGAAAGAAGAGTGGTTATGACTCAATAATGAACCTTATCAGTTCCTTGGCAAGTTCATAGACACCATTCATCCTTCTGTCCAATTGAAAATAAATGAGCAATTATACTTCCAATTAAATTAAATTCCAAGTCCTCTTAGTGTTATTCAGTTCACTCCATAAATAATAAAGAATGGGGAAAAGACAGCTCTAAGTTTCAATTGTAAAACTTTTGCAAAATAGAGCTTCCCTCCCGTTTCCCTTTTTTGTTGTTTTACACACATAGTTCCATTTAATATAATATTCCATATCTATGATCCAATATCTTTCGTCCTTGCTTGTACAAATATAATTTGAACTAAACATTCAGAAGAGGGTTGCTGAATCATAAATGTAGAGAAGAAAACTTTAAATAAAGAAACTGTAGGCTCCTCTCCCCCACACCATCCTTTGCAGCAAATGAAGTCTTATCTCAACTTCAAACCTTAAAGTCCTTGCAGTTGTTATTGTTCCACAGTTTGTGATCTCATCTTTTCTAGCACGCACCTGCACTTTAGTACAATTAAACTCAAATTAACAGGAGAACCTCTGCTTCTTAATGGCGGTGTTGGAGGGTTTTCGGCAGGCAAAGTGCTTTTGCACTCAGCACCTCCCTGCCTCCTGCAATCCATGCTGGAGCGAGACCCAGGTACTGAGACGAACTGTGAATGAATCCCACCCCCCCTGTCCCTGGGGGGACTTTGCAAGGATAATTACCCTCAATCATCCTTGTTTTTCCTTTGCCAATGATCTCCCAATGTAATGGGAGCTGCCTCCGGAACCGGAAGCTGACTCATAACGCTTTCTAGGTCAAACCAGCACTTTGAATTGAGCCTAGAAACTAACTCACAGCCAGTGCACTTTCGTTGAACAAATACATTATGCTGTTGATGTTCCTGTGTGCACAAAGATTTGAGGCCTACACTTGTACAGTTATTCACAGGAAATGTTTGACAAATGCACAGTCCACGTACCTGTGTACACAATAGCTGAGCTGTACAAATAGACAAGGATATACAAACACTTGTACATGTTATAGAGATCGCTTGTGACTGTGTTCAGTGTCACATGCCAATAAGCCTAAGGAGCCAGTGGACACATTTAATCACTGGCGCCAACTCTAGAGGGACCGGGGGCCCCAGGCACCCACCAAAATTGTTGTTGGCGTTCAGTACCCACAAGGCAAAGAAGAACCGAAGAGGCAGTGTGGCTTAGTGGTTAGATTGTTGGACTAGGACCTGGGAGACCAGGGTTCGAATCCCCACTCAGCCAGGAAGCTCACTGGGATGACCTTGGGCCAGTTACCATCTCCCAGCCTAATAGGGTAGAAATCTTGACTGTTGCTTAAACTGCTTAACTGAGGAACAGTGTTCGTAGATTACCAGATTTCCCTTCAGATGGCGGAATTAACTTCCTCCAGATTTAAGCCAAGGTTAACTTAACACACACCTGCATGAGGTGGGATATTTTAAATTTGTCTCCTTCCCAGCATTTTGGATGCAAAAAAGAGAGAAGTCCAATTTGGACTTTGACTATGAAAAGTGTTCCATATGCATTATGTCAGTGGTTCGTACAACAACCCTGTAAGGCGGGACAGCATCATTATGCCCAAACTGCAGGTAGGGAAAGGAACTGAGGCAGAGAGGTTGTTAACTGACAAAATGTTCACATATCTCCTCCTGCTTGCCCTCTGCAGTACTATAAAAATGAAATATATATGTTCATATATATGTTCATATGACTATTTATTATACTTTCCTCCTGACTTGTTCTGTGGGAAAATAATTTATGATGTGTGTTGTCTGCCAACGTTCAAGCAAAGCAAATGGTGTGTGTGTGTGTGGAGATTATGGTGCTTGAAATCCTGTATCTATTTTCTTTTACCTTAGTAAACTTGTTCTAGATTCTGAAGAAGAAGAAGAAGAAGAAGAAGAAGAAGAAGAAGAAGAAGAAGAAGAAGAAGAAGAAGAAGAAGAAGAAGAAGAAGAAGAAGAAGAACTATCCAGACATATTATTAGCAATAAAATGGCTTGTTGGGGTTTTTTTTTTTTTTTTTAAAAGGGCTGACGAAAACAGTATTTCTCATTACATTAATCTACAGCCTTTCAGGAAAGCTACTGTTGTAGCAGCCCATTATGTCCTGCTGCGATGACGCCACGGGTTTCTCTTTTTTTTTTTTTTAAAGACAAAGATTTCAGGGCCTTATTTCTCTCTCTCTCTCTCTCTCTCTCCCCCACTTCCCCCCCTCTTTTCTTCCTTTAAAGAAGGAAGCGCCAGCACAGCACTCCAAACACAGAAAAATGTTACCCTGCCAAAGCTCTTTTGGGGAGAGGCTTTCATCTCCACCCTCTGCTTCCTCCTCGTATTGTAAAGCATGGTGTAAATTTTTTGGGGGGTTCCTTATTCCTCATTTCTTATATCCCTGCCAAACCACGGAGGTCTTTGTGGGTGTAAATGGAGTGACCCTCCATGGCTGGGAGGGATGTCGAGTTGCCAGGTCTCTCGGACCCTGAGATTTCAGGACCCACACCTGAGACCTGGGGTGGCTAAAGGTGATGTTCGGGGGGAGGGGGGCAAGCCTAGTGATGTCACAGGGGAAGACCCTGGTGATGTCATTACTCACGACACATTGAGGTGGCTGAGAGCATGCCTTTCAAATATAGTCACACCTCAAATGAGTTGTTCCACGTAACAATATGGAGACATGCACTCCTATTCCTTAGTTGTTTCTCACCGTTTAAACAAGATTTCCCCCTCCCTCCTTTGTTTCCCCGCAACCGAGTTAATAGATTTATCCATCAAGTTCTCTAAATGTAGACATCAAACTGATGTCTTTCTCCCACTGTTAATTTTATTCTTAGCAGCTCTTTACTTAAATAGTTCGAAAGGAGCAGGAAGCTGGAGCGGCTTGGGAAAGGTTAGCAGCAGCAGCGACAGCAGCAGCAATAGCCAAGGAAGGGCCGCAACTCAGTAGCAGAGTGTCTCTGCCTTGCAAGCAGAAGGTCCCAGGTTCAATCGCTGGAATCTCATTTAGTTGAAATTCCTGAATTGCAGGGGGTTGGGCTAGATGACCATTGGGTTCCCCTCCCAACTCTACAATTCTGCGATTCTGTATGACGCTATAATGCAGATAGGGTCCCTCATCTCATTTTAGATGCCTTCAATCAATGCATGCAGTGCTGAACACATTTTGCAGGGATTCTGTTTCATACATCAATGAGGGGGAGATAATATCTATCCTGTGTATATGGAATCCATTCAGTATAAATTCTTCAGGTTTGTTTTTTTTAAAAAAAAGATTGTTTCCCGCGGCGGGCAGGACAATTAATCATTCCCCCCCCCTTGATGCTTAAACTTGTCTCTTCCATTTAGCTTCATTATTTGAGCCTCCAGCACCCCCAAAGCCCATGGTCAAAGGGCTTCTTTCTCTTCCCGGTACATGGATGCCATAGCCATTAGTATAAATGGGAGTCAAGTATGCGCCCCGCCACAGAGCGTAGAGGGAAAGACTGGCAGAGACAGGAAGAGGAGGAGCGGAGGGCCAGTTAGCTAACTAGTACAGTAAGTGTAGTCTGCTCTATTCCTATGCCAAATAATCTTTTAAGATTAAACTAGACCCATTGTGATTTATTGGTCCAGACTATTGTTTCATACACTGCTAGGTGCACGATCAGCACATGCAGGGCTTTGTAAAATTAACCTTGCTCCTTCGTTCTTTTTTCTTAACTGGCCTCTGTCCAACATGGCAGAAAAATAACCTGTGGTCCATTCCAGAACGCTGGGAAAGATTGTGCTAACCTGATGGTGGTCACTCCAAAGTAAACTGGAACTGAATTGGCAAAGAAGCCTTCGGGAAGTTCACATTTGTGCAGGACAGGGCTGCCATGGATGCTTCAGTTGAGATTTCTGCATTGCCGTGGGTTGGACTAGATGACCCCTGGGGTCCCTTCCAACTCTACAGTTCTACGATTCTATATCCCACCATTTGTTTTTTTTTCCTCCAAGGAACTCAGAGTGGGGCACATGGCTCTCGCTGTCCTCATGTAATCCCCACCAAAACCCTGCAATGTAGGTTTGGCTAGGAGGCAGTGACTGGGCCAAGGTCAACCAGTGAGCCTCATGGCTAAGTGGGGATTTGAACCCTGGCCTCCCAGGTCCTAATCCAGCGCTCTAACCAGGGGGCCACACTGCCTCTCACACTGGCTATATCGTCTAGTCCAGCATCCTATTCCCACAGTGGCCAATCAAAGCCCCCCCCTTTAAAAACCTTATTGACACCCTTATCCCCCATAAGCCATGCATTTATCAAGTTGACCAACCATTCACCCATCAAGGTGAACTAAGATCAAATGGAGAAAATGCACAGCATCTCAGGAAGCTACATGACCCAGAATTCTTCGAGTGGTGGTGCTGATAATTAATTTGGTATGAAGCCAGTTTGCTCCACTTCAGCCCAAAGGGCCGTTAGGTAAAAAACCTCCTCCTCCTCCTCCTCCTCCTCCTCCTCCTCCTCCTCCTCCTCCTCCTCCTCCTCCTCCTCCTCCTCCTCCTCCTCCTTCTTCTTCACAACTTCCGAGTTTATGCAAAGCACCTGCAGATACATTTCTACGAGCTGCTTGAAAAAGTTTGAGCCCAATCTGCCGCAGTCTATCAAACCTTTTTTTTGGGGGGGGGGAGGGGGGTTTAAAACAATTATGTGAAAAACAATGGGGAATGTGAGTCTTTCGAACAATGTGTGATGTTCATAGTTTGGGCTCTCTCTCTCCCTCCCTCCTGCCTCTCTTTTGTTCTAGCTTACTTTGAATATTTAATAATAAGATCAAGATATTGAAGATAAGAATAATCAATCACAGTAGGGAAATTGATGTGAATGAGAAGCCCGCGCAATGTGACACAGGGCTGATCAGGCATATTTATTTGGTTGCTGTGTGTGTGTGTGTGTGTGTGTGAGAGAGAGAGAGAGAGAGAGAGAGAGAGAGAGAGAGAGAGAGGTGTGCTAACACACACACACACACACACACACACACACACACACACACACACCTGTCTAAGATAGACACCCTAGCTCCCCCCAATACTTGCATCCTTTATTTACAGCTGTTCATTTAGTTCTAGATGAACGCAGCCGACTCACCAGTACATGCTCTCTCTCTCTCTCTCTCTCTCTCTCTCTCTCTCTCTCTCTCTCTCTCTCTCTCACTCTCACTCTCTCACACACACACACACACACACACACACACACATCCTTCCCTCTCCCCCTCTTGTGTTGTAGCTTTATATGCGGCTAATGGAGCAAGGCAATGCTCAAACGTCAAATTAAACTGCACAGCTCTGTAATCACTCAGACTGACATGCCATAAAAGGATAATTAGTAGTTCATTACATGGGACATTGTTTGTTCAGCTAAATTGATTTCTCTCAGCTGCCCATGTTTTCTGTTTATTTAGCGAGCGCTCCGCTGCACATTTTTTATTTGTGAACTAGGAAATCCCTTCTCCTGAAAGTTTTTTTTAAAAAAGTAACGCACCACACCAAACCATTCCCCTCTCCCCTCTCCTCTTTTTTAAAAAGAAAACACCACACCAGTTGTTTGAGTAGGTGAACTACCAAAGCAGGTGTACAAGGAACAATCTCTGGTGTAGAGTGATGTACTCTAAAAACTGAGCTGTGTGGTTAAGGAGGCTTGTTGGTTGAGCCCACGAAAAGGCCCAGCACACCCAGATGGTTTTGTGTGCGAAAATTCCTTGCTTGGCTTTCCCCCTCTCTTTACAGTTAGAGGGAACCTTCCCTTTCTTGTTTGGTCTCACGAACGGGCACAGAAACAAAAGCAGAACCCACATAATCCCCCTGCACTCAGGGGCGGAAATTTTACAACAAAGTCTTCTGACAAGCCTCTCTTTTGCCCCGCGAGGCCTTAGAGAAAAGAGAAAGGTGGGTTGTTGTTTTAAGCAGGCTGTTCGTTCCAAGTCCCAACACAAACACCTGACTTCAAAGCGTTCCGGCTTTGCTACTTCATGTTTCGTGGAAGCAGGTAGCTTTCACAGCGAGTGTGCCAACGAGAAGGGTCCAAAACATTCCTGAGCTTTGCAGGGAGGTGGTCCCACTAAACATGGTGGCTCCTGTGAAAGGTGAGAAGAACATCTTTGAGGAGAAAGTATTCCTCTCCCTATAGCATCTCCCCCCAGCCTTGTAATGATCGACAAAGAGGACTAGTCTAGCCTTGAATCCATGTCTGGGCTGGCTCATTTTAGACCTCAATGTGGGAGCTGCTCACCAATGTTCCACAGGAAAAACATTCCTTCCACATGGAAACCAAGCATCATCAGGGGATGGGGACCCCTGACATGCTAACTTTCTACAGGTTGGGAGGCTTGGTTGCTGTTGTTTTATATGGAGGAACATCTAATCATGTGGGGCCTCATCTATGATCTGAAGTGGAACTGGACAGACATAATTTAACCACTTCAGGGAATAGAGAATATATATATATAATTGTGGTGCTGGAGGAGACTCTTGAGAGTCCCATGGACTGCAAGAAGATCAAACCTATCCATTCTGAAGGAAATCGGCCCTGAGTGCTCACTGGAAGGACAGATCCTGAAGCTGAGGCTCCAATACTTTGGCCACCTCATGAGAAGAGAAGACTCCCTGGAAAAGACCCTGATGTTGGGAAAGATGGAGGGCACAAGGAGAAGGGGACGACAGAGGACGAGATGGTCGGACAGTGTTCTTGAAGCTACCAACATGAGTCTGATCAAACTGCGGGAGGCAGTGGAAGACTGGAGTGCCTGGCATGATCTTGTCCATGGGGTCACGAAGAGTCGGACAAGACTAAACGACTAAACAACAACAACAACAACAACATACTGTATATATATACCTGTACAAAGTCCCAAATCCATCCTTACCTGATGGACATATACATATATTTATTCTGTTCCTTATGCCAAGAATATTTGAAATTTCTTGCACTGCTCTCTTGGTCTTAGGAGTGTGTTGTAGTGTGTTGAGACACACTGTAGTGTGTTGAGAACTGAATCTGATGTCAGCATTAAAAAAACAAAACAAAAAAACACAGCCACAGGGATTTATGTTAATTTGAGGTAAAAATGGGGTCACGAAGAGTCGGACACGACTAAACGACTAAACAACAACAACAACAACAACAAATGGCTAATTTCTTGTCAGTTTCAATCCTTTTTTCCAGAGTATTTCTGAATTGCGCATGCATTATTTCATCTCTTGTTCTACTATATACATATTTGCCCTTTATACGCCTCCTGCAAAGCTCTGCAACTCAAACTTCAGAAGCAATGATGGGTCTTAGCTGTGCATGATTTAAAGATTAGAAACCATTTTGCAAAGGGAACTTGCTATATAAACCTTTGTGGTAATTCCCTGTGGCATGTCTAGTTGTTGGTAAATCATATCTACAAAAGGTTAAAAACAACATGTGGGATGGGGGACGGACAGACGGGTGGCTTCTAAGGAGGGGAGGAGCTCAGCACACCCAATTGTTCATGTGGACCAGCCTCATGAATTTGCTGTATTAAAATGTGTTTACGAGAGGTCTCTTAAACACCATGCATTTTAAACACATTCAGAGCACATGATTTCCCCCAAATAAAGTTTGTTAAGGATGCTGGAAACTGTAGTTCTGTGAAGGTAAATACAGCTGTCTGGATTTGGGGGTGGGGGGCAATATGCTTTTAATGTATGGTGTGTTTGTAGCCATCATTAGCAGCAGCAGCAGCATCCCCCCTCCCCCTCAATATCAATGCCTGTGTAATTCCTGTATTTCTGGGCGGGTCAAGATCATGTCCCACTGCATGTGACGTAAACTACCCACCGGCATTCCCATTCCATTCTGGCACCTAGGCTGAAATACGTCTGGGGCCCCCCATGGATATCAAACCTAGCCATAGGATGACATCAGTACCTATGAGCTTTCCGCCTATGGCTTCCTGAGCTGGGCCCATATGGCCAGCAACTCATGCCTGTCGCTTGCTCTTGCATTTGCGTGTGGAGGTCCCCAAAACCACCCCCCAAATAACTCACCACATAGACAGTATTTTAGTTTAAATGGTTTTTTTTTGGCATGAATTTGGCCACAACTTTTATTGAATCCAAAACATGTGAGTGGTTGCATAGGCATTGGTTCTCAACTGTCACCTAAGGACAGAAATGATAATAATAACTTACCGTGTCAACACGGGGAAATCCTACAGGGAAAGACGGGGACCCGGGTGCAATGAACTCTCCCCTCTCCCTTCAGGCTCCCAGAGGCATCAATACGCCGTCCTGGCCCCCTACCTTGGGGTTACGGACACAGCATAGAGCCCCTGTATTCCTGACCAGGATTTCCCCAACCACGCAGGCATAAACTTGGGGCCAACATAATCAATAAGACCCTTTAATACAACCAAAATAACCAATGCCTAACCGCCAACCTTACAAGTTGTGACTATTTGCTATGCAGTAGGCAAAAACCCAGATGGCACCAGCCAATGAGCCAAATGGGAAAAATTCCTACCAGGCCCCTGAATATAGGCGACCCCTGAAGAGGCACAGCAATGTCAACACAGAGGCCTAAAAAACAGCGGAGGGAGGGTGGGGATCAGAAACGCAGCCAAAGAGAAAGGAAAACCAAGCACTTAGACATTTATACCCAGGGCCCGGACTTAACAATTGCAACATGCTATTTTGCCCAACAACAGCCCAGATCCAATCGGACGGTGGCCACTCATGCCCCCACCTTTGACTCAGGAGTGGTTTGCTAGCCCCCACCGCAAATCGTGCTCTCTATTATAGAGAACCCGCATTTCATCATTTCCCCTTCACATTTATATCCCCTCTTTTATCTATCGTGGAATCCAAGGTGGCATACATTTATTTATCAGCATTTATAAACCGCTAAATATTTTTTGAAATCTCCAAGCAATACCAAAAAACCCACAAATTAAAACAAATATACAACCTAAACCCAGTAAAACAGCTGTATAGAAATATGTAAACGCATATCAAAGACAAAAGAACAAAGCCCCAGCAGTTTCAAGCGCTTAAAACAGCGTCCAAACTTATGAGTTAGGCATAACCTGGGCAATGAAGATATGTCTTTTGAAGACATCTGAAGCAAATGGTGGTTGCTGTTATTATTTACATTTATATACCACCTTTATCTTCTAATTTCATCCTCACAACAACCCTGTGAGGTAGGTTAGGCTAAGAGACGGTGACTGGCCCCAGCTCACCCAGTGAGCTTCATGGCTGAGTGGGGATTTGAACCCTGCTCCCAGTTCCTAGCCCAACACTCTAATCATTATGCCACGCCAGCTCTATGTATGGCAGAGGGAAGGACATTCCATAGCATATGTGCAACAGCAGAAAATGCCTGGTTTTCATGTTCCCGGGCAGTGCCTGTCTAGACCTAGACCTGCTCAGCCTCAGCAACACGGTGACCTCATATCTCTTCAGATCACACTCTGTGATTGGCAGGTGTTGGGGATTAACTAAGAGGGGAAGCTATTTCCATTGCTTTGGAACTTCTTCTGGAAGAATCCCAGTAGGAATTCTACAAGCCACCCTCTAAGGACTCAGCTGGGGGCCACACTAGATTGCTGGATGCCTTGCAATATGCCTTTCTGATAACATGGGACCCTCCTGTGCCTCGTGTATAGCTCACAATCTTTCTTGATCTGCTCTCTGGAGAGCTGGAAGGCAGACGACTTGAGGACACCCTTCCATATTTTTTATTTTACATATATATATTTAAAATAATTTAATATACATTTTTTAAAAACAACAACAAGAAGTTATCTGCAGGAATAGCAAAGTTTCCAAGTGATTGCCTAGCAACAAAGCCCAGAAATCCATTTGCAAAACATTTTTGCATTCTTCTTTTGACAGACGTAGCTTCAACATACCTTACTGACTTGATGGAGGCTGCTTTCGCTGTGCCACTGTGTGTGTGTGTGTGTGTGTGTGTGTGTGTGTGTGTGTGTGTAAAGAGGAGAAGAGACATGCTTCTTTCCCATGGCCATTTCCCTGACATTTCCCTAACCACTAATTTCTGCATTATATTTGGGCTTTTGCACAAAGTCAAAGTCACTTCTGGAAATTTAGTGGGGTATGGTGGAAGTTTAATGCTTATTTCCCTGCTAATGGCTTCCAGAAAAAAAATCCTTCTGCAACCCCATTCACCTGGCAGAGTGACGAAATTTGGGGTGATTTACTGACATATGGTTCTTTCCTGTCGTTTTCATGGACAATTCACGGGGTAGCAGAAGCACACAAATGCGGAAAGGGTATGGGAGCAGCAACGTTGTCCGATGGTTTTGTGTCAAATCCCACCCACTGGTGAAATTAAGTGTGACAGGCATGTATACAGTCATACCTCGGTTTAAGTACGCCTTGGTTTGAGTATTTTCGGTTTAAGTACTCCGCGGACTTGTCTGGAACGGATTAATCCACTTTCCATTACTTTCACTTTCCATTACTTTCAATGGGAAAGTTCGCTTCAGGTTACGTACGCTTCAGGTTAAGTACAGACTTCCGGAACCAATTGTGTTTGTAAACTGAGGTACCACTGTATTGGTCAAAAACCATTGACATGACATAATGCAACATAGCATCTCAGAGCTATATATCGCAGTATGGTATATATCTCTATATAATGATGAAATAATAGATATAAACCAATTGCACACGTGGAATATTTACATATGCACAAACAATTTCAAATACCAACTTGGAAGGCTTGTTGAAAGAGGAATGTTTCCAACAGGCACCGGACAAAAGAGAGGTGGTACCTGTCTGACATGCTGATTTCCACAAAATATTATATTCACAAATATTTGATATTTGTTAAATTTTCTAGTTTTCGTGAAATTGTGGATTCAGCATCTAAACTTTGGGAGCCGTAGGCTGCTGGCTGTAATTCTATACGCACTTAGAATAGTAGAATGGTAGAGCTGGAAGGGACTAAAGCATCCATGACAGATGGCCATCCAATCTCTGCTTTAAAATACCCAAGGGAGGAGTCTGTTCTACTGTCGAACAGCTCTCACTGTCAGAAAATTCTTCCTGATGTTCCGGCGGATTCTCCTTCCTTGTAACTTGAACCAACTGGTTCGGGTCCACCCCTCCAGAACAGGAGAAAACAAGTTGGCTTCATCCTCCATGTGACAGCCCTTAAGATATTTTGAAGATGGTTGTTCAATCTCCTTTCAGTTTCCTCTTTTCCAGGCTAAACATGCCCAGCTCCTTCAACCATTCCTCATAAGGCTTGGTTGGCTTCCAGACCCTTGATCATCTTGGTTGCCCTCCTCTGCACACCTTCCAGCTTGTTAATATCCTCCTTAAAATGTGGTGCCCAGAACTGGACATGCTACTTGGGAGTAAGCCCTACTGGGCCCAAGTTATTCTAACAAACAGGCCCAGGCTTGCTTCCTCAGTGTTATCGGGTTGGGGAACAGGGTGACACAATGTTTCTCTAGTGACATCTTTTCATGTACATGTAAAATACAGTGTTGGGAAAATGATAATTAATGCCTAGGGATGGAAGAGAAATTTGGCTTGATTCAGATTTCAATGTGAACTTCCTCAAAACAATGTGCAAACCGAAACACAGCTACACTTCAAAATTCGCATGTCTCTGAATTTTGTGATGCAGTTCTCCAGGCAAATAATTTGCACAAATGTGTGTATTAGGGTGATGACTTTTTTACAACCTCATTTCCCTGTACCATAATTTGATGAGCTTTCATTAAAGATTAGATAAAATCTTACTTTCAAAGAGATTTGATGAAAAAAAACCTCACGCACAAAATGATTTAAAAATTTTTATTTATCAGTTTTTTGACCATTTTTGAAGTCACTGTAAGCAGATATAAAATTGAACCCAAGCTTTAGAGTCACATATATACAACATTATATAGGGTCATCAAACACACTTTTTTTTTAGCTGCAGTAACAGTATAGACGCTGCTAGAGGACGATGTTTTGCTACCTCTCCTGTAGGTTCTTTTCCCAGCATGCCCGGCAGGGTCTGCTGGCTGAGTTTTGAGGTCCCAAAAAGGGGCTTTTACCTTGCACAGGTGTGACATTTGTATACCCTATGTTGCTAAGAACACTCCCCATTGTGGAATGTGGTGTTGTGTCCAAATTTGATACGAAATATATATAGAATTGTTAATACAATTTTATGAAATGGTAAAACGGCATACAAAAAAATTAAAAACGGTTTGTGCGTAACCTTTTTAAATATTTCAATGGAATATACCTCATTTTAGTCATTAATAGGCAAAAGCCCATCCTTATGTGCTACAGGAAATAATTTTTGAGAAAAAAATGAAAAAGTCATCACCCTAGTGTGTTGTTGTTTAGTCGTTTAGTCGTGTCCAACTCTTCGTGACCCCATGGACCATAGCACGCCAGGCACTCCTGTCTTGCACTGCCTCCCGCAGTTTGGTCAAACTCATGTTCGTAGCTTCGAGAACACTGTCCAACCATCTCGTCCTCTGTCATCCCCTTCTCCTAGTGCCCTCCATCTTTCCCAACATCAAGGTCTTTTCCAAGGATTCTTCTCTTCTCATGAGGTGGCCAAAGTACCTTAGGGCAATGTGAACATACAAATGCATATATTAGAGAGCGTAACCTAAAAATGCATTGTATTAGGGAAACGTGTTGGAAAAACTGTTTATCTGGGGTGGGTGGGGGAAATACATACAAAAATGTGTATATTAGGAAAAATTGCACTAAAATACTGATGAATTTTTTTGAATCACAGACTGATGAACAAATGTGGAGAACGGAACTCGATACTCAAAAATGAGACCAAGGATTCCCAAACCTTTGGTCTGTGGACTACCACTACCCAAAGAACACTTCCCTGCATTGAGGCTCCATTGTTCAGCCTAGGAGAATGGACACTGTAGGCCACAAAGGAAGCTCCTGTGGGCTACATATGCTTGCGGACTTGCATTTCTCCACCCCTGGGACCAGGGGCACCAAGTGGGGGGCAAGGCACTCCCAAAATTTCAAATCAAAGGGCCGGGCCCCCCAAAGTTCCATGGTGGCCGTGCGTGCATGCTGCAGGGTGTGCACGATTGATGTCAGCATGCCGAAAGGGCATGCACATGCGCCACAAACACACCATGGGGTATGCTGACAGTCTGGTGACATTGCATAGCCCCTGGCCCCCCTCAATCGTGGGGGCAAGGTGGCGTCCATGCCTGCGACACCGATAAGGGAAATATAATGCTAGAGCTGCTCAAGGAAATTGCAAGAATTGAAGAGGCTACCAAAAGAGGGTGCGAGTTGAGCTTTATGCTCTTTTCTCTTCAGTGTCTAGCATGTACCCTGTTTCCCCTATTTTAAGACGTAGTCAAAAAAATAAGCCGTAGCAGGATTTTTAAGCATTCAAGGAATATAAGCCATACCCCGAAAATAAGACATAGTGATAGGCGCAGCAGCAATGCTGGCCGCTGCAGGAGAAGGAGGGGAAAAAAATAAGACATCCCCTGAAAATAAGCCATAGTGGTTTTTTTTTGAGGAAAAATAAATATAAGACGGTGTTTTATTTCCGGAGAAACACGGTATTTGCAATGGACATACAGGGTTCCTTCTTCCCTCTCTCTTTCCCCCTCCATTTAATTACATTATAGATGTTGGAGTGGGCTGTCGGTACAGAAATAAAAAATTCATTGCATTATTCTTTTTTAAAACAAACCAGGCAAGGTTATTGTTTCGTTTCAATGTATTGCAGTGAAGGGGAAATGATGACCTAAATATCCTCTTGTGCTGGTGGGGAGGGCGGAACTGTGGCACTCAATCTGTTTGAAATGAGTGCTTCTTAGGAATTTAGAATTTTCAAGTAAGCATGGCAGAGCTTTGTAGTTCTCCTTAAAGGAGATGATGTGCTTCAAATGCCACAGCACATCTTTGTAATTAGTTTTAGAGTCACAAAGAAGTGAAGCAGATTTTCGACAATTACTCATTTTTTAAATAAAAAAAAACAAAACGAAAAAACCCCAAAGGTTAACGGTGTGAATTTTGTTTCTCCCACAGACAGCTTTATATAACCGCTGCACAAAATGGAGTAATTCAACCACCAACATAATGGCATATCTTAAATGCAAAATTGCTTTCGAAGGGTAGACTCAACGGCCTCCCCTCTCCTATTTACCTTAGACTCTCTTTAAAAACAAGGCCCTCAAAGCAATGCTTGCTATCCCACCTAAGGCTGAGTACTCTGTTGTATTGCATATTGATCCTGGCTGCTTTCAGACAGGTGGCTCCTAACTAGTAATAATTGCTACTCCACTGTAAGCATATGGGCTGCCGCTCTCGCACACCGTCCATACGGGCATCCGTACAAGCTGTTGCGTGTGTGCACTCCATACGGGCTGCCCTGCCCTGGGTGCCGGAGAGGGTTCCTCCGCCACCGGTTGCTGGGACTGAAGGTCCCCTCCTCTCCATGGTTCCCCCCCACCACAGCAATTGGAGACTGTGTTTTCATGCCTCTTCTGATTCTGGGAGACAAGTGGAGAAGGGAGCTTGTCACAACAGGAAGGGGAGACACCTGTGCTTCTTCACCAGCCTGACTCATCTCTGTCTCTTGGCCTCTCTTCTCCCACTTGCCTACTTCATCTTCATCTTCTGCTCCTGATTCTGGACTCCTCTCTGCCACAGACTCTCCCAGCTCACTAAGCCCTGTTAGCGCCTGACATATCTGAACCTTCTTCCCTTGGTGGTTCCCCAGCTGGTTCCTCCCACCATTCCTCTGCATCCAGCCAGTCCATGAGAGCATGTGTGTGTGAAAGATGGAAATACATATCTGTGAAATATACAGGATTTTTTTGGGGGGGGCAGGTTTAGCTGCACAGTAGTCACCTCTAAATCTGTCAGTCACTTCCCTTTAGAAGCCCACATTGTTGCCCTTTCCTTGGGAGCCCCAATCTCCTCCTTTCTGCTAGTCTTATTTGAAGAGCCCCGTTGGCTACATGTCAAGGACTTTGAGAACCAACGCTCTCAGAAGTCATTTAAGGCTCTCCCAACTCTTAAAATTATAACAAGATTCAGTTGGAAGGAACTGCGATGAGAAAGGTCTAAGCTCGGGCATCTGTGGCTTTTGGAGGAGATGTGAAAACCAATGCTTTAAACATAAATTTCTCCTTCCTGAGCTCTGGGTGCTGCGGATTTCTGCTCAAGTTCAGCTTGTTATCATCGAGATGCTGACTTTCAGCTGCCTTCTTGCATGGATGCTCTCTCTAACGTGGCGGATCCTGCCCAGACAAAGAAATGCTTCCAAAGGCTTGTCATTTGCCTATTAAAAAAAAAAAACCTAACAGATGCTGTCATTCAAAGTCTTCTCTTAGAAGGGCTGTCCAGTCTAAAACTGTTTTAAAAGTAAAGAACCCTAAGAAGGGCAAACTAGACACCTTACTAGAGACCCATTAAGCTTATCAATACTTTTAAGAGACTGGTCTTTAAAATGATTGCAGCCAGCAATGAGGCAGAAGTTGAGATTCATGATAAAGCAATCAGGCCCCTGCTCAACTCCTACCGTGTTTCTCATATTATAAGACATGTCTTATATTTATTTTTTCCTCAAAAAAACACACTATGGCTTATTTTCAAGGGATGTCTTATTTTTTTCCTCCTCCTCCTGCCACGGCTGGCATTGCTGCTGCACCTATCACTATGTCTTATTTTCGGGGTATGGCTTATATTCCTCGAATGCTTAAAAATCCTGCTATGGCTTATTTTATGGGTATGTCTTAAAATATGAGAAACAGGGTATCAGACAAAGGTATGGTTCTATGGGGTTTTAAACTGCAGCAATTTGTATTTTACAGCAGCAGAACTTTATCTGTATTAAGGGATTTCCTTTCAAGTTTTTTTTTTATAAAAAAAACTAAAGGACAACAACATACATTGTTCTTCCAGTGAAGGCTAATGTGCACAGCAGTTTTGAGTATGTATATTCAGATGCATATTGGCCATGATTTATTGGCTGTAGATTCAGATATTGCCCTACTGTGTGTTGTGTGTATGAGTTGTGTACAATTCTTTGCAAATAGGAATGTAGATTTTATAATGCTTTATTATATCAGCCAGGCCTATACTGAATGTCACTGTACGTTAAGCAGAGGGCTTCCCTCCAGTTCTCTGCAGCTCGGGGACACACACACACACACACACACACACACACACACACACACACACACACAAAGCCAGCTTTAGCCAGGGGCCAGGCATTTGCCCAGGTACAGTTGCCAGGCCTGTTGTCTTTGTCCATGGAGTTTGGCCACCTCATGAGAAGAGAAGAATCCTTGGAAAAGACCCTGATGTTGGGAAAGATTGAGGACCCTAGGAGAAGGGGACGACAGAGGACGAGATGGTTGGACAGTGTTCTCGAAGCTACGAACATGAGTTTGACCAAACTGCGGGAGGCAGTGCAAGACAGGAGTGCCTGGCGTGCTATGGTCTATGGGGTCACGAAGAGTCGGACACGACTAAACGACTAAACAACAACAACAAGTTGCCAGGCCTATATTAGGGAGGGTATGTGAAAGTGTCAGTGCCATAGCTAAAAAAAATTTGTGTTCCTCTATCTGTGAGGATGACAGTGAGGACCCCCCCCCCCGGCTTAGCTTGAACTAGAGCTGGGCAAACCTGTTAAGTTCAGTTTCTCCCTTTTCCAATCAGTTATGAGGAGGAGAAAAATCCCGATGAAAAATTCACCTGCACTTTATTGAGAATTTACCTTGATGCATTTATTTATGTTTGCGATTTTCCTTAAAGCAACCCATTTTTGCACGTTGTTTTCACTAACACACATGCACACTTTACCTGCAATTTTGCACTTTTGTCCGCGCCGATTGCATTTCGGCTGCATTTCGGTTTGCCTGTCATTTTGGAAAGCGTGGATTGGGAAGGTTCTCCTTTAAATGTGAGCTAAACCAAATTTGCCCCCTCCCCAATTCAGAATCAAAAAGCTGAAATGGGGCGAGGGGGGGGGGAGGATATGTCTGCAATGGAACAAATGACCCCAAGGCAGGGGGAGGAGATGGCCTGGATGGAGATATGATGTCACAGATCCCTTGGTGTATGTATCCCTTTATCTGCCAATTAGATTAATCCCTCCCGAGTGCAATTTGTTGCTGAGGGGGCATTGGGTTTCATGCAACAAGGCCGATGACTTTCCTTTTTTGTTGGCCTTGGAACATACAGTATCCCTATCTGGAGATCAAAGCCCCCTGGAAAGTTGGTAAATAGAATATTCTAGCTTTGATGCGTGCATAACTCTCCTTGAACACATACACCTCCAGAGGAAAATGTATCCTTTCGGCGACACAGTAATGTACGCCCAGCTCTGTCCACTTAACAGTTGCTGGCAAAGAGGAACAGATTTCAGGGAAGACTTAACAAAAATATTTCCCCTTTGTTCTTTCTTGGAGCTATTACAGTGCCTTTTCTGTGGGTGATGAAGGATCTTTTCTCCCCCCCCCCCGCACCCTCGGCATCTTCTAAACCAGCTCAATAGCTTTCCAGAGCAGGTAATATATAACCAGGTTCATTGTGATGCTAAAGAGTTCTATTTAGCTGTATTTAAACTGGATAGCATGACTCCACACGATGACCTTTCACTCCTGGGAAGTAGTTTTAAATTCAATCCGCGATAAAGGGAAAAATCCTTCCAATTCATTGGCTCTCAAAGGTCACAAGTGAGCTGTGTTTTGATGCTATCTGCTGCTTTGTGGCTTCAGTTCTCAATATACATGAGCATCGCAGCGGCTTGAATTGCCTCTTTGTCTCGCTGGACGGAGCTGCAAGGAGCCTGAGAAAACACGGAGCCAGGGCAAGGATACCTGGCGAAAAGGGCCAAGCTGGAGGGGCCAGAGCTGAACTGGACCCAGCACGTGCCTGTAGGAGGTCTTGGGTTCAACAAAGGACTGGATTTGGTGTTACAGGGCTGGGAAAGTCCGTTTTGAAGTTTGGGAGTTTGTGATAGTAGCCAAAACCCCTAGAAGGATCTATAGCAGGAGCAAGTAGTGGAGTTGGAGAGCTGAAAGTAATTTCACATCTGGCAACCAATGTGCCTCTTGAGTTTCAGATATTACATGGGTAGACAAGTCTAAAAAGTCTGGGACACACATTTTCACAGCCCTCTAGCGGCTATGGTGGGTCACTTACCATAAGTAATGTATTTAGTGTTAATTCTGAAAGTGTATATTAGATTCTGACCAAACTAAACCTCCTGGTGTATATTTTGCTCTAGTTTGGTCAGAATCCAGTACACACTTCCAGAGTTAACACTAAATACATTACTTCTGGTAAATGTAAATAGAACCTTAGCCACTAGAGGGCTATGAAAATTTGTGTCCCAGACTTTTAAAACTCGTCTTCCCGTGTACTATCTGAAACCAAAGGGGCACATTGGTTGCCAGACGTGAGATATATTGGCATTATTTTCAGCTCTCCGCCCCAACTAAATGGACCATTCCACAGCCCAAGGGCCACATTCCCTTCTGAGCAAGCTTCTGAGGGCCAAATGCTGGTGATGTGCAGGCCCAGAGGCAAAAGTTGCTGCGACAAGAAACGTGAATTTTACCTTTGCACCGTAGACTAGTTTCTACACACACACCCCTCCAGCCTTCATCCAGGGGCATCAACAGTGTTGAAGGACACATTCTAGTCAGGAACGGGCAATTGCCAATTTTCCTTTCGAAAAACCCTGCATGGCAGCCACCACTGTTTTATTTTTTGGGGGAGTCCCAGGGTGCCAGGAGGCCAGCTTTACAGAAAACCTGGCCTTGTGCACAACTTTGCCTTTTGTGAACTTTTGGGGTCCTTCCAGCTCCTGAGACTAGTGTCGAGAGCAGGGATGGCCAATATAGTGTCCTCCAGACGTCTGCTGAAGGACAGCTCCCATTACCCCTGACCATTGCCTGTCAGGGCTAGATCAGCAGTAAAGAGACAAGCAGTAAAGTTGATTCCTTATTCAAGGAAGCAGAGTACAAACAAAGAAACCCATGAAACAAAATAAAAATAAGTTGTAAAATCCCTTCCAGTAGCACCTTAGAGATCAACTAAGTTTGTCATTGGTATGAGCTTTCGTGTGCATGCAAACCCATAGAGAGACTGGCCTCTGGCAAAGCAGTTGCCAGAACCAACACATTGGGCCTTCTATTTCCCCTTAAGTCTCCCCATCCAGCTGTTTCCCCATAGAACCAGCAGGCTCCTGTGAATCTGTTCCAGCCTCAGCCCCCCCCTTCCTCAGCTGCCTTTCCTGTATCTGCACTCTTTTCTGCCTCTTCTTCCTCTCTCTCACTCAAGCCTGCTGCTTGCTCATCATCCAGCCATTTTGCCCCTCCTTCATCCTCTGTCTTTCAAGTCCCACCACCACTCCCCCGGCTCGGAGTCTTCCTCCTCTGAAGTTTCCTTAGGGGGTTCTACAACTGGAGCCTCCAACCATTCCTCATTGTCCAGCCAGTCCCTGACATTGCCCTTGTTGGCTGAGGCTAATGGAGCTAATGGAGTCGAACAATCAGAGGCCACCACACTAGTCCAGAAAATAGAGAGGGTCTCAGAGTGGCAGAAGCGGGCTATCCCTGATGTGTAACAACCTAGAAGCCTGCTTCCCCGCCCCCACTTTGGTTCCGTTGGCCCTACGCAGCAGCAAATATAGTGTCAGAAATTCCCATGTCCAGTGTATAGAAGGTCAGGTCAGAAGGTCATTGCTTGAGTGGGAGATGGCGAGCCAATTTCACCCTATGGGATATCCCACGATTCCATGTAAATTCCTTTTGCGCTCCACTCTGACATAAAGATCACCCTTGTAAGCCCACCGCGCTCAGCAAGGGCCTTGGACGATGGCTGCCTGCGGCTAGTTTAAACTTGCGCATTCAAAGTCAAGACTAAATAAATGGTACTGTAAGTTTAGCATTCATAAATTAACGTTCCCTTTGGTTTTCCTCCTCTGCCCTTCGTGACTTCTGCCCTCCTCTCCCAGATATCCAAAGAAAGTCCCATTGTGTTTGAAAATAATGCCTGACACTCCACATAGATTAACTAGAAATGACACTTCCAGACACTTTCAGGCCAACACTCTGTTATATGTCAAAAGTACATAGGCAAATCTCTTTAGCTCTCAACATGAACAAGTCTCAGGGGCGTACCCAGGATCAAAATTAGGGGGGGGGCAAGGGGCGGGAGGGGAGGGGCCACAGTGGGAATGTGGGCGGGGCTACGTGGCCTGCGCCTCCCAGTTCTTCCGAGGAGGCGGCCCCAGGCTCCCGCTCCCGGCACGAAGCTCCAGAGGCGTGCGGGAAGCGCAAGCTTGTGGCTGCCTCCTCCGCGCCTCCAAGCTGTTTCAAGGAGGCGGCCCCAGGATCCCGCGCCCAGCACGAAGCTCCAGAGGCGCAGGGAGCGTGAGCTTGTGCCTGCCTCCTCTGCGCCTCCCAGCGCTTTCAAGGAGGCGGCCCCAGGCTCCCGCGCCCGGCACGAAGCTCCAGAGGCGCACGGGGAGCGCGAGCTTGTGCCTGCCTCCACGCCTCGCAGCTCTTTCAAGGAGGCGGCCCCAGGCTCCCGCGCCCGGCACGAAGCTCCAGAGGTGCACAGGGAACGCAAGCTTGTGCCTGCCTCCTCCGCGCCTCCGCCCCTCCCTAGAAGCAGGGCTGGTGGGCGGAGGCGGAGCCCAGCCCAGCGGAGCGCGAGTTCAGCGTTCCCGCCCGCCGCGCCGCACTCTCTGGTTCCCCGCCGCGCTTGGCCTTGCCAGAGGGCGCGCCGGGGAGCTGGAGGGAGGGTGCGGCGCGGCGCGGCGGGAATGGCGAACTCGCGCTACGCCGGGCTGTGCTCCGCCTCTGCCCACCAGCCCTGCTTCTAGAGTAGGGCAGCTGCCCTAACTTGCCCCGTGGTGGGTACGCCCTTGACAAGTCTCCTTACATATCAAGTCCCACGACAGTAGTGAGTGGCAGACTCTTATATGAGGTTTGGGTTTCCTCCGAACTTGGGGTGCAATAGGTGGAAAAACTATAAATGGTGGTTATGCTTTACTGCATTTACGTCCTCCATTTTCTCAAAGGAGCTCAAGATGGAGGATCTCCCACTTGACTGTCACAAGAACTCTGTGAGGTGGGTTTAGCTGAGGGAGGGTGGTAGGCCTCAAATCGCCCAATGAGCTTCATAGCTGTGTGGGGCTCTGAACATGAGCTTCTCCATCCTAGTCCAACATGCTCACAACCACAGCAAACTGGCTCTCCAAATGGTTACAGGGGCAAGTCTTCTCCTTGTCCCCCTCATTAATTCTCATTTTGCAATAGATTTAATAGTATTGTTTTCCCTCTTGGTTCCTTTAAAAAACAAAACAAAAAACCAGTTTATTTCATCATCCTCATTTCATTAATTAATATGTTCATACAAATAACTCTTGATTTCTCCCACATGTGACACTGGATTCTTAGTAGCTGGATGTGTGAGCTGGAAAAAACATTACAGGGAACGACCAATTTGCACACGGCCAGTTGACTTAAAAAATGGCCCCTGAAAGAGCCCAGAAGTGACAAAAAGTGTGAAAACAGCGGCTAGCAATCCCAGGAGCCCTTGCACTGACCATTGAGGCCTGTGGAGAGTTGGTGTTTGAGCAAGAAGGGTTGGACGGAGTGATTGCATAGACATCTCACTCTTTGGGCTCCTCCAAACTCTCTCTCTCTCTCTCTCTCTCTCTCTCTCTCTCTCTCTCTCTCTCTCTCTCTCTCTCTCTGTGTGTGTGTGTATTTTTAAACATGCCATTGATGTAATAATAGTGCAATTGTGGCGGATTTATACTGGACTGTCCACACATCGTTCCACTTTAGTCATTGTTCTGCAATGTCCCCCAGTGTCACTGTATTGTTGCCATCTGGAGGGGCACTATGACACTACAGCACAACAAAAGTGCACTCACTCATAGACTCCAAGATTTGACAGGTGATGTTTGTGCATTTGTTACTGGGGCTACGCAAAAACTATTCACTTCTTTGCAGAAACAGGGGTTTGTTTGTTTTTTTTGCGCTGTCAATTCCCCCCCCCCGCGTTTTTGAAGATTGATTGGCCATGCCTATGAAGTATTCACCTGTTTATTTGCATTGCCTTCTCCTGCTCTGCCTCTCCACTTGTTTCATTTGCCTTCAGTGATGCCATCACATAGCCCAATCTGATTGTGCAGCGATGTCATTACAGTGGTACCTTGGTTCTCAAACTTAATCCGTTCCGGAAGTCTGCTCCAAAACCAAAGCGTTCCAAAACCGAGCCGTGCTTTCCCATAGAAAGTAATGCAAAATGGATCAATCCATTCCAGACATTTAAAAACAAGAATTTAACATGAATTTTACTATCCAACGAGACCATTGGTCCATAAAATGAAAGCAATAATCAATGTACTGTACTATAAAATACATAAGACAGTGTTGTAGATGATAAAAATTATCATCCACATAGTCACCAAAACAAATTAACCAAAAAAAAGTCTCAAAAACAAAAACGCAAAATAAACAGCAAAAACAGAAGCGCCAAACTTAATCCATTCCGGAAGTCCGCTTGACTTCCGAAATGTTTGAAAACCAAGGTGCAGCTTCTGATTGGTACAGGCACCCCGGAAACAATAGCCGACAACCGTATTGGACATTCAGCTTCTGAAAAACATTGGAAAACCGGAACTTTTTCAGTTTTCGGGGTTTGAGAACCAAGGCGTTTGAGAACCAAGGTACCACTGTACATTTGGTGAGTATCAACCTTGTGACTAATGCGGCCTTTACTTGCCCTCTTCTGAAGGTATCCTTCTCTCTGTGATCTCTGATTGCCTGGGATCATTCACGCAACTAATTCAGGAAGAAACAAAGAGCACCAGAAATGAGGTGGCAGCGGTGGAGGAGTCACAGAACCTCCTCCGCCAGGTTGCAGGAGAAACAACAGCACACCTGTATGAGCTACATTCATTTATGGCCATACCTCGGTTTGAGTACTTTCAGTTTAAGTACTCCGCAGACCCGTCTGGAACAGATTAATCCACTTTCCATTACTTTCTATTTGAAAGTTCGCTTCAGGTTAAGTACGCTTCAGGTTAAGTATGGACTTCCGGAACCAATTACAGTCATACCTCGGGTTAAGTATGCTTCAGGTTGAGTATTCCACGGACCCGTCTGGAACGGATTAATCCACTTTCCATTACTTTCAATGGGAAAGTTCGCTTCAGGTTAAGGACGCTTCAGGTTGAGTACTCCGTGGACCCGTCTGGAATGGATTAATGCACTTTCCATTACTTTCTATTTGAAAGTTTGCTTCAGGTTAAGTACGCTTCAGGATAAGTACAGACTTCCGGAACCAACTGTGTACTTAAACCGAGGTACCACTGTCCTCAGCAATACCGTACCTTGTACTGCTTTAAAAGCAATGTGGGTGTTTGTCATTTTGTTTAAATCTGCCAGAATAACATAATTGTGTTAACAAAAAATTAAAAAAATTGCTGAATATGGACATTGGATTCTTATCTCATTATACATGATAAAGCTATCTTTAGCCATCTCACCCCTTGCTTTTTCCTGTAAGACCAATTGCAGTCGTTAACAGTCGTCAACGAGTTTCCACACCTATCAGCCCACCACTCTTCTGAGTAATACCCCTCCCCACCCTCTCACTATATATAAGGGTCTGGTGACTTCTGTTTCAGTGTATCTGAAGAAGTGTGCATGCACACGAAAGCTCATACCTATGACAAACTTAGTTGGTCTCTAAGGTGCTACTGGAAGCATTTTTAAAAATTTTTTTTGTTTCGACTGTGTCAGACCAACACGGCTACCTACCTGCATAATTGTGCTATAATGTGTTGTCAGCAGTTGCGTGGTGTGAATGGCTGGCTGTGCACTGCATGGTGGCTAAATATCGTGTGAATGTGCTAATCTGCATGTACACCATAGACATGTCTTCCCTGTGCACAGAGTTTAACTTGCAGAGATCCAAAAGAGGTGGCTAAAAATGGGGAAAATGACAATTCTAGCAAGTAGCAGATCAGAGTACAGTAACTCTGTTTTTAAGGCACCCTTTGCTCAAATCTCTCCCCCCCCCAATACACCAAATGGGGAAAGCAAGTTAGAGATACACCAAAAATAAGCAGCATCACTCCTGACCATCAGAGTAAGACTATCTTCTTCTCCCCCCCCCAACTTTTATTTAACACATGGACGTCCTCCTCAGAATTTGTGGCTATGTGTTTTTAATACTGTCAATAAATGTCTTTCCTGGAGACTCACGATGGCAATAATGGAAGCTGTTAACAAAGTGTGAAAGGCAGAGGGCCAGCAAAGGTTAATCATATGGCTGTCCACTAATGACCTCTCCAGCCCCTGGTTTTAAACCCTCCGCTACTTGTAAAGACCAATCACGTGAGCAATTTCCTGTCTGAGGTTGCCTTTATGGAGAAGAATAAAAGGCTGGCTTCATTGTGAAAAAAGAGAGCACCCAGCAGGGGTGGAGGTTATTATTTTTAAGCTGATCTAAACACCTGGGCTTCCCAGTAGAGCCTATTAAACGTCCTCCATTATGTCTAAATATTTCACTAATTCCCAACCCCATAGTAGATTAGAGTATTATTGCTTAAAGCAGAGAAGGCACAGAGATTCTAGACACATGGGGCAAAAGGTTGTACCCTGCATAAGCCACTGGCGGGAGGCAGCTGAGATAGCATTGGGCATTTCATTTGGTTCACGTGAATGTGCACTAGACAGTTGTGAATTCTTATTCAGTCGACAGCCAGCAGGGAAATTATTGGGTTTTAAGAGTGGGGACCATAAAGAAGGCTGATCGCTGCTGATCTTTAGAGCTGGACCATAAAGAAGGCTGATTGCCAAAGAATTGATGCTTTTGAATTATGGTGCTGGAGGAGACTCTTGAGAGTCCCATGGACTGCAAGAAGATCAAACCTATCAATTCTGAAGGAAATCAGGCCTGAGTGCTCACTGGAAGGACAGATTGTGAAGCTGAGGCTACAATACTTTGGCCACCTCATGAGAAGAGAAGACTCCCTGGAAAAGACCCTGATGTTGGAAAAGATGGAGGGCACAAGGAGAAGGGGACGACAGAGGACGAGATGGTTGGACAGTGTTCTCGAAGCTACGAACATGAGTTTGACCAAACTGTGGGAGGCAGTGGAAGACAGGAGTGCCTGGCATGCTCTGGTCCATGGGGTCATGAAGAGTCGGACACGATTAAACAACTAAACAACAGCAAAGCTTCCTGCTGTATTGAGGGGAATCTGCTCTGCTACATGACTCACTAAACAACAACAAGAGTGGGGAGCTCAGACCCCACCTCTGCCTTGTACTCACCCTGTTGGCCTCGGTCAGTCACTTATCATAGAATCATAGAATTGCAGAGTCAGAAGGGTTCCCGAGGGCCATCTAGTCCAACCCCCTGCAATGCAGGAATCTCAGCTAAAGCATCCATGACAGAGAGAGTCCACCACCTCCCGAGGGAGTCCGTTCCGCTATCAAGCAGCTCTTACTGTCAGCCTCAGTACTTTGCATTCTGTAAGGTGGACATTGTGGCAGCTAATATGGGGTCCATAGCAGTAAAATGAGTTGCTTGATATTGGGGGCTTCAATACCACCTTTGCAAGGTTTGTGGTCTTGGGCAAGGAAGACCTAGTCCAGTATTCCGCTTCCAATAAAGGCCATTCAAATGCCTTGGAGAAGGTCTCCCTGTCGCTTGTCCAAAGCCTACACTGTTTAGAGACATGGGGCCCTTTCACCTTGTACAGTGGTACCTCTGGATATGCACACCTCTGGTTGTGTATCCTTCAGGATGCGAAGGCATCAAACCCAGAAGTATTTTTCCGTGTTTCGTCGTGCGTGCATGCGCAGAAGCAGTCTATCGCCATGCATGCATGTGCAGAAGCGGTCCCTCCGGTTGCGGAAACCTCGAGATCCGACCGGAGCTCTGGAACGGATCCGACCCACAACTGGAGGTTCCACTGTACTTTATTGTGGACTCAGTGCTGCTTATTTATTATTTATTTATTTATTTATTCTGCAGCATCTACACCGCGTCAATCTAATCAAAATCCTGTCCCACATTATTTCCCTGCATTTAACCTGGATTTGCTGTTTCCACTGAAAATCTAACACAGCCCTGCCCTTGTGAAAAAAAGCAAATCCAGAAAAAAATTGGGAGATCAGCCCCAAAGACCCACCTTGTTCAGCATTCCATACCCTCCAACATTTCTCCAATGAAAAACGGGACATCCTATTCCATTATAATAATAATTTTATTATTTATACCTTGCCCATCTAGGCAGCTTCCAACATATATAAAACATAATAAAACATTATTTTTTTATTTTATTTTTTAAAAATCTTCCCTATACAGGGCTGCCTTCAGATGTCTTCTAAAGGTTGTATAGTTACTTATTTCCTTGGCTCGGGGGTTGCATAACTCCATACCCTCCAGTGAAAATAGGGAAGTCTTACCATACCCTCCAACATTTCTCTGATGAATAGGGCTGTCCTAAGGCAAAGTGAATTATGGTGCTGAATTATGGTGCTGGAGGAGACTCTTGAGAGTCCCATGGACTGCAAGAAGATCAAACCTCTCCATTCTGAAGGAAATCAGCCCTGAGTGCTCTCTGGAAGGACAGATCGTGAAGCTGAGGCTCCAATACTTTGGCCACCTCATGAGAAGAGAAGACTCCCTGGAAAAGACCCTGATGTTGGGAAAGATGGAGGGCACTAGGAGAAGGGGACGACAGAGGACGAGATGGTTGGACAGTGTTCTTGAAGCTACTAACATGAGTACCAAACTGAGGGAGGCAGTGGAAGACAGGAGTGCCTGGCGTACTATGGTCCATGGGGTCACAAAGAGTCGGACACAACTAAACGACTAAACAACAAACAAGGCAAAGTGGGACTTTCTGGGAATCAAATCAGAAGCAGGGATGACTTCTGTAAATCTGTCACTGTCCCTGGAAAATAGGGACACCTGGAGGGTCTGGAATTCTGACAGTGGTTAACCAGAAACCTGCCAGAGGACCATGGGAACCCCACAAACCAGACATGAGTGTAACAGCACGCTTCTGACTGTGACCCCCTGCAACTGGTGTTCAGATATACGAATGTACGAAGAGCCCTGCTGGATCAGGCCAGCAGCAAATCTTTGTCCACTGGCACCAATTATAGGGTGCCCCTGATGCCCAAGCATCCACAAAAAAATGTTCTGGGCACTCAGCACCCACACTGCAGGGAGTCCCATGTGACTTCCGGTGCCCCGTGAAGCACCGGAAGTCATGTTCGAGACCTCACAGGGCCTCAGAGGTGGTGTCTGAGGCCTCGTGGGACCTCAGATGTGACTTCCAGGGTCTCCTGGCGCTGCTGCAGGGCACACAACATCAAGACATCATGTTTACATTGTGCACCACTGGTCACCCACAACCTGGAGCCCTGTCCACTGGCGGAGGAAGAAGAGTGCGGGGGGGGACGCGATCCCCTGGCCACACGATCCCGGTGGGGTGCCATTGCAGCTGCCCCCGCCTGTGCTGGGTGCCACGGCCCCGCAGGAGGCATGCCACACCCCTGCAGGAGGCGCGTCACGCCCCCAGGATGTGCGCCAGCCCCACCCCCACCTGCTCTCCATCAGCCACTGGCCCTGTCTTGGATGGAAGGGAAGTTGTAGTCTCTTCCTGCCCTTCCAAAAGAGGGCAGTCAAGAGATGGTGGGGGTGCGGCTGCAGACTGTTCGTTATTCCTGCTGCTTCCTGCTACTTTACCATTTCCTGGCCCACGAGAGCACCTCTCCTGCTAAGCTTACCCAGCAGTCTTTGGTGGGGTACCTTGCTGAAAGCTTTTTGGAAGTCCAAGCACATTGTGTCACCTCTAACCATATGCTTGTTGACCTTCACGAAGAACTGCAATAGGTTTGTGAGACAGGATTTGCTCGTGCTGACTTTGCTTTAGCAAGGCTTGTTCTTCTATACTTGTGGGAAGCCCATGACCAGGACATGAGCCGGAAAGTGTTCTCTTCCTTGTGTTCCCCAGAGGCATAGCCTTATTGTCTGCCTGATTTATCTAATCCAGTTTTCTAAATTGGTGGCTGCCACCACATCTTGAAACAGCAGATTCCATAGTTTAACTATGTGCTGGTTGCCAACCATTATGGATTGTCTGGAACAGTTCAGAAATTGGATCGTGCTGTTGACAAAACATCCAGCCTCTCTAGTGGATGTCCAGCATCTAGAATGTAGCACAACAATATGACACTAAATATATTTTTGCTTTTAATGTAGGAACAGATTGTGAGAGGCTTGCTTTGCATTGCACACTTGTAACTATGGCTGCCACCGTTTAACCTGGTAAATTGCGGACAGACCTGATGTACGCCCGATCTGTGGGGCAAAATGAACGTGACATCAAGGGCCTTAATGAGGACATGGTATAATCATTGGCATCTAGTCACATTGTTTTAATTATTTTAATTGTTAAGCACAGAGTGGGAAATCAGGTTCCTAATGCCTAATGATCATTATATAGCCTCTTATTATCCTACACAGCAATTTCCGTTGCTATTTTTTCAGAGCAGGTCTAGCATACAAAATAACACTATTATGCATTATTTTCTTACAGAAACAACTCACACTCATTCTTTCTTTTAAGAAGAAAACTTATCTTCTGTTGCTCTTGAAGTTACATCTTTGTTTCAGGGATGGATACAATGTGTTTTTATTGTATGTTAATGAAAATGAGCACCAGCAGTTCAATCTTATAATGTCTGCTCATATGTAAGCCCCATTCAGTTCAATGGGACTTACTTCCAGGTGCGGATTTCAGCAAATGGCACCATGCAGTGGACAGCCTGCCAGTTCAGACCTGCAGCCATCTGGACAACAGTTAGCCTATTTTAGGCGCATGAAGTTTTTTTTCAAATATCTGTTTCACCAGAAGAAGATGCACACTTCCAATTTTCAGTTTGAAGGAAGAGGAGCAATTGCAGAGTAAATGAATGGAGAACGGGTCTTTCAAGGTGAGTGGGGGCTTCGGCAGTGGTCTAGGGTTATAAGAACTGGAGTACAACAAATGTATTTCTGTTTTGAACTGCAAAAATTTGAGGGTGTGATGCAAATGCACCCACCCACCCAGAATTATAGCACAGCTTTGTTATAACAAAGTATATCTTACTGGCATAGTTGGCAACCTTAGAATATACTTTCCCCAATTTTACCCCATAGAAGGATCCTGGTGAAGTACACTCTTCAATTTCTAACAACAACAACAACAACAACAACAACAACTTATACCCTGCCCATCTGGCTGGGTTTCCCCAGCCACTCTGGGCAGCCCAACAGAATATTAAAAACATGATAAAACTTCAAACATTAAAAACTGCCCTAAACAGGGCTGCCTTCAGATGTCTTGTAAAAGTCAGATAGTTGTTTATTTCCTTGACATCTGATAGGATGGAATTCAATAGGGCAGGCACCACTACCAAGAAGGCCCTCTGCCTGGTCCCCTGTAACTTCGCTTCTTGCAGTGAGGGAACCGCCAGAAGGCCCTTGGCGCTGGACCTCAGTGTCCAGGCTGAACGATGGGGGTAGAGATGCTCCTTCAGGTATACTGGGCCGAGGCCATTTAGGGCAGTGTTTCTCAACCAGTGTGCCTCCAGATGTTTTGGGACTACAACTCCCATCATCCCTAGCTAGCAAGACCAGTGGTCAGGAATGATGGGAGTTGTAGTCCCAAAACATCTGGAGGCACACTGGTTGAGAAACACTGATTTAGGGCTTTAAAGGTCAGCACCAACACTTTGAATTGTGCTCAGAAATGGTCTGGGAGCCAATGTAGGTCTTTCAGGACTGGTGTTATATGGTCTTAGCAGCAACCAACTCCACATACTGTATATAGATAACCTGCTATTGCATCTACTTAATAGCTACAGCTGCAAACCTTATAACCACTTTCAAAGCCCTCTTCTTAAGCCACTACATATTTTGGCTTAAGAAAATGTAATTTTCTTAATTTCCATATATAATTTGGAGGTAAATTGCGTATGTCGCCTGGCTTGGCACATTCTAGCGGTACACCATGTGCTTTAGAGATGAGTAGTTTATGAGCATGTTCCAGAGAAAGTCAGAACTTTTTTTTAGGTTCTCCCTTTCAGAACCATTCTGCACCTAGCTTTAGACCAAAGGCATCTATAATAATAATAATAATAATAATAATTATTATTATTATTATTAAAAAAACTGCTTGCAATTGGACTAATTAAAAACTCTCATTGGTCTCTCCCAACCCTGTACTTATTCCCTGCCCTCTTTAATTGAGCTCCTAGTTTTGCAGGCTAGTGGAGATGCGAGGAAAGTTTCTGCATCTTCAAACAAGTTTTTTTTTAAGTGTGTTTTGATTGTTGTGGGAGCCTCATTGCTATTCCCAGAATGTCGAGTTGAGCTTATGCTGATCGGCAGGACTTAGAAGCGTGAAACAGAAAAAAAAGAAGGAGAGGGAAAAAGGGGTCCTTTATTCTCTTCTCACTCCTTCATGGTTCCCCCCTCCCCCTCCCCATTTACATTGAAAGTTGGCCAAGATCAGATCACGCTCCGTCTGTGGCCTCTGAATTAAAATGGGGCTAGTTGCTCTCCCCCTTAACTTTATAGTTCCTGCAGAACTTCTTCTTGAGTTTAGTCCTTCTTGAGAGAAGTGTTCTTCTCCACCCTCCCTTCAAATGAACTTCTTTTGCTTTTTATTATTATTTAAAGAGGTTGGAGTTTGGGTTTTGTTTTTTAAACTCCCCCTTTTTTTCTGTCCCCAGATCGAGAGTTTGCATTAAAAAAAAAAGGGAGGGAAAGAAAGAAAGAATGCACTGTTTGCGTCTCGAGGTAAAAAACAGTCTGCTCGCCAGCAGGTGCAAGGGTCCACAAACAGCTGTTTTACTGCTCTTGAGTTGAGGCCTATCACGTCCCCCCCTCCAAGCCAAGAGCTCTTCATTTAATCCTCTCCTGCAATTCACACTGTAATTGCCGGAGATCCAGACAGCCGGGGTGGGGTGGGGGGCTCATTTTATTAGTTGTATTCCACCCCCTCTCCACGAATAACAAGATCCTTAGCAAATAAGGGACAAGGCCTTTTAATTAGTTCTCGGGACTTTGGGCACAATCTCGTGGGGGTGTCTGCAGTGCAGGCTTTGTTGACAATGAGCGGGAGTTTGCACACGCCCAGTTCAACAGGGCTGGGGGCAAGAGACGTACCTCATGGATTGTGGCCCTGGGCAACTGTAGCCAAAGTAAGACACATGAAGCCAAATGGGCATCCCAATATCTGTTGTTGTTGTTGTTTATTCGTTTAGTCGTGTCCGACTCTTCGTGACCCCATGGACCATAGCACACCAGGCACTCCTGTCTTTCGCTGCCTCCCGCAGCTTGGTCAAACTCATGTTCGTAGCTTCGAGAACACTATCCAACCCAATATCTACTGGGTTCCAAATACCTGAGAGACCTCCTCCTTCCCTACAGATGCTTCAGATCAGCAGCGGGGGCCATTTTGACAGCTACACCACCCTCAGAAGTTCTGGGTTGATAGTCTGGGAGAGTATACTCTCTATGGCTGCCCTTAAATGATAACCACCAAGTTGTACGGCTTTCATGCACGCATTTTCGTGTGTGTTTTTCCCTGATATGTGTGTATGCTTTGGTTGGAAAAGCCTTTATTTTTTACACTACCAAACAAACTCTACTTTTCAAAAAACAAAACAAAAAACAACCCTCTACTTTTCAAGGCAATTTGTAGTACAGATTTTACAGAATTCCCTCAGGTAGTTGCCTGTCTTTTAGATGGCCAGATGATGTACCCAGGCTCTTTAAAATAGCACCTCTCTCTTCCTCTCTCTCCCTCTCCCTCCCTCTCCCTCCCTCCCTCTCTCTCTCCCCTGCCACTCTCTGTATGCAGCAATGGTTCAACCTTTCTGATCATCCCCAGCCATTTTTGGGGATTGCACCTCTGACTTTTACTTCCCCCTCAGAGAGCAAGGCCATTTTATATATGAATTACATAATGAACATACGGCACACAGAAAATTTACAAAAGGGAGACACATCAGATATAAAAAGGAGGCACTACATTGATAAGAAATATGTCAATATTTTGCTGAATCAGAACACTGCAATATAAGTATTCTGGTGTGCTTAAATGAGAAGAAATGAGAAGAGTTGATTTTCCTTCTGTTTATTATGTTGCAAACTACTTTATGCTTTCTCAGGTTTGCTAGATGCATATATGTCAGAGTTTTGGTAACATGCAGATCCATTTAAATTTAGATGGTAATAGTATGCCTGTCTACTCAGAAGTAGTAGTTCAATAGGACTTGCCTCCTCTTAAAAGTGTGAACCCATTAATTGGTTGAAAGGCACGCAATCAAATTTAAATAATCTTGAATAGGTCGAAAATTTTAACAAAACCACAAGATAACAAAAGTCTAGAAGACCCTCCAGATGTTCTAGCACTCTAAATGCCATTAGTCCCAGCAGCGAGCATAGCCAGTGGTCAGAGGTGATGGGAGATGTCGTTCAACAACATCTAGAGGCCTCTGGGTTAGTCACCCCTGTCTAGAATCACAATTACGGGACATCTGAAACATTCAAATCTGCCTTTTGGTATATGGAGATGTTGATAATTTTATAAAGTACATAAGAGCATGTAAAATATAAATTTAATTTGGCTAGATTTGCCATGCTGACTTTACTTCATCACATTACTGATGGTTTAATCTGCTACGTATTTTGGAAAGTGATTTGTGTGTCTATCTGTCAGTTCTTTATGCAACCAGATGCCTTTTGAGCTCCTGTTGCCCAGTTTGTCACAAAGGTTCCCAAAGTAGTGGTGGTGGTCTTCATCCATGTTTGGACACCGGACACAATTTTTGAATCAAAGCTGTGGACCAAAATGTTCCAAGCCGCACTGATTTGGTCACCTCCTGAGATATGGTTGCCCAATTTGGTGTGACTTCCAGAGAATGAGTAGTGGGTTTTGACCTACATTTAGAGACTGCCAGACATCGTTTTGCACTCAGAACTGAGACACTTCAAAAAGTGCCAGTTTACGTGCCTCTAAAGATACAGTCACACAATCCGGCATGACTTTGCCCAGTTTGGTGTGATGGCTCCAAACTCAACTGATTTGGATGCCTCTGAAGATACCGTTGCCCAGTTTGTCTTGATAGGTCCAAGTTGTGGTGATTTGGGCGTACCTGAAAATATCGTTTCGCAATTTGATGCAGCAGTTTCCAAGAGCAAGGAGCAGGTTTTAATCTTTGTTCAATACCATTGGATGTCGTTTTGAATTAATATGACGGACTGAACCTTCCAATTTGGACTGCCAATTTGGACACCTCTGAAGACGTTGTCGGCCAGTGTAGCAAGACGCCACCCAATTTGGTGCAACGGTCCCAAATGGCGTTAATTTGGATACATCTGAAAATATCAAGGGTATCTAAAGATATCGCAAGATAGTTCAGTGGCCAGCCCATATCATATGTCTTTCTTCCTTCCCCAACCAAAATACACCCATGGAATTCTGTCAAACAAATATGGGTGAGGCCTTGCTTGAATGATATTAGACTTGCTTGAATGATATTAGCTTGTTTCGGTTTTGGAATGATGGTTTCATCTAATTTTTTAAACCTTCTTCTGTCGCTGTCTTCTTCTGATTTAGACCATTTTTTTTAAAAAAATTTTTTTTACAGATGCGATGTTGTTTTAACATTTTGGAAACTGCTTGAAAAGTGGTATATAAAAGTTTAAAGCAAACAAACCAATTCCCAACGGGTGGTGCTATGAGCTATGAGCTATGAGAATACTCACTCCGAAATTACTTCTGTTAATCTCCCTCACTCACTCACCCCCACCCCCCCCACCCACCCACCCACCATTGCCACCTGCAAATCTCATGTTGCTTCCAAAGCTCTTTGCCAATCCAACACGCACACCCCCCCCCCTGGCGCAGTGGTACTTTCTTCAGCAAAACATTTGGTCTCCCCCACCATCAACAGCCCCTGTCAGTTCTCAGGCAGCCCTCTTCCTTTCTAGATTTGACAGGGAGTGAGCCAACCAAGACGAGGGGAGCAGAGTGGGAAAGACTGACACTTGTAGATCCCGAGGGCAGCTTTTCACCCCCTGAGGGAAATGGGCAGTTGGCTCCCAGACACTTCCCTTTTACGAGCCAAAAGGGACATATTTGCCAGAATTGTTCTCTGCTCCCGTTTCATTCCTCTCTTCGTTTAATTTTTGGAGTGGGGCACCTTCGTGATTTCATAGCCCTTCTGCTCCCCGCTGTCTGTCATCCCTTGTCCCCCCCTTTTCTTTTCTTCCTTTCCCTGCACTTTCCCCCCTCCCCATTTCTGCCCCTTTCTGAAGCCCCCAAGATGACATGGCTCATTGATGCATCCCCCTCATTAGCATTTCAGCAGCTTGGCTCTGGAGTTTCAGAGACTATCCATCATGAGAAAACCGAAGAATGTGCCCCATTTGCATGTTTCTGTGCCAGAACGAAACCCTTCCCTCCCTCTCAGCTGGTCATTGTGCGAGCTTTCCCATGAAGTCTCAGAAACCATATTTGAGATTTTGCAGCGCCTCCCGGGGAAAATGCTTGGCTAGTTTTCTTAGAAGTGCTTCTTTAAAAAGGGGGGGGGAGAGTAACTTGCATGCACCCCAGCTTCACAGTTAATTGCGTCAGTAGATTAATCCGTAATAATATGTTTATGCTGGTCTGTTGCTGTCAAAAAGCTTTGCCTAGATGAGACGAATCAATGATTTTGAAGCAGCGATGGGGGAAGAAAGAGGGAGAGATTGATAGCGGTGAAAATGAGTGGTCAGGCACAAAAGACAACCATAAGTTAGCTATCCTTCCCTCTAATAGCAAACAAGGGGGGTTGAGGGCTGATGAATTTGGAAACAAACTAAAGCCACCTACAAACAAAGCAGAAGTTTCAGCATGCCCAGGGGAGCCTCAAGGTATCTAGAAGCACACACACACACACACACACACACACACACACACACACACACCCTTAAACATAGCCTGCGCAAAAGGAGCTTGTTGGCATCCACCTGTCTCAAGAGACAGTGGAGTGCACCTCCAGGGGTGAAGACAAACTGCTGGAGAATCACAGCGCCTGCTGTGGCTGCAGAAACAGGTAGCTCATAACTTCTGCCTCTTGTGTTGTTTCTGCTGTGTTAGCAGCACCAAAGTGACTTCTCTGGGGTGCAAACCTGGGCAGTGTATATGGAGGCCCTGGGCTGCCCAGACGGCGAGACCCTACTCTCCACCTCGCCAATGTGGTCCAAAGGAAAGCAGATCAATACGTTTGGCTACAGCTTGGTACCTGTGGATGTTATGTACAGCCTCACTCTGCATTTTAATCCCTCACTGTTCCTTCTGCTCTGTGCCGGAGGCTTGTGTGCCCATGTCATTGTTGGTGTTTTCACAAAGGCCCACAGTGGGTGGGATCAAGTCAGAAGAGATGCTTTTTCAGCCATCAGCTCCACCTGTGCTTACTGATCTGGAGGCTGGTCTCAGCTACAGCTGACTCACAGCGGGAGAATTCTGCATCAGGTTGGAGGTGGGTGAGGCAGTTCAGACTGAGAGGGTGGCTTGGGATTTGGAGATTTTTTTACTCATTTTTCGGGGGGGGGCCATGACAAAAAACCCAAATAAATAAAGGGGGTGCATGACACTGGGGGGTTTGGGAGATATGTGCAGCAATGGAAGTTACTGTGTATGTGGAAGGAGTTTGGTAGGGGGCCCTGACCAACTTTGCATGCAGCCTGGAAGGAGGGTTGGGGAATAAATTCAACTCCGTTCACAGTTAAAGGTGAACCTAGTTTGTACTTCCCGAAACAATATGAAAACTGAACAGCTGCCAGGCTTTGAAATTCCCAATTTTGCAGTGCAGTTCTCCAGCTACATAATTTATACAAAAACACTTATGTTAGTAAAACTTGCATACAACGATGCATTATATTAGGAGAAATTGCATACATAAATGAATATATTAGGGAAAATTCACACACAAATGCTGGTGAATTTTCACGAGGCCTTAAAAAATGGCAAACCGATATGAAAGTGTGGATGACTGAATTTAGGGCTGGAAAAATGAGAAATGGAGAGGGATTGACATATTTACACGTCCCTAGTTGGGGCAGACATGGGTGTCAGTGAACAGGATAGTCATAACCATCTCTAGTATTTCGTGTGTGTGAACCTTTATTGGGCCCAATTCCTTGTGCCCAATGTTTCACTCTTTGTGTTGTCCCCTGTGAAAATCCTTGCTATAGTAAACTGAGAATCAGCCCAGTGCAACAAAGTCACCCGGCCCTCAGCCAGAGAAAGTCATAGTGACCCAACTAGGATATCTCAACAAGTAGCAATTTCTAAAAGCCAGTACATCGAAAATTGCTCCCTGTTAGATTTGGTTGCCTATGGATGAGTGGAGCAGATAATCACCCATGTGAATTTTTTTTTTTTTTTGACAAGCAGTCTTCCAAGCCAATCTGTCTGGTTTAAAGATACCTGTTGATTATGGTAAGATCCCTTGACAAGGAGACATAGCTCACTATCAGGCTGCTCAGGTGAGGGGCAAGGGGAGATGGAAGTCTGAAATCCTGATAGCAAGTTAGTAATTTCTGGTGTAGTAATTTCTGGTCTAAAATCATTAGCTGGGGCCCTAAGTTGATAGCAAGGAGGTAGATAGCTGTTGAGGTAAAAGATTTTGACAAGTAGTCACTCTCTATCAATCAGAGTGAGTGGGATTGATCCATGTATCCCCCATGAGACATGATGGCATCTTGTTAGTGTTTTCCAATGTTCTGCTCTCTTTTACTGCTTAGTGCTAGTTACAGGTAGGTAGCCGTGTTGGTCTGAGTCGAAGCAAAATGAAAAAAATTCCTTCAGTAGCACCTTAAAGACCAACTAAGTTTTTATTTTGGTATGAGTTTTCGTGTGCATGCACACTTCTTCAGATACACTTGAAACAGAAGAGTCAGATCCTTATGTATATACAGAGGGTGGTGGGGTGGGTGGGAATGGGTGATTACAGAAAAATTTCAGAAACAGACTGGAAAGAGAAGTTGCTGAATTGGAACTCATTACCAAGCTTAAAACCATGGAGCCACCTGGGATGAACAAAGACATAGGATTCTTATCTCATTATGCATGATCAAGCTTTCTTTAGCGCCTCAGCCCTTGCTTTTCCCCCGCAGGACCAATTGCAGTCATCAGCAGTCGTTAACAGCCACCTACAGGTTTACCACTCCCATCAGCCCATCACCCATTCCCACCCACCCCCACCACCCTCTGTATATACATAAGGCTCTGACTCTTCTGTTTCAAGTGTATCTGAAGAAGTGTGCATGCACACTTCATCAGATACCAAAATAAAAACTTAGTTGGTCTTTAAGGTGCTACTGAAGGATGTTTTTTTATTTTACTGCTTAGTGATTAGGTAGTTAACATAATGTATCATTTTCATATATTACATGTTCCTGGGGAGACACAGGTCGGCATGCCCAAGTCTTTGTTTTTCATAGAATCATAGATTTGTAGAGTTGGAAGGGACCCTAAGGGTAATCTAGTCCAAACCCCTACAATTCAGGAATCTCAACTAAAGCATCTCAACTTGGATTTCAGGGGGTTGGACTAGATGACCCTTGAGGATCCCTTGCAATTCTAATGATTCTATGACAGGTGGCCATCCAACCTCTGCTTAAAAACCTCCCAATGAAGGAGAGTCCACAACCTCCCGAGAAACTCCGTTCCACGGTCGAACAGCCCTTACCATTAGAAAGTTCTTCCTGGTGTTTAGTCAAAATCTTCTTTCTTTTAACTTGGATCCATTGGATCCTACCCTCCGAAGCAGAGGAAAACAAGCTTGCTCCATCTTCCATCTGACAGCTCTTTAGATATCTGATGATGGCTCTCATATCTCCCCTCAGTCTCCTCTTTTCCAGGCTAAACATACCCAGCTCCTTCAAGCGCTCCTCAAAAAGCTTGGTTTCTAGTCCCTTGATCATATTGCTTGCCTTCCTCTGACCATGTTCCAGCTTGTCAACATCCTCCTTAAATTGTGGTGCCCAGAACTGGACACAGTATTCCAGGTGTGGTCTGACCAAGGCAGAATAGAGCAGTACTATGACCTTCCCTGATGAGGACACTATACTTTTGTTAATCCATCCTAGAGTAGCATGAGATTTTTTAAATTGCTGCTGCATCACGCCGTTGACTCATATTAAGCTTGTGGTCTACTAAGACCTCTAGATCCTTTTCACATGTACTACTGGCAATCCAAGTGTCCCCCATCTTGTATTTGTGAAGTTGGTTCTTCCTGCCAAAGTGCAGTCCCTGTTGAATTTTCTTTTGTTAGTTTTGACTCAGTTTTCCATTCTGTTAAGGTCCTCTTGAATCATCATTCTGTCTTCTGGGCATTAACTGTTCCGCCTAGTTGGGTGTCATCTGCAAATTAGATGAGCATCCCCTCATATCATGGGGCACTTGGGGAGGGTAACAAAATGATACAGTGTGTCTTATGCCACGTAGGAAGCAGGTCAGATTGTTTGTCCATCTAGCCGAGGGATGGGGAATCTGTGGTCCTCCAGAGCTTGCTGAACTCCAACTCCTTTCAGCCCCAACCAGTATTGACAGTAGCAAGCGATGATGGGAGTTTAACCAGCAATATCTGTAGGGCCACAGGTTCCCCCACCTCTGATCTAGCTCAATATTGTCTGGGTCCCTAGTCCAGGATCTCAAGATGACATGGCCTGCTATCTGCTCCCGATGTCAGGACCTGGACCTAGAACCTTCTGGATACAAATAATGCACTGAACCACAACACTATTTTCTCTGGACCTTTGAGAGGCCGCTTCTGTTATTTTTCAGAGCGGGATGAAACTGGAGAGATGACATTTGGAGTTTTGTTTATTCCGTATTATGTGACTGGGTTTATAAGTACTATAATGAAACCTACCTCTACCCTCCCAGAGCTCTTGGGAACTGGGTTAGGCTGTGCTCTAGAACAAATAACGAGAGGGTTTTTGGTTTGTTTGTTTGTTTGTTTAAATAGTAATCTGTTGCCATAGAAGTTGAAGGTCTGTCAAAGACTGCCTGTAACTGGCCAGTCAGTGGAAATATATATCAGCTGAAACTAAAGCTACTTCATTATACACAATCGGGATGCTTTCAGTTCTTTTACCTGATATTTCAAAAAGAATTGGTGGGGGGAGAGAGAAATCCA